>NC_089141.1:36077251-36379632 GCF_009819655.1 Sylvia atricapilla | reverse complement strand
AAATGTGAGGCGCAGGTCCTAGGGGTTTCCACTGATATATTGCATCTCCCATACATATTCATCTCGATTTTGGCAGGGTGAGGTTCGTACCTCCCACTCCCACTTTATTTTTCCATTTCATCACATTCTCATTACTCTGCCCAGGACTTTCTGCGCTGGGGGCTTTCACCTTGCATTTTTTTTTCAGCCTGCTTTCTTTTTTCCTGATATTCAATTAAATCATATTTAAGCAAGTAGCAAGCAGAAAAAAATGCCAGTGGGGTGGGAAGGAGGTGGAAAAGAGAGGAGGGATGAGGAAATGGAAAATGGGGAGAAGATATGCCAAGCACGGGAGAGACAGAAAAGCAGTCTACATATGTTCCTCTGTTGGGATAGTTTTTCTCTCCCTGATCTCACTTTCTCCATAGCCAGAAATTCCACCTCAGGATTTGCCAAGGCAAAAATGTAGCATTTCTCTGCTGGGACACAAAGCAAGTGTGAAATGTTCTGTTTTAATCATTTACAGAACAAAAGGAACACAACAGTCACCATCTGATTCATATCTGCTGAAATCCAGCAGCTAAAGCTGTGGGAGAGAAGATGAAGAAAGGAAAGGGTGGTTTGTTGTTTTGTTTTTTTGGTTTTTTTTTTCTGGTTAGTCACTGTTAACCTAAGACAAGAAGGACCACACTGGATTATTACAAAGTTTAAGAGCTCCTAGTGTCCTCTCCAGTATGTGATTGCAGAGAAAATACACAGAACATTACAAGTGCTGTTTCCTCTAGTACGTGATCCCATTTCCCTTCCTGAGCCAGAAGTTTTAGCTGCCTCATCAAGTTTGAGAGCCTTTCATGGACCTTTCTCCCATGATGTTTTCTAATCACTTTTTGAGGCCATTCATACTTTTGGCACCCTGGACATTCTGTGGCAGCAAGCTGCACAGTGGAATTGTGTGCTGAGTGAAGACATACTTCCTTTGGGCTCCTTTAAGCCTTTCCCTCTTTCGTGGAATGTCAGACTGGTTGAGGTTAGAAGGGGCTCTGCAGGTCATCTGGTCTAACCACCCTGCTAAGGCAGGACCACTTAGAGCCTGTTTCCCAGGACCATGTCCAGATGGCTTTGGAATAACTCCAAGGATGGAAAGTCCACAACCTCCCTGAGAAATATGTGTCAGCGTGTGGTCACCGTCACAGAAAAAAACTGTTTCCTGATGTTCAGAGGGAACCTACTGTATTTCTGTTTGTGCTCATTGCCTCTGGTCCTGGCACTGTGCACCACTGAAAAGAGTCTGATTACAACCTCTTTACAACCTTCCTACAGGTATTTATACACATTGATGAGATCCCCAGAGCCATTCCTTCTCTATGCTGATGAGACTCAACTCCCTCAGCCTTTGCTCACAGGAGAAATGCCACAGTCCTTTGTTGGACTACATCCACGATGTCCATGTCTCTCTTACACTTATTTACTTTTTTGCCAGTCAAAATTCTTGTACTGCTACCGCACCTCCTTCAAGCATCTCTTTCCCACCTAATTCAACTGTGGTTTACTCAGAGCCTGCTTTCATGGGAGCTGCTCTTTCCCGCAATCACTTTTGCCTCCCTTGCCAGGTACTTCTCCTGGGAATGTCAGAAATGTTCTTACTACACAAGGTACAGGTGAGCCATGCACTGACTTAAACAGCAGCAGGCCACAGAATGGTTTACAAAGGTTGGGCATGGCAAAGCAGAGCACAAATCTTTAAGACAAGGAGAGAAAGAAGAGCTAGGAAGGGATTTCCCATTCATTCCATCATTGGAAGCTTTGGAATCACTAAAATTTTTGCAAGCATGTAAGAAAGGAGAGTGTGAGTAACATCCAGCACAGATTCAGCAAGAACAGAGTTGTCAGACTCATCTGACCTGCTGGAATGAGGTTACAAACCTGGTAGATGAAGGGAAGGTGTAGATGCTGTATGTGTTGGTGTATAAGTGTGACTTCTGGTACTGTGTCATATGGTGTCACTCTACACAAGATAGGAACACCCGGGCTACAGTAATATATGAATAGATGGATGCATGACAGGTTAAAACTTTTCTTAGAGGTTAGTTACTCAGGGTATGATATGATGCAAAAACGTCTCATGGATCTGGTTCCAATCAGAGTTTTCACAAATAATGCAAAATCCAAGCACAGTTTTTTTACATTTGCCGTTGACAGCAAACTGGGACAAGCTGACAGAAAGCTGAACACAGGACTAT
Source organism: Sylvia atricapilla (assembly GCF_009819655.1). NCBI lineage: Eukaryota > Metazoa > Chordata > Aves > Passeriformes > Sylviidae > Sylvia > Sylvia atricapilla. The sequence goes on along the minus strand of NC_089141.1, from coordinate 36,377,413 downwards.
AGGTCAAGGAAGACACGATGAGCACAAAAAAAGGGATACACTCTACTGATCCTCCATTGGATGCCCCCTTCAGCCCCTGTAGAGTGGGCAAGAAACTCTCAGTCTGACCCATGGGAAGGCCTTTATCCTGCTTATGCCTGCCTTAAATTATGGAAATCTAATTAGACATTGAGGAAACCCTTCCAGGGCAGCAAAGCACTGGGGTGAGCTGCCTGGGAAAACTGCTAGCATGCGTTGGTCCTACATGCAGGGTGCTGAGTGAACAGGAGACACAATCCCAGCCTCTAGGCAGAAATGAGGTGTATCTGTCTTTTTGAAGTCCTGCTCACACCTGCCTGTCTGTGATTTTTATCCTGATGATGCCTTATTACAATATTGATGTTTTGTCTCAGCATGTTGTTATTATAATATTCCTTTATCTGCTGCTCCTCTACTAATAAATCCCTGCTGTTCAGGTGGTTGGTTTGACCAGGGCTGAATATTTTTGCCCTGGTATTCTTTGTTTACACAATCACTTCACAGCATAAATCCAAGGTGCTACTGGGATGGTCTTGTCCTCTACCTCTCCAGCCTGTGCTTGGTCTTACCACCTGTCTTGCCTGGGGCTGCAAACCAGACAGCTGTGCCTGACAGGTCAGGGGACTGATCCAGCTGAAAACTCACCAGTTGGGAGGAAGGCAAGGGGAGAAATAATATTTCCATTACTTGTTCTGCTATCTCATATCCTTTGTCTGTCTTGTCTACCTTGGATGGAGTAATCATGTCTTGTGCTATGTTTGGAAAGCAGAGTGGAATTGTAAGGTGATACAGGCACTGGTTTGAATAATCTCTTCCAGACCGAGGGATGTCTAAACTCTTGTGCAGAGAAAAGTGGTGTCGGAGGAGTTCCTCCTAAAATCGACCACAGCTTGCTATTTGGGGCAGGGAGCCTTTCCTTTGTCACTGAACAGTAAGAACTGGAGGATTTGCCGAGGTTAGGCACGTGCCACTGAGGAAAGACTCTGTTCGAAGAATAAGAGAAAGAAGACCAAAAGGATAAAAGAACCTGGTCTGAGTTCTGTCACAGAAAATGCATTTTAAAGTTATTTGACCTGTTTTAACCACAATCAGGTAATGAATAGGGCAGCCAAAGGAAGGCTCTTGGCTTTGTTTCCATTCCCTGCCAAGACACTCCCCTGGGTCAATGCATGTCAGAGCAGTCTCCATCCTGACACCAAGTGGAGAGACCTCACACGGACTACTTTAAAATGGAATCCAGCATATATCCTCACTGGCAGTGAGGATAAACCCTCGATGTGCCACCCATTCTAGAACCAGTGAGGCACCACACAGTTTTTAAGCATTTTTGTTTTTCTAGGAATTTTTTTCAAGAACTTGTCTCCTAGCAGCAGAAATACACATTGGAGAGAGTTATACTTGATGAAACCACTCTTGGGGCTCCTGCAGTCTTACCCTTTGGTCCCAAGTTTCCACCAGCGCCACATATGGTGAGTACCTAGTGAGTGCATGTAGATCATCTTTACTGGGGCCAAGGTGGGTTTCAAGAGTGTCAGGGTAGTCACAGAATCACAGAAAGGTTGAGTTTAACAGGGATATCTGGAGTTCATCTGGTCCAATCCCCTGCTCAAGCAGGGCTATCTAGAGCCCATTTCTTAGGTCCATGTCTAGAGAGCTTTTGACTATCTCCAAGAATGGGGAATTTGTTGCCCTGAAAATTAAGAGGAGGGTTCCTTTTCCTTGTGAGGAAGGGCCAGTGCTCAGTCACGTCAAGATGATGCACATTGCAGTGTGCCAGAGCAGTTCCCACCATGCTGCCAAAGAGCAAGGTAGATATGCCTAGTCCTGAGACTGGCATATCTCCCAGCACGTCTTATTTCACACTTTCCAGCATGCCCTTCTCAGGAGGGTTGGGAGCTGGTCAGCTCTGGGGTCCTCGGTACAAGAGAGACATGGAGCTCCTGGAGCAGGTACTGCAGAGGGCTACAAAGAGGATTAAGGGACTGGAGCATTTCTTTTACAAGGATTGGCTGAGGGCCTGTTCAGCCTCGTGAAGAGATGACTGAGAGGTGACCATATCAATGTCTATGAGTATCTGGAGGGAGGGTGTCAAGAGGATGGAGCCAGGCTCTTCTCAGTGAAGCCAAGCAATAGCACAAGCCACAACAGGCAGAAACTGATGTTCCATCTGAATTATGGGGAATAACTTCTTTGCTTTGTGGGTGACCAAGCCCTGGAACAGACCAAGAGAAATTGGGGGATCTCCCTCACTGGAGATACTTTGGATCTGGATGCAACTCTGTGCTATTGATGGCACTTGAGCAGGGAGGTTGGACCAGATGACCCCACTGTGGTCCCTTCCAGCCTTACCCATTTTGTGTCATCTTCCCCTTTCCATGCACATCAGACCTCCAGTGCTAGGTGGCCAGAAGCCCTCCTTCAGAAACTTCCCATGCTGCAGCTCGAGTCCTCACCACACCTTACCTAGAACACCCCTAGAGATTCTCATCCTGAGAATCACACCTCTTTTGACCTTGGCCCTGGGATTAAGAGGAGAGCACTGCCAGATGAAGTTTCCCTATGGATTCAGCCTCTAAAGCCTTCCACTTCCATTGCCCATTTGAGGTTGTTTTCTCTCTAAGTGTCTTACTCTTCTCTCTTTCTTTACACATCTCCACTTCTGCCTCTCAGGTGAAGAAAAATCCCTCATCATTTTGCAAGGTGCCAGAAAGTCACAGAAACTCCAGTATCAGCTGCTGGCTAAGCCTCAACCCCCCAGCCAAGAAACGACAGCATCCTATAGTGTTCTGCACTAGAAAGGTAACAGCTTTTCTCCCAGGGGAACAAACCCCACATCAATTTAACACAGAAACCTATCAAACACATCTACTGTCAAGCTATTCCATCCCTCTGATGGATGGCATTCAAAAACAGCACAGAAAGGAGGCATTGGTGCTGATAAATTTAAAAGCATTTAGCAGCTGACTTTTTGTTTAGGTCATCTCCTAATTACTCAACATAAAAAAAAAAAAAAAAAAAAAAAAAAAAAAAAAAAAAAAAAAAAAAAAAAAAAAAACAGGCAGAGGAAAATGGTCATGCATGGACTTACCCAGCTGATCCAGAGCAAAGAGGGCTGAGGCACCTTCGGAGAGCTCATTGTCTGAGGGAAGAAGAACAAATGCTAGGGAAGTCAGCTGGAGAGGTAGATGAGGGCAGATGGGGTGACAACGCTGTTTTAATCACACTGTAGATAAGCCCCTGCTCAGCTTGCTTCCAGTTCACCCTGACAGCTTTCATGTGCGTGTTGTGGGTTTTCTTTTAATTCAGCTGTTACTGAAAAACCTTGCAACCAGCTCAAGACAGAGGCTTGTCAGGATGAACCCTGAAGAGCAGAAGCTCCACTGCCCTGTCTGTACCCTCCCTGGGATCCCCAGCAGTGCTCCGCTTTTTGTCCATATCACAGCTCTTCACTCCCTTTCTTCAATTTACCCAGTGCTCAGGGCATGGCCAGGAGCACCCCACCTGCAGCAAAGCTTTCTTGTATGCTACAGTCTTCTCCAACGAGAGCAGCTGGAGAAGGTTTAACTAGCAGGAGCAAGAGTTATTCAGAGGCTGACCAAACCTTTGAGTCATCTGATAACAGCGCTGCAGTAACTCAGTGCCTGTGACAGGTGAGACCACACAGTCTGGAAATCCCTTAGCTGGTGGCATTTCTCACCAAAATCTTGTAAGAGTTTATTTTGCACCCCATAAATGAGACCACCCAATCGTGTCTGCTCCCAGCTGCAGAGCACAAAACACAGAGATCTCTCACTGCCAGTAAGATCCATGACCACACAGGAACATGTGACCAAGAGCTGAATTCCATTTGTACCTTGAAGGTCACAGGGATTTTTGCTATTTTCAAACATTTCTTGCAATGTCAAAAGTGTTGCTAAATTGAAAAATCTAGTGAAAATTTAAAAAACCTTAAATTGCAGAGGGTGGGTGTTTTGTGGCAGTTGTTTTTTCTTTACGATTCATGGCATTTTTTCAATGAATGGGTTTGACTTAAAAAACTTTTGGTCTAGAATCTGTGTATCCCTGTATTCCTAGGGGTTCCAGGAGGACATTTGAGAAGGGCAGGTGCATGATGCCCTACAGCAGTCCCATACTTGTGCCCTTTCTAAGAGATCTTGCCCCTGTTATAAAATGTTCTTAGGCCCAATGGTTAGAAAAAGTTGACCCATGAGTTTAGGATAGCAATGGGCTGCATACAGAACCAAAAACCAGTGAATATCCACATTCAGTTGTTCAGCTGGTTTGGATTTCTATGAACTCCTCCCGATGGCAGTGACTCTGCCATCCTCTAGTTCACAGACACAAGCATGGTGCAGTCCTGAATCCACATAAATATAGTGGATACAGTCATAAACAATACAGTCATAAACAATAACACAGATCATGCACATAGCAAAGACTTTTAAGAAACAATAGAAGCAGAGATTGTTACAATGGGGAAAAGGAGTAGACTACAGAAAGCATCCCTGTGCTGTTCCCCTGGAGCCACCCTGGGCTGGGCACCTGCAGAACCAACAAATGTTCTAGCATAAGGATATTGCCCAGTGGTGCCTTGCTGGGGTTATTGAACCCCAGGCTCAAAAGCATATATCTACTTATGTGTTCAAAAGCATACAGCTACTTATGTAATTCAGCTCTCACAGAAAGGGAGGCGATGCCACATCTTGGTTTGTCCCTTTCCCTTCCCCCAGCATCTGGGCTATCAGTGGGAAGCCAAGGGAAACAGATGGAGATAAGCGAGCGCTTTACCAAAGCAAAGTGTTTCCGTTCCCAAGGTGCTGCCATCTGGAAGGCTGTGGGTTTATTTTGGTTTTAGTCTGGGGCACAGCACATCCCAGACAAAGAAGGAACTTTGCCCAAGGAGGGGCAGTTTGTACTGGCCCAGGGAGCGGGGACCTCTGGTAAAAAAGATGACTTGGTGCACTTGTGGCTGGAGCAAGGAGCACTTGTGACTGCTCCTGCCAACTGTTCAAATCGGGATTAAAAACCCAGTAAGAGCAGCTGACTGGATATTAGGTAGACATGAATTGATAAACAAAATAGTACTTCTGGATACTACTCATTGCATCTGCATCAAGTGCTTTCCTGAAACAGGAAATTTCTAGAGAGCAATGAACCCTAGCCTTGAGGTGGGACATCTTGTGTCTGGCTAAGGTGTGCTGAAGCTTTGAACAGTCCTTGCACAGGGACCCCCGTTGGGGCAGCCCCCCTGCCATTGCCAGGACAGCATGTATCCCTGCAGCCAGCCTAAATTGTCCCGCACAAATATGATTGAAGAGAAAAATTTATGAGTTCTCCTGTCACTCCTTCCCAACCATGGTCATCTGCAGGGTCCTACTTGTGGAGGGTGAGGGTGGTTATATCTAGCACAAGTGGCACATGAACTGGCTAAAGATGGGTGTTGGGGCATTCTTTCTTTCTTTTCTTCTCTTCTCTCTCTCTCGCTCCTTTTTTTTTTAAGTTCACCCCAAAGAAGGAAAACAAGCTGCAGACCAAGTGGCTATGTCAGTGTGACAGTTTGGATCTGACCTCTCCCACCTTCTTACCAAGTACTGCCTGGCTCTGGACACAGCTCAGCAAAACCCCAGGACCACTGCAGGCACAGTGAATGGCAGCAGCACATTGGGAAGGCTCTCAGCACTTTTCCTGGGTGGATTAAGAGCCAGCAATCATATCCTACCTCCTTTCACATTGGAAAAGGGGTGGATCCCACCATGAGACAACCAGTTTGTTTCATCCAGCTTCCAGTTTTCACCAGGGTCCATCTCTGATCCGCAGCATCAAAGATCTGCTTGCAATGCCTCCTGCTTCTCTCTCTGGGGAACAACCAAAAGATACTCTGAGCATCTGTCATGCTGCTAGACCACAGCCAGCTGCTGGGAGGCTCATCTCAGCAGAGGAAATCTTGCCAATATTTCAAGAAAAAAGATAATAATAAAAAAAATTGAGGAAAAACACACATGGCTCACAGAGAACTCTTGGACCAAGGAGTTGCTGACTCTACTCAACTTATTAACAAACCTCCCCACTGCATCAAAAGGCCACCAACATCTGGACCTCTTAAATTTCTGTTATCAGTGTAACCAACACTTAGAAATTCCTAATCCATCATGATACTTGCAGGGATGATGTTTCACATCTGGGGTGAAGTGAGGTGATGTTTCACAGGGGCATCCATGGGAGATGTCTTGGCTTTACACGCCCAGCCATCAGGTCCTGGCAAGTGGGCAGGCTTGCTGGCCCTTGTTCCCACATCCCAGCTCCTCCATGGATGGGAGTTGCAGGCTGGAAGTTACAGTCAGATATCCATGCCAAGGCAATTCTACCATTGCCCACTTGGCTCTCACTGCAGCTCCAGCCCCAGAGCAGTGGCAGTGAGCCACCACGGAAGGACAGGGGTTGCTGAGCAGTTAAGATTGGAGCTATCCACCCTAAAAAGTTCCTTTCTGGTGTAGACACTAAATTATTTTCCTGACTATCAGTCATTCAGTGCAACCCACAGATTTGTTACACCTGGGAATCCTCATGGAGACACTTTCCTTCCCTTGACTGCTTGGACCTGTGCATCTGGGCAATCCCAGACATGAGCAAAGACTTGAGGCTCTCATGGGTGAAAAGCTGGACATGAACCAATGGTGTGTGCTCACAGCCCAGAAAGCCAACCTCATCCTGGGCTGCATCCAAAGCAGTGTGGGCAGCAGGGCCAGGGAGGGGATTCTGCCCCTCTGCTCTGCTCTGGAGAGACCCCACCTTCAGTGCTGTGTCCAGCTCTGGAGTCCTGCAGAGTTGCTCCTCTGGAGCAAAAGGAGGCTATGAGCCTGTTGGAGTGAATCGAAAGGAGGGCCCTGAAGATGATCAGAGGACTGGAGCATTTCTCCTGTGAAGGAAGACAGGCTGAGAAAGCTGGAGTTGCTCAGCCTGGAGAAGAGAAGGCTCTGAGGAGACCATATCACACCTTCCAGTACTAAAAGGTGACTTATAAAAAGGTTTAGATATTAGGAAGAAATTCTTTACTGCAAGGGTGGCGAGGCACTGGAACAGGTTGCCCAGATGGAAGTCTTCAAGACCAGACTGGATGGGGCTTTGAGCAACCTGGTCTGCTGGGTGGCGCCCATGCCCACAGCAGGGTTGTTGGAACTAGATGATCTTTAAGGTCCCTGGAAACCAAGCAATTCTGTGATTCTATGGTTCTATGATCCCTGGTGGGGTAGCACATACACGCATTTAATGCATCCCTAGGCTTTCAGGATTACATGGATTTGGAAGGGAATAGAGTGCCTGCAGTATCAGCAACCTCTAATTTATTAAGAAAGCATATAACAGTGTTATGCTGCAACAACAAGTTTTTGCCTCTGTTGGAAGATGCTGAAAAGGAGGTGACAAGAATTTTCCCTAGCACTGTCTAAGGCAAACCCAGACCCCAAATGGCAGAAATGGAGCTGATATCATGGTGAGATGAGTCCCATGAGACCCACCACACTGGCAACTGGTCATCACTACTCAGCCTCTGATTTTCTTTGTCATTATTTGTAGGAATTTTTTACAATTTAATGCTGTCATGACCGTAATTCAGGGCTCTCCTGGGAGGAATGGGCAGATAGCAATGGAGGGACACCATCACACCAGCACCATCTCCTTAGGAAGTGAGGCTGAGAAAGAGATGGATGGTGTCCAGTCTCCACAGGGAAGCAAAGCATGGCTGCACTTCTCAAGCGCTGGTACCTCTCAGCTACCATCTGTCTGATGGGACCTGCAGGAAGGGCAGCAGCCCCATGCTGAGGTATTTGGCTCCCAATGGCTCCCAGCATGGCACAGCCCAAGCTCCTGCCTTAGCCCACTGCCAGGTCTCACCAGCATGAACTGGGAGTGTGCTGGTGCTGGTGTCCCTGACTGGCCAGACCTGCAAGAAGTCATTTCACACATTCTCTTGCTCAACACTTTAATTGAGTGGAATTAAATACTTGTCCATATATGTTTGATGAGCAGCAAGAAGGACAGGTCACTGCATGCACAGGCAGAGCTGGACTGGAGTTTTTTGATCTAGCAAATTCACCTCCAATTCAATTAAGAGGTACTGAGACTTCAGGTAAATTTAGGTGGACTAAATAACTAGCTTAAGCTGAAAGAGAAGAAAAAGAATCCTGAGAAAAGCAGCAAGGCTCCATTTTGACATTTTAAAAATGAAATTTTTTCTTGCTCTTTCAAGTGCTGGTTTTAGTTTGAAAGTGACCTAGTTTTCTTTTTCTTTTCTTTTTTTCTTATTTTTTTAAGTCATGAAAAGCAGTAAATAATCTCAAACCAGAATGTCTCATGCTACGCTTATGAAAAGAAATCAAAGAAGAAAAGAAATATTCTCCTTTAGGGGGTGATCCAAACCAAAAAGTATTTTCAATTTTTCCCTTCAGTCACTGAAATGAAAAACCTATTATTTGTACAGCTACACTACTGAAAGGCATCTCTTCAATATGTACAGCTGGCAGTTTCTTCTTTCTACCTGCCAAGGGAGGGGTTTGTCTACAAGTGCAATAAAAGTACGAGAGAAAGAACAAAAGGGCAATTTATCAACGTAGCATAGAAGATAAAACACCTTTTCCACATTTACTTGTTTCTCTGAAAGAAGGAACCTCAGATCTTTTCCTGCTGCCCCACTCTGCTTAAAACCATATAGACGTGAAATCATATAGACGTGAAATCATATAGACACAAAATCATATAGACACGAGTCCTGAGCTCTTATCACACAGATTAATTGCAGATGTAAAACCTTCGGACTTCACTGACATGTAAACCCTAACCAACATTAGAGAAAGCAAAGGTCAAAAATTTATTTGGATCAATAACATCAGTAATGACAACTACCCAGAAGACCATAAAGCTCAGTCTTTGCTGTAGCTTTGGGGAATCCATCTCTTCCCTTCACAGCAGAGCCTGGTGTCAGCAGAGGCTGCTGGTGTCAGGGGTTCAGTGCTGGATGGGTTTGTGGTCCCTGTCTCACCACAGAGCACGCACTGTGCCCACCATCTGCTCTCCCAACAGGATAGCATGGGAGGGAAAGGGATGGGTGAAAACACAAGGCAGGGCCCACTAGCTGCATTTATATTCTTGCAATAGACATCTTGCTAAAATGCAGAGCTGCAGAAGGAGGCATCGCTACTCAGGCTGGCGTCTCACCAGGGCTGGGATGACAGCTCCAGCTGCTTGAAGGCCTCAGCCTTGCTACAGTCAAAAATCAACATCCATTACCTCCGTCTTTCAAAAAGACAAATCAAACGTGAGATTTTCCAAAGGGCCTGCTCTCAGGTTCTGTGTGCAGTCTTCACCTAGGGCAAGGGGTGCTCATTTTACACACCTTTAGCTTTCACCATTCCTCTGAGGAAAAACCAGGGGAGAAAAGACCCACATTCCTCCTATATCCCGACACAATATTAAAAAACAATAGGGGCTAAATACATAAAGACACTTTTCACTCTGCAGCTTTTACTGTACCTCAAAAACAGCAATGCAGATCACAAAGCACTGTCCATTTTCAATCTAACTTGCAAATCTCTTCTAAACCTTGGGGAAAAAAATAGCATAATATTGGAATGACCATTTCAGCAGTGTTTTACAATCCTCTAATCTGTCAGGAGTGGCGGCTGGAGCACAAGCCCCAGTTAAGCTTCTCTTCTGGAGCATGTCCAATTCAAGACAATCTGCCACACAGCCTTTCAGGGCACTCAGCAACTGCATGGGGATATTTTTTTTAGTACCATAAACTGTAGAATTCACATGGCCAGAACAGCAGGAAAATAAAAGTTAATGACCTGGGATTAACCCAGACAGACAAGAGACTAAAGCATCAAACCTTAAATGCTACAGCATGCAGGGACTTGATCTGCTGGACAAGTATAGGCTGGAAGTGTTTGTTTAAATACTGCCCTCAAAATTGGCTCCATGCACATGGCTCAGGTGCTGCTGAGTGGAAATGCAGAGGCAGTACAAAGGATCTCACATTTCTCTGAGGTATCCTGTCTCCTTGCCTATGCTTCAGCTTTAGAACTCTAACTGCATCCACCTGCCTGACTGGAAGTAAAATTCAATGGCTCTTCCAGAAGACACAGACTCAGCTAAATCTCCTCTTCTCCATGAGGAACAAACAAGGGCTCAGTGTCATGAGATACTCAATTCAATCTGATCCAGTTAAAGCACCACCAGAGCTGGTGACCACCTGTGGCTGGTGATCACTTAGGCCTGGTGATACTCACACACCACCCTGCTGGTCTGAGCCCCTAGAACAGCACAGTGAAGCCTTTTGCATTTAATGAGTTCTTGATTTAGATGAGCAACCTTTCCAACACCTTGTAGCACCTAAGAAGAGTTCATGTGTGGTCTCTTCTGGGTAGCATCTGTCCTGGGGGAGCCAGGCAGTGTGGGGTGCACACAACTGGTTCCTGGGATCAGAACAGCCCCAAGACACACCACCCCGTTGCATGGTGGCCAGGTCAGGGCTGGTGACTGCAGGGCCTCCACCAGCTTGTAACAGCCTGGTGTAAGAGCGAGCATGGGACTGCAGCAAGAGAAAGGCTACACAGCACTTGAAGTGGTCACAAGCCATAGGAGGTCTGGTAGATGGGGCAGCAGGGAGCACACCAAGGAGAGCAGGGCTCAATATCAGTTTGGAGAGAGAGGCTGGGACAAGGGATAAAAATCTGTTTCTGTTCATGTTGCAAACCCTACGATGGTGGTGGCCCATTGCTCTTGTGTTCTCCAGCAAGAGAGGGCACTGGCTGTAACACATGCTTCCAGGCAACTTTTGGGGTTTGGGATCAATATTCACCACACCAAAGGGATGATATGGGCAGCCAGGGCAGAACTGAGGCTGAGACAAGAAGCAGGGACAGAAGAAAAGAGCTTGGTCCAGCTGGAGAAGAGGAAGAGAGCTTGGCCAGACTGTGGGAGGAGGTCTCAGGGAGCAGTCTTGAAGAAATCATACGCGGAATTAAATGCTAATGAGACAGATCCCTTTACCAGTGATGTTTTCCAGCACCCTGCAATAATACAGGGATAGCCTTCTTTTTGTCAGCTACTCACTAGGAACTTCCCTCCCCATGCTCATGGAAGGGGCCTTATGGTGCCTACACAATAACCCAGATTCTTCTCAATCCCAATGAGCCCAGAGAAGTTAAAGTATCCCCTGACCCATAGTTTTGCCCAGAGAAAAAACTGAGTAACCTTTGACAACTTCTGCATCAAAAAGGTGGTGTACTCGGAATGTGAAAGCAGTGCCAAGGGGAAGTCTTGTCCCTTGGGCAAGCAGCAGCTGCTCTTGGGCAGGTATCACTGCTCTGCAAAGTCACTGCCATCCTGCCTTGCTCATCTGCCCAAAGGCAATATGAGAGAGGCAATATGAGGAGCAATGGGGAGGTCTGACTGAGCCTTACAGATCTGAGCAGGACAGGATCAGGACTTTGAGGGGGTCGTTACAAATTCATTTAACCTAGAGCAGTGTGGGCACAAGGTGATAAACTACTTCTGTACCCCAGAACTCAGCCTGATGGCTGCCTTTAATCACCCACAGTTGTTCTTTACTGCCTTGGATGTGCTCTCCTTTAATTAGCCCAAAAGGTGACTAATGAGCTATTTGTTAATATCATCAATCAAAAAGCTCTTTCTGTAGCTAGTCTGAAAAAGGTTTTTTTTAAAAGCATCGAGTTTCAGCCAACTGGCATGGAGCATGATCACAAGCTAATTACATGATCCCATGGCAGTTATCTCAAACTAATACATCATTAATCTGATCTTACGACAGCTAAAGGAGAAGCCCAGAGCCAATAAGCACTTGAACGCTCCACAGTTCTCAACACAGGAGCCCTTTTTATAAAAGCTGCAGGTTTACACACAGCAGGCACATGTCAGGGCAAGCTGCAAGTTGTATTGCTCCCCTCACCTTGACAAACAAAAACATTCAGAGGCCAGGGAACACACGATCTCCTCCAAAGGGAACCTTCCCCAAAACACAGCAACTATCCCCCTGACTCAGTTCAGGGCTGCAAGGATGAGCAGAGAGGGAAGGGGCTCAGAGACAGGATCCCAGCAAATGCTCAGGAACTCTAAGGCATTTTTGATAAGCTTTCTGTAGGACAAAACCCTTTTGGAGGACATGTTCCAGTCTGATCTCAGGGGGACATAATAGCAGGTGGGTAGTTTCAGGTCACGTGCACTGATGGGGTTGGGCATTGGAGCTCCTATCTATCCTCTACATCTCTTTGGATGTAAAGGTAGGAGGCAAACCAAGAAATAAATTTGTATTTACATGTCATCTTCATTTAAATAGCCCACCTCTTACTAGGGACAACCATCTACACAGATAACCAGATGAAATACTGAAAACCTTTGAAAATACTACCCTTAGTTTCAGCCAAACTCTTCCTCTCACTCTTGAGCAAGGATACCCCTCATAATGGTTGCAAAAGAGCTGCTCACAAACCTCTCCCAGCCATCTCAGGTATGGCAGGACACCAGGATCCACTTCACAGTGCTCCAGAACCATTCATTGCTCTGATGACACAGTACAGGAGGTGCTGGGTGTGCATATCAATACAGATTTGGGGTGAGTTTAAGATCTGTAAGGTCCTCCAAGTCACCATGTGGAATAAAATTTCTCTATCTTACTTCTCTGGTTTTCTTCCAAAGTCAGAAAACTGAATTGCAACTGCACAATTCAAATGTTAAAACACTTGAAGAAAAGCCTGTGTCTCTTTTTGTGTCTGTTGCAGAGCTGTTTGTACTAAGCTAGCAGCACCAAACACCACCACACTTCAGCTCTGCCAGTTATCTTCACAAACAATTAACTGCCAGGATACTTTAGCCATAACAATCACTTATCTACTTAAGAGAGGATAATTTCTCTGTGCTGTTTCCCTGACCTCTCGGAAAATATACGATTGCCTTTTTTTTGCAGTCAAAGGAAAAAATGTTCCTGTTCTAGCCTCAATTCAGACAACACCTTAAAAAAATGGTAACACAGAAATGGTAAATCTTACCTGAAAAAAACACCTGTGATTTCTCTGGCGACAAAAAGCATGTATGCCTTGGTGCTGCAAGACCAAAGCTTTCCCGGGAAATGTTTGTCCTCTGTTGGGTAAGAGCTCCACAAAAACTATGTAGCCATTGCCTGGACTTGCTTTAGTTTGGGTAGGTAAGTCACGTGAATTCAGCTGCTTCTGTGTGTTCAAAGAGCTTCAAAATGCTCTACACCACCTACCGAATTATGGTTGCCACAAGTATGCGAGGTATGTGTCCGTCTTTCTGAGTCACGTAATTATCTATGGGAAAGGAACCCTTGGAAACACAGCAGAGGGGGAAAAACCCTGCTGGCTGTCTAAATCCCTCGACAGCCAGAAGTAGCCTTGCAAGGAGATCTTCTCAAACAGAGGCTTTGCTAATTCCTGTGGCCAAAATGCCAAAGCTAGTGGAGATGCTGGGCTGTTTTCTTCCCACCTTCCTCAGTAGTTTGCAGGACCGCAGGTGGGAAGTGCCAGGAAGGAACAGCCCAGTCTCAAAAGCAACCACAGCACTGTGAGAGGCAATCTGAGGCTCATTGAGTTGCACAGGTTATGGGATGGCCTCTAGCCAGGAGGAAATGTAAGGTGAAATAGGCCCTGATGACTGCTGCTAATGAAGGCTGAGTCATCAGTGACACGGAATGAAAAAATGATGTGATGCAGCGGTGTCTGGGCTAGTTACATCTTGATAAGGATGGTGGATGTCTTCCTGGGTTTTCCCTTGAGTCAGAAGCACCTGGGGAAAGTGATACCAGGAAAAGGATATCTAGCATGATCAAATGCCACCTCAGGCAGTCTCAGAAGAGGAATAAATAACAGGAGAGAACAGGATACCTCTTCTTGTAAGTTAACTTTCCAGAGAAGGCACTTCTACCAAGCAGATGGGTGGAGATAAGGGTGACAATGAAAAGCAAAGAGTGAAGGGAGCCTTGATTATCCCAACTTCTTGCAAGGAAAAATATGGTCTTACTGTGGTGAGAATAGCTCCAGCAGAGGTTTACACTGTGCAATCTTTTTCCAGTGTGACCAGTTTTCCTGTATGTTTTACAGCAAGGACATCCCAGAAGTGAAGCTCCAAATCCTACATGACATCCTAAAGCTCACTTGTGAACAGATCTTGGGTTTTGCTCCATCTCCTGGAAGACCATCACCATCCATCAGGTCTCTTGACAGCTTGTGGTACTCAGGAGACTATATAAAATTTGAGCTTGGTTGTTAAGTGCTTCCAGCTACCAGGTTAGACAGAAAACCTCACACCTAGGAGGCAAACAGCCACCATTCCCAGGGCCAGGAGGGCTTCAAGCACCCCTGTGTACTGGATGACAAAGAAATGTGCTGTGCAGCATTTGAGCCGACTCTGAGGCTTGGTTTCATCACTCCATTCCATTGGACAGCATTGCCTAAGGCATCCCTCAGTATCTGGCTGTGCTTGGCCCCTTCATGCAGTGTGAGCAGGTTGGGATGCTGCCAGGCACAAGGTGGGCTGCAGACCACCTGTGTATTCAGGAAGCCAGCAGGTCCAGGAGCAGCAGATATCAACCAGGGGAAAAAAAAACCCAGATACTCTGCATTCCCATTCCTTCTCCAATGACATAGCTCTGGCCACAAAGGAAAGAGCATTCAAGCTCTTACCAAGAGACATTTTGATGATGCCAGCATGGTGCAAACTGGTGCTGGCTCTCTTGGCAGCCAGTGTGTGGAGCAGTGAAAGATTCTGGTGTACAAGGGAGGAGCTGAGAGAGCCCTGGCTGCGCTGGTGTGTCCCAAGGCCCTCCTCACAACCAGGCTCACTCACCACAGCCATAGAGCAGCAGGAGCAGAACCATGTCCTAGGGTGACTTTATGATGATCGTCTTCCCAGTCATCTGTTCTTTTGTAGTGTATATTAAGTTCTGTGCCTTTAAGACTGGTTCTGAGAGCAAAGCAGGGAGAGAAGAAGCACGCAGTTTGTTTTGAGAAACAGCCTTCACTCCTCTGCATCTTTTTCTTGGGATGGTGTTGCTTGTCTAAGGCACGGGCAGTGGCCAGATGGAGATCTCCTGTGCTTTAGTTTGTTTTAGCTAGCTGAGGCAGAGAAGTTCCCTGGACTGTTTTGGTTGGTTTTTTTTATTTGTTTGGTTGGGGTTTTTTTGTGGTTTTTTTTTTGTTTTTTTTTTTTTTTTTTTTTTTTGTTTTTTTTTTTTTTTTTTTTTTTTTTTTTTGTTGTTGTTTTTTTGGGTTTTTTTTTTTCCTTTTTCTTGGGACTCTTTAAATCTGCTCTGGACTGAAAACCCAGAGGAGGACCAAGGGCTTGCACCTGGAGCCCACCAGGGCCTGGACCTCCAGAGGGACTGGGACTGGTGGGAGACTGAGTGAGCTGAGCTACACCCAGGGCAAGGACTTCTTCAGTTTTGTCATCTCTCTTTGGAGTGGCAAGAGGTTTTGTTATTTAATATTTTTCACTCTTTATGTTTGTGGGCATTTTGTTTGTTAAATAAATAGTTTTTTCCACTTTTCTCCAAGGAAGCTCTTTTCCTGGACTGGCTGGGGGGTAGGGGCAGTTTGGGTTTGCTTCCCAGAGGGACTCTATTCAGAGGTTTTCTCTCAAATTAGCCCTAAACCAGGACACACTGACAGTGTCAAAACTCTCCCAGCAACCCCCTGACACATTGATGCACCAGAATCCATCCTGGAGGATGGAGATGCCACCAGGCTTCAACTCCGCAGTGGGAGAAACTTGGAGAAACTACTGGTTGGATAGAAGTCAACTGATGGACATTTGCATGAAGGAGACTTTGGGTTTAGCCTCTTTTTTTTTTAAAAAAAAAAAAAAAAAAAACAAAAAAAAAAAAACCACAAAGCCAAACTACTACTACATAGTAGGCTTGTAATTACAGGAATACTAAGTCCTGATGGCTTTTCCAAGCCTGCTGACTCGGGGCATGCTCTTACCTTCCTCCTGGCATGTCTGCGCGGGGCTGTGGTCACCCCACCATGGCACAGGCTCATCCACTCCTGCACAAACATCCTGGGGAGCCAAAACCACCTTCAGGAGGGGGAGAAGCCAGTGCTGCGCAATTCACAGTGCTCCACTGCTCTTTTGCTGTGAGTCATGAGCTTCCCAGGAGATTTACAGCCAGAGGCACCAATTTGCCTTGAATCAAATGGAGTGGATGGTTTCAGCCCAAGCCAAGCTCCCAGGTGAGTCTGGGCGAGGCAGAGATGAGCAGTCATTGCATCTGCTGCAGAAAGGTTTACCCACAAAGTGTGGGTAAAACCACACTTTCCTCTCTTCCTACCCTGTGGTGAGGACAAAGGATGTTGCTGGTTATCATCACCCTCCTGTCCTTTCTCCTGCCACATCACCTGAGCCATGCTCCTGGATGCCCGTGTAAAAACTCCCATCCCTTGCTCCTCATCCTGTTTACCAGTTCTTCTGAATTGGTGAGAGAAGTCTTCACAATGTGGTCTGTCTTCTGCTGCACATCTGCCCAGATGTAAACACTGTGTTACCCCAAAAGAGTGGAGCAAACAGAGACAGATGATCATCCCAGTCAGCAAGATGAGAGGAGCCATCCCACTGTTGCTGGAAAATTGTCTGAAAAGAGACACTCTTTCCTAGGAAAGCCTTTCTAGACTTCACCTTGCAGGGCAGCTCAGGCATGAGTGAGAGATTGTCCATATCCTGAGCACTGCTGGAGTCCTGCACAGCTGCCTCTTGAGAAGCAGTCTAGTTTCTTGGCTGAGGTTTGTCCCAATCACCATGTCTAGACCATGCCTATAATGCTGTCTTATTCAGAGACAGGGCTGGGTTACCTTTGCCAGGGAGAGGAGGAAAGTGTGACTGGTGGTAGGAAGGCCAGGTGCAGGTAGTGAGGAGTCTCAGGTTACTTGTGGGGCAGGCAGAGATGGGCAGCAGCGCCTGGGTTATTCAGTGATGAGAGTCAGAGAGGAAGAGTTCGGTCTCATTGAGACCCTGACAGACAGCATAGCCATAATCAACATAATTTTCTCCCTAGTGAAGGATGGGGCAGGCTGAGGAAGCTCAAATATCTACATACATTTTTCAATGCAATTGAGGCTCAGGCAGGATCTCTACAGGCAGGTAGGAAACACTTTTTGCTTAATATTTTCCAGAGAATGGACTTACACATAAAATATTTACAGCTCTCTCTTCAAAGAAACCTGTTTTTTAGGGCAATCTTTCTGTGCTAAACAAAATCAGAACTCTGAAGAGAAAAATACAGAGGGAATCCAACCAGCCTCTCACAGAACTACTTTCCTCAGGATCAGACAAGAGCATAAAAGAGGCTGGTAAGGTGGTGGTGATGTGGGTTACTATGCAAGGAATTGAGGGCAAAACCAGGCCTGTGTGAAGGATGCCTTGTCCATCCTTCCCTATGTGGCTTCTTATAGGGGTTATGGCATCCTGCACCTGGTCTGGCTCATAATCCTTCCTCATTCAGTTCAGGGCTGACCCAGCACCTTTGCTTCCTGTGACTCACAAATGCACAGCTCTGATCTCCCCCAGCCCTGTATTTTCCATCCAAAGGCAAGCCCATGTTCACTCCCATGTGAATGTAAAAGTCCTTCTGCTGTGTTGGGGAGAAGAGAGACAAATCTCTTCTGTCTCCTTACACCCAACAGTCTGGTGCCAACTTATGAGGGTGTGATGATCTCTGCCTCTGGGGTCAGCCACAGACACCTAAAGTCTTCCCAGCAGGATCATGAAAGTGCAGCCAACAGCTGCTTTCTGCTGATTCTCTCCTGGCTGCCTGCTCTTCCCTGTGAACTCAGTGGTGGGATGCTGTGGTCACTTCCCACTTCACCTTCTCTGCAGGTCCCCTCTCTAGCTGCAGGAGGATTTGGATGTATCCAGGGCAGAGCCCCACCTGACACAGGGTTCCCTCTGCCCAGTGGCACAGGAGAGCCAGGGATGCTCCATGGGTATGAGGATGGAGCAATTATAACCCCCACCACTAATTACACTGAGCAAGACTTTGGCCACCAGTCTTATCTAAAGCATGGTGGTGGTTGAGTCCCTGTCACCAAGTCCCTATTCATTCTCTTTGGCTCTCGTGAAAAACTAGAGAAGACCTGATGCTCTGTATCAGAACAAACCCAAAAGCTGAAACTATTAAGTATCTCAGTAAAGAGAAATGTCATTTTTAGCCAGGTCTACTTGCTACTTAAGAAAAACCCCAACTCGACCAGAAAAATACCAGCATTGCAGTGGCGTTTGTTCCAGATGAAATGTGAAGCACTTCATCTCCTGTCCTTTCAAGTCACCACCTCAGTATTGGTTAGACTTTTATTTTGTATCAATAAGGGGGTTTCAGTTTGTGATAGTTGTTTAAACGCCCAGCAAGGAATCAAAGTAACTATTATCCACCCCCTGGTTTGGTGATTCACAAGAGACTCTGACGAACACGGGCGCCATGCAACCAGAATGAGCTATCGGTGAGGAACAACCATTAAAAAGTGTCTGCTCAGGTCAAATAAGGAAGAACAGTGTCTGACAGGATGTGTCCAGCTGCATCCTGGAGACTGAGACACCTGGTGATTTAATCATCCCTTGAGGTAGTATTACTTTCATATGCACATTGCTGAAAAATTCATCAGCAGTCCAACATTGGTGGTAGCACTTCTCAAATGAAGACAGCTCCAGGTGTGGGGCAAAGAGAGACCTCATCTGGCCAATAATATTTTCCTTCCAGAAATGATGGAGCAGACCTCCCATACGCAACAAAGTAAATGGATGGCAATAGCTCTTTGTTTTACTATATGGTTCCAAATAACTGCCCTACACTTCTTAATAGCTAAAAAGATACCTCCATTGTACTGACATGTTTGTGATGTTGCAAGCAAACTAAAAAACCTCCCTGTGGCTTTACCACACCCTTCATTGTAAGAGTCAGTCCTATCCACCTTGGCCATTATGATTCTCTAATCAGAAATATCATGGCAATGAACTTTTTAAGGGGTTGCTTAGGAGTTTTTTGCTACCATGAATAAACAAAGAATAAGATTTAAATCCTATTAAATACATTAATTTTTGCCTGACTCCCTCTCCCCCAAAGAAAGTAACTGCTCTCAGGCCTTTTTCTGTTCTTATGCTGGAAGCATTCTCAGGAGGTCTGAGCAAATTGGGGGCACCTTCTTCTATGGTATGGAGCAATTCCATGTCTCTTCCCAAGAAGATGGTGTGACAGAGACAGCACTTTCCCTTTTCTTTCCTTCCAGTAAGCCCCTACATTTAGGCTTCCTGCAAAAAATTGTGGCAGTCTTTGATTCCCTTCATATCTGAGTCTTGTCTCTCCCCAACACACAGACACGGTCCCTTGCAAACCCACCTTCTCCTCCCCTGTGGGGACACTGAACACTGAATGTGTGAGTGGATTATCTGCAACACCAAGGTTTAGGCTTTTCCTTCAAGAACTTTTCATGGTAGATTAAACATTTCATATGTTCCATGGATGGGGCCCAAAGGAGACCAAACCTACCTCTTTTCCTCCATGAACAAGCTGTAACAGCCCATTCTTGGCTGTCTGTGGCTTGGGCTGTGCCAGTGGGGTTTACATTGCTAGTTTTTTTTCCCAGGCACTGGACTTGCCCACTAGTCTCTGCAGTTTTCCAAAGGGTTGTCATTTGTGTCTGCAGTGGCTAGGACACACAGAGACCTCAGGGATGCTCCCTACGTGTAAGAGTGCCTTGTCCACTCAATACTTGGACTCATGAGGATCAGCAGCAGCTCCTGTGGCCCCTGTGCTCACCCCACTACCTCCCAATTGCCAGAGAAATCAATATTTCCCTGGAAAATAACAACTAATCCTTTTTTTTTTCTTTCCCCCTCCTCATTTCAGGAATGTACCACTTTCAATGAAACTTCTGCCAGGAAAAGTTTCTTAGCTTGGAACTTTTAGTCCATGTGTGGAAAAACGACCTGGGAGGCAGCAGCAATCAGCAGTCAGGGCAGGACAATGGTAGGACCTCAGCTGGCTGGTTTCAATCCAGGTGTCTGACCTGAGTTTCCTACATCCTTAACCCTTTGGTTATGATCTTGGGTTCTAAGTCTTCTTCCAACAAAACTAATAAATCAAAAAACACAAGGATGAGATTTGATCCTCCTGTGAAGCTAGGGTCGGGGGGAAGCTATATAAAGCTCAAAAAGTGTTTCTTCCCAGCCTTAGCTCAGACTGTTTTACTCCTAGGGTAAGTTCTCCACATGTTTCCCGTGATGCTGCATGTCCCAAGCCAAGATTGCACTATCTGCACCCTCTGCAGCCCAGCTCTGGGAGACAAGGAGGGCTCCAGGCTCCAGGCAGTGCTTAACAGCCTGCAGCCAGACTGAAATGGAAAAGTGATGGATGTTCTGGGCCAACATGGCTCAGCTCCTCTGCCCATCCATATCCTGCCCTGGCAACAAAACCTCACATGCAGCTGGGACTGCTTTTCCCTACTAGCACCGAATGACTCCATCTTCATAAACAACAGTGCCCCACCAAAGCATCTTCATGGCAGAACTCCTGTTCCTCACATCCCATCCTGCTCACCAGTTCTTCTGAACTGGAGAGGGAAAGGTCTTGTGCTAAACATCTGCCCAGCTGCAAGCACTGCACTCCTCCAAAAAGCAGACAAATAGAGAGAGAAGGTTGCACCATGCAACAGGATGAGAAATTCTGTGGCCGACTAATTCTGTCTGAAAACAGACACCTTTTCCTAACAAAGCTTTTCTGGGTTTCATTTCTCAGGGAGGAGCTGGGTGGGAGCTAGTCAGTATCCCGAACACTGGTGGGGTGCTGCACTGCTGCCTCTTGGCGTCAGGAAGGGAAGGAGTGAAGTGGATCAGAAGCTGGTGGGGGGTTGCCACCTATCCGGCATTTTTGTGAAATGAGCCATTTGTTTCCCTTGTTTTCTTTTAGCCAGCACCCAAAGTCAGACAGATATCTCCAGCACTATGCAACATTTTGTTTTATCATCTTTACTTTGCCATTTTACTGATAAAACCAACAACAGAGAGTAACATCGATTTAGATACACACACGATTGAGTTTCCTTTCCTCTTCCAATTTGTCAGTTCAGCAGTCA
Source organism: Sylvia atricapilla (assembly GCF_009819655.1). Lineage (NCBI taxonomy): Eukaryota > Metazoa > Chordata > Aves > Passeriformes > Sylviidae > Sylvia > Sylvia atricapilla. The sequence goes on along the minus strand of NC_089141.1, from coordinate 36,356,246 downwards.
AACCAAATACAGACATCCCCGTGCCTGCTCTCTGGCCATCACTGCGTCAATAAATAACAGCACTCCATTTCCAGCTTACCTTGAGAGGTCTCTCCTTGCACTGCCAGCTCTATTCAGCTCTCCTGTTGTGAGTTTTCCCAGCCCCAGAGTGTCCTTCCCCGCAGCTGTGTGGCTGAACCACCTGCAGAGCAAAGGCTAAGGGATCTCTTGCGAAACCAGGCATTGGGTGCCTCTGCTTGGGACAGGATTCAAATCCACGTGGTGGTGGACTTATTCCTGGTGTACATCGGTGTGTGTGGGCACAGGACTCCCTGCAGGGAGCTAACATGAGTCTTTCACATTGCTGCTTAAATTTAGGGAATTAGCACAGTCCTAAAGTGCTCTGAAGGGAAGCTACTGCCAGGCTGACAAGAGAGACAACACCCTGCACTCACAACAACCTGCACCCACCTCCCACCCAAGCACAGGGCAGGGGATGGAGCCAGCAGTCTCTACACCAGCCCCGCTGCCAGGCTGCATCATCCCTTCAAAAATAACCCCCCATCAAGGTGCGCTCAGCTCTGATGCAGCACAAAAGCAGACAGCCTCCTCAGGTTTGCCTATGACATGGACAAAGGGACCCCTCCTGAAATCCCACAGCCCCATAACGCTGCTGGTCCTTGCTCTGCTGGTCAGGGTAGAAGGTTGTGGACTGACAGAGGTGCCCTCACATGGTGGGGATATGGCAGGGGAGGTGAAGCTGGGCAAGTCCCAGCCCATGGAGTCCCCCAACACCTGGTGCAGCTGCTGAATCCCTGCCCCAGAGGAAGCTGCAGCTCTCACTAACTAGAGCAGCCAGGAGGGAAGAGTACCTCCAAACAAAAAGAATGGGAAAAGTCACAAGGGAGGCAGCCTCCCCCAAAAGATGAAGAGGAAACTCTGAAACCCAAGAGGATTCTCTGAGCCCCAAGTGTCTGTCTGATGTTTGTAGAGCTGGGTAGAAGCTGTAGCTGTGTAGTTGCAATTCAGGTTGGTTTTGGCAACCTCAGCCCTGCCAGAAGACGGCTTCTGCAGTTTGCGGTGCCTTTCATAGATGCTCTACTTTTCTCTTGATTCTCCGCTGATTCTTGCAAAGGCCTCTCTAATCTCTGTGTGAAGCATATCCCAGAAAGCTATTGCAATAATAGCTTTGAAATTTCACATGCCTTCTGCATGGAGATTGTGAGACACCCAATTCAACATGACCAGAAGCAGCAGCTCTCAATTTCTGAGTGTACCATCTTGCACGAGCAACTGCCTTGTTTTGCTGCAGTCTTGTGGCACCTGAAAAGTGGAGACTGGAGTATTTTGGGCGAGAGGAAAGAACATATGTTTGTTTTCCTGAAGGAGTAGCTCTGCAGGCACCAAACAGACGGTGAAACTGCAGCCACAGGAAGCACCTGATTCCAAGCCAGACTGTGAGAAACAAGAGAACCCTTAAGAGCTTTCTCAGTACTCGTCCCTAGCCTGTGCTAATTGCAAAAGGCAGTGGAGCCAAGCAGGCTGATGGCCCTTAAGTCCAGCCTCTTGTTTTTGACATTAATGCTGCCTGAGAGTACACTAATATAATCTGTAGGGTTTACTGTTAATATAATGAAATCTTTTTCGGGCCTTAATCAAATTTATTGAATATGTGGGAGAGCTGCTGATTTTCAGATTTCTCTGTCTCAAGGAAATTGATTCCCACAGCTTTAGTCCGTGAAACTGGGCCATGCCTATGAGATGTGGAAGGTTCAAGTCCAGGGTATTCCCTCCACAATAAAGTGCAAACAGGCCCATATCATCACTGTACAGTGAGATAATATGCCCACTGCATCAGGGATGATGTGTTTCTACTAATTCTCAAATAGTTGCAAAATTCAAGTACTTTTCCAAGAAAAGTCCAAAAGTTTCACTCTTGGGATACAAACACCTGACATATTCAAGGATCAGGTACCATCACTTTAATTTTCTTTCCAATATTACTCTTGTGCATCCAGACATTAATTTATGTGTTTCACAACCACTTTCATTGTGCATCATCAGGCTTTCAAAGTCTGTGACCTATGAGGACATCTGCTGCAATTTGACTCTTCAGCTAACAAGAAAGACACGGTGTTGTTCTTAGATCAGTCATCCCACTGCCCTTTGTTGTTCCCACTCTGATTAATGTGTTCTCTTTGATGCTACTCAGGGACATGTTAAAATCACCTTCATCTTCCCACCTCTCACTGCAGATCCCTGAGTGTCTTCAGCCATTTCTACCAGGGTAATTACCTCTGCCAAAGGGCATCTGATTCTACCTCACAGCTCTCATGTCCAAGCTTTTGAACATATGAACTCAGTGGTGAGTAGTGTAGATCCAAGCACACCTTGTGAGGAGCCATGGTGGTTATTAACATAAAAGGTACTCATTATATTATACTAGAACCAAAAAATGCCAGAGCAGAACATCTGTGCTATCATAGTCCATAGCTGTCTGCCACAAGGAATCACATCAAGAGGTTGTGCTAAACAAGCTGAGGTAGATCTCACAGCTAATTTCATCCTCTATATCCATTTTTACTCTCAGAAGAATGTTTTCATCTTCTGATGGTTAAGGACATTCTTCTCATTTCCAGTATAAATACATTCATGAGCAGTTTATATCCATTTGTTCTAAAACCTGTGTTCTCTTCTAGTTTAAATAGTTTGGTCCCATTCCCTTTTCTAACCCAGGAATCTGTCTTTAAAAGAGCAATTGCAACCAGTATATATAGCACTAAGCTGTTTTATGCATTTTGTCTGTTTTATACCAATGCCCTAAGGCTCCAGCACGTAAACATTCATCTGCTTAATTCTATTCTAGGATGTAGGTCTATCAAAATTAGAGAGACTACTTGGAAACAAATGAAACATAACTTTGCAAGAAAATTGGTTGTGTAACTAGCTGCATCTATGTGTATTCTGCATCTAAAAAGTATGCTCTTCTTTTCAAAAGCATCATAACATGTATTTTCTATTAAAAGAAATGAATATCCTTTGATTTGGCTTCTTTCATTATGAAATTACAGAGCACTATGACAAATTAATACAATTACTTAGGTTTAAAAGATGTCACAATCATATCTGAAGCTGAAGTGCTTTTTCACTAATATTGTTAAGTAATCCAAAAGCAAAAGCAAAACCCTTCATCCAGAAAAACCCTTCATCCAGCAAGATGCCAAGACAGCAAAGGATCTGCACCTCTAATAACACTTCCTTCTTGCCCAGTATGCATCACTCTGTCATTTCTGATTGCTAAATATGGATTTTGTATGCAATTTAATAATGAAAAGCCAAGAAAACTTTGGCCAAGTCAACACCACATCATCCAAAAAAGTATAATATGTGCTGTTTTTACCTACACATAGTTAGCCTGTAGCTAACAAAAATGTATTTTTTGAGTGATAGAGCAACAAAGTCTTCCCACCAGCTTCATTTACACAGTCGCTGGGCACAAAGCTGAATTATTATTCTGCATTACAATGAACTTCTGATACAGAAATACCTATTTCAGGTAAAACTGCTTTGCTGTTTTTACCAACATGAGTTCCTAGCTCTGAGTGCACAAGCACAGCCTCAGCCTGTAGTAACTGGCAATATGACGTTTCAGTGCAGAAAATTAGTTTCTCTTGTGTAACCATACTGAGCTCTTTCCTCTTCCAGCCTGTGTGCTGGAGCATAAAGTGAGCTTCAGCAGCTCCTTCCATGTCAGTTCATTTGATTTCTCTCTGTGTGTAGGGATAGACAGAAATCTTTCTCATTCTCTCATTGTCTCATTCCCTCTTTCCCCTGACCCAGGGTTGGACAGCTGGCTAGTAGGTAAACACCTTGGCTCAGGTGTTAGTGAAGCTGCATCTTATGTTCATGGCTGCATGAATAGCCTGATCAAACACTGTTTGAAGTCTCATCCTCAAGGATTACTCTGGGAGTCACACTCCTAATTTTATCCAAGATCAGAGAACTTATGTGATTTTATTTGTCTGGCACATGTGTAAGTCAGCATAGGGCTCACTTCCCCTGCACTTCTGTCCAGTGCTTTCAGCAGTGCAACTACCAAGCCAGCCCCAGGCTCTCCCCCTGCTAGCAAACCCCTGCATTTCTAGCTCATAAAACGGTCTCTGTATTCCCAAAAATCCTTTTCTTCTTACTCTCAAGCAGTTTTTCTGTTCACAGTGACCTGCCTTATCAGAAAGCATGGGCTTTTCCAAAGGATGATTCAGCCAACCAGCCCACCAGCTCTCCCAGAAGAGATGACTATCCCACCACTATCCCACCATTCTCCTCCACTGATTAAAAAGAGAGCCTAAAGCAACTACTTTAAACTTGAATATATGACTTCTGAATGTCCTAAAGTAGGGACCAAAATGTATTCTTCCCCCCAAAAGATGGATTTATAATGGCAAAGAACTTTCAAAACTTTCTAACCAGGAAAGGGTACGCAGATGGGGTGAGCTTTACCTGTTTTAAGCTCTAAAATTCATCCCAGGAGAATGGAGAAGCCTACATTCAGGATGAGATTAATGACACAAAATTGCTGCCTTGGGATGATTTGATTCACCCTCAAAAGCTGCATCCCTCTCTCATCTCACTGACACCAGCAGATGGACAGTGGAGATGAGCCAGAGCTGGGAGAAGGTGGCCACTCCCTGCAGTCCCTGGGCTCCAAGAGAGCTGGAGCTAGGACATCTGTGGTCAGCTTTGGTTTGTATTTCTCATGTTTAAAGGTTGTGATCTTCTAAATTCTTATAATGACTTCAACTTTGAGTAGATTTCCATCCCAGTGCCTAGTGACATACTTGCAAAGCTAAATTAGGCATGCACATGTCCCTCCTGTGCCTGTTAGGTGAGGCGTGCTGATCAGCTATGAAGGTTTTCTCAGGAAGAGATGGTGTTCTGCAAACTGTGTTTTCTTCTGGCATTTTTAGATGCTCTTTGGTTTCCCTTTGGGTATTTTCTCATCTGTTTTTGCTGCTGGCATGTTCAGGCAGACTGAAGTGTCAGTGAGCACGGCAGAGGGATACTGCACGAGGAGCTGCATCTGCACAAAGCAACAGCCAACTCCAGAGAGAAACACTTCCCTACAGACTGATGTGATAGAAAAATGTTCCTTTGCCTACCATTAAACAAAAATATCACAGTGAGTCACCCTCAAAACTCTTGGGAAACAAGCAGGACATTGTGACTATTCTCTGAACTTCAATTAGCAGAAGATTTTAATAAACCTGAAGTCAGTAAAGCATAGAATCACAGATTATTTTCGATTTAAAGATACTTTAAAGACCATCTAGTTACAACCTGCCACACATGGACAGGGACACCTTCCACCAGACCAGATTTCTAAGGGCTCCATCCAACCCGGTCTTGAACACTTCCAGGGATGGGCTGTCCTCAATTTCTCTGAGCAACCTGTGCCAGTGCCTCATCACACACAGCATAAAAAATTTTTTCCTTACATTCAATCTAAACCTGCTCTCAGTCAGTTTAAAGCCATGGCCCTTTGTCCTAGCAGCATCTGCCCATGTAAAAAGTGACCTTATGATGATGGATCAGGTGGAGAACAAAATTTCTTTCCACATCATGGACGTGTCTCTGTCTCTCTCATACACACACACACACACACATTCTGTTATCTTTGTCCATCCTCCAATTCTAGTTTTTGCACAATGCCAGTGGCTTCAGTTCAAAGAGAATTCACACTTTCTCTGCTTCAAAGTTAGTTTTGCTTTATAGCTCCATGACTGCAGGGACCAAACCAGTTTTTCCTGACGCTTTACTGTGGAGCTTCATAGAGGGTTGATTCAAACACAAGAGCTGCAGTTTTGTAGCTCACCTGCAAGAGGTGACCTCCTCTGGAGGAACAGCCTGGCTGAGTGCCCGGCTTTGACTTCAGCCTTCTGCATCCACAGCCAGGATCTGGAGGAAAATGTCTTTGGCCACTTGAACCAAAACAAGTCAGATTGGCAAAGTTTTACTATTTGACTCACAAATTCTATGACAGGCACTCTTGACAGTGGTGTGCACACCCAGGGTTGTGCTACTTTAATTAAACCAGTATAATGGTGCATGTTTAAGCAGATACACCTCTCAGTTTAGCACTGGACATTTGGCATGATATAGCTGGGTCCTCACTCAGTTTAACAGATTCAAAGCCAGACCTCCAAAGACCAAACTCTTGTAAAATATTTGGAGTAAATATCATAGACCTTGTTCTCTTCTGTTTACTCTGTTAGTTATATCACAGTAATTTCACCATTAACTTCAGTCATGCTTCTAAGCCTGAGGAGGGAGGGAGGAGGGCTCACACATGCCTTGTATCTTGTCTGGTTGAAGTTACAATTGCTAAGGAAAAATTTGTTCTGTTTTGATTTCTGAGAACACATAAAAACAAAGCAGGCAGCTGAGATTGGCACAATGAGTTTGAGAGAAAAATCATCTGGGAAGGGTGCTGAATGTGAAGAGCAATTTTGTATTACTGTGATATTCATCACTTTCTAGAGGATGTGAGATGGAAACCTGAAGAAATCAGCATGGATTCCTCTATTTTGCTGCTTGATAGAGGAAAAATTCCTACTGATTAGAAATGGGCATAAAGAAATTATCTTTCTATTAAGTGTCTGCACACTTGCTGCTTTTGGAAATATAAAGCATTTTACCTTAAGCACTCATATGTGCAGAAAAACCTTGAGCAGAAAGCCAACATGCCATGTACTAATACAAAATGAAATATGACCTTTTAAGAAACCTTAAACTTCTGAAGAGTAAATGTTAAATCTATATATAATTCAAAGTATATCAGCTAAATTAGATGCTGGATTCAAACCTGTCTTGAATAAAACCATTCCCACATTCTTTTTTCTTCTTTTTTTTTTTTTTTCCTTCTTTTTTTAATTCCCTGTGGTTAACTAAAAGACTTTTGAAATTTTTCTGTTATTAGCCAGTTTAGTGCATGGGGAAACCTGCTGTCAGAAGCAGAATGGCTGCTGTGACCATGTCCATATGCAGCTCCAACAGCCAAATCCTCAAAGACTTGATCCAGGCGGGAGTGGGGGTCCCCAGAAGTCAGATTCTTCTAGACCCAGCTCTTGTCCTGGGACTCCAGGACAGAGTCTGGATCAGGTCATGGATAACATGCAAGGTGAGATATTGCAAGGTGATGTTCATTTCCTGGTCCTCACCACCTCTGCTAGTTAGCTGTTTGCTGAAAAGTTAATAAAAATGTAAAGTATTGGATACTGTTGCATAGTATTGTTGAAGTTTGTATAGAAGTTTCCATAGTTTTCCTTGATCCACAAATTACTCTGCTGCAATACATCAGGGAATAAAAACATTGAGTCAAAACTACTTTTAGGATGTTAAAACTCCCACTCCTATTTTGAAATCAATTTGGTTATTTGAAAAGAATCTTAAAAGGAAGTACACAAGTGCATGTATTGCCTTGGCAGGAACTTGTAGGTATTTAATAGCTCACTGGTTTTAAGAAAGTCTGATCCAACTGGGTATGGCAAGATAGCAAGGTCTTAGTTAAATTTGGGTTTTGAGAGATCTTTTACTGATGTATCACTAATTGCAAGTATGCCTTGGCCTTGACAGTTCTCAGCAAACCCATGCAATCCCTTCCCTTTCACTCTTTCTTGAAAATAATTTCCAGAAAGTTTTCTTACCATTTAAGAGTGTATCAACTGTTCATGTGCAGGTATTTAAACTCACAGTCACATATGGCTCAGGTATCCTATAACCACCTTGTGGAAAGTAATTGGGGAAAGACCTTGGACCAGCATGTGAACAAAACACAGGGGGATTGACAAATACAGGGAAGAGCACAGGTAGACAAATTGACGCCAGTATCACCAAACCATCTGTAAATGAAATTACCAACTTGTTACCTTCCTAATATTTGAAATATAAATAGGAAATGCACATAATACTGCCATTTGAAATGTGTGACCCAATCTTTTCATCCCCTTGGATTCATCACCTGAACATCAGTGCTCATAGTACAGCAAATCCAAACCACAGTAGGAGCATTCTTCAGTGCCACATTTGTATGGCCAAAGGCTGTGCTTTAGATGGGACAACAGTTTGGACAGACACTCAGTTGTGTCCATCAAGGCTGGATGGGAATTATGTAAACTTCTTGCAGAAAAGGCTTAGTCAGAGTTTGTCCTTCCAAACCATGTGTTTTGGGAGCCAAAGCTGTGCAGCAGGCCTGAGCACAGTACTCCTTCAAGTCTCTGGTGCAGGCAGAGCAAGAATAGAAACAACATTTGAGTTTCACAGACTGAGACCGGAGCAAGACCTGGAGCACTTCCTCCATTTCCAGCCCATGTGTCAATGGGTTTTATGTGTTCATCTGTTCCTACCCTGCAAGGCATTGACATCAGCGTTCATCTTCCAAAACAGCTGTGCCAGTGCCTGTTTCCTTACCTTGGTTTCCAGATAACAATGCAATGAGTTCAGCAAAAACTTCATAATATACTTTTGTAATCCAATGTTCATGTGTATCAAAAAAAATCCTATGATGCAACAAAACTTTATTTCTTAAGGACTGTTTGAAATTTCATGTAAACAGACCATAAATAAATTCTGTAAATGGAAAAGAGACCTTGAAAAGAAACCCAGAAGTCAAATGTATGTGCCTGCAGAGTAAGATGTGGTCTATTTATGCCTCACATCTCAGGGCACTAGTAGGAGGTTTGCCCCTGGACACCAGAATGTGTATTTAAATGTCATAATTTCTGATACTCTGCTACCCTGGGCACAAAAAGTCCTCAGCTGTCCTAATTTAAAGAACAGATTATTCTCCACTTTAAATGTAAACCCAAATGGTTTTGCCTTGCTAATGGGAGGGGAAGAGAGAGATGTGGAACAAGACTTTATTAGCAGCCTTGATATTCCAATGAGATTTCAGAAAATCATTTTTACAGTATGAGGTTATTCACTTCACTGGGCAGAGAAGCTGATCAGGCAGCCCCAGGCTTGGCTCCTGTGGCTGGTCTGTCTCCCTGTTTGTGGGCAGGGGGTGCTCACAGCCCAACCAGACCCTGTGAAAAAAGTATTTGAGAAAGTAAATGGTCATTTCTTATCTGCACCAGTGCTTCATCTTTTTATTTTTCCCCTGTACACGGTGCTGCTAAGGAATTGCACTCCCCATCGCTGGTGGCCATAGACCACCCAAGGTCACATTCTCTGTGTTCACCCAGAGGCTCAATTTCACAATGAAAACTGTATTTTTTTGACATGCGATATATAGCTGGTGGAAGGAAAGCAGGTTTTTACTATTTTTGGACTAAACATGCCTAAAAGCTCCTTAAAACTTGGCTGAGGAGCTGACGTGACACCTCCAGGATTCTTTTTTCCACCAACAATTGCTGGATGCTCTCAGAGGCTGCTGCTTCTCCATTCCTGAGCCCTCCCTTACCCCACCTGGGCTAACCTGTGTGTGATCAGTCAGCTGCACTGCCCATGTCTGCCCATGGAACAGCCCTGCCTTCCCAATCTGCCTGCCCACATCGGGCTCAAAAGCAGGGCTGGCAGCAAAGCACCACCCTGTCATGGTTCCTGCTGCAGTGTGCAGAGATGAGTTGCTGTGGAGAGATGTCTGCTGTGGAGAGATGTCTCCTGCCTGCTGAGATGAGCTGGTGGGATGCCTGCAGAGATGCCTGCAGTGCCACTGGGGTGGTGCCTGGTGGGATGTCAGCTCTGATGCACATTGAGGCACCGTGCTGGGATGCCTGTTGGGATACCTTCTACATTTAGCCGTCTGTCAAGACAAGTGAGACCAAACATCCAAATATTTGTAACTCTTTTTTCCTTCACCACAGTGCACAGAGTGTGTGCTCTGTGTAGATATGCAAAAGCATTTAAATGTTTGGTTTTGTAGGCTCTGTCTTGTTGTGGAAGGAACAGTCCCAAACAGTCCCAACAGTCCCCATGGTGCAGGTTCCACAGCCATGCTCCAAGTCTCTTAGTCTCTCCAAGGCTCTTAGTCTCCCCTGGACACTAGCAGAGAAAGAGAAGCTACCAGATTAGATTCTCCCCTGCACTACCAGTGATGCTCTTCACAGCCAGCAGCCCTTCACTAACAACAGGTTCAGAGCACAGGCACATCTCACAGTTTCTGCAGGCCTTCTGGGAAGACTTTGCAGTGCCTGGCAATGTCCTCCTTCCCCATGCCCACTGCCAGCCTGTCCCAGACCCTAGATGATTCACCAGGAATCTCATGGAGAAAGCTGTGTCTTGCTCAGCCTCCCCAAGACTTCCCTGGGCCCCTTGGACACCTGAAAGGAGATTCAGCACTGCTTGTGCTCGCAGAACCTATGCTGCACGTAGTGGAGGTGCATTTTGTGCATATGAGCATGAAATGCCTCAGATGCAGAGGCTGCACTTGCAGTGAAGGGTCACAGTGTCACACACAGTGCCTCTGTCTTTGCTGCTGGCTCCACACTCACCTCTGTGGCAACCCACTTGTTTAATTTCTAGGAAAGTCTTTCTTCTCCATGATACCTCATTTTCTGATCTTGAGTATGTGAAATAACCAAATGCACACTTCTTCCATGCATGATTTCACAATATATTACCTGTTACAATACCTATTTAATACAGTTTCTTGGCCATTAAAGTTATTATTACACTTCACTCTAAAATTGTACTGGCAGCAATGCAGAATTTCTGTGAGAAACTGTGGAATCAGATTTATGTGGATCACTTAAAGAGAAATTATGCAGTTGTATTTTTCTCTTCTAAGAGGAACATGTATGAAGAATTACTTTTAAAATCTAAGACTACATGTGTGAAATTGTTCTATATGCAATTTATTCTATTCTTAATTAGCTATGATATCCCAAAGCAAAAAAAAAAAAAAAAAAAAAAAAAAAAAAAAGTTAATATGGATTGCTATGAGCCCTTTGCAATGCAACTAATGTCTCTGTCAGCAAGTTCCATATTGGAATTTTAATTTATATCTGAAGTTTTAAAAATACAAGAATTTCTGTAAAATAGTATAGGCAAGGCAAGTTTTATTAGATGAAGAAATGCTAAAAATAGTCATGTACAGCTTCATTCAGTTCAGGTTTATGGTCTGGTTTTGAATTTAATATTTTCTCAGAATGAGATACCCTCTGAGCCACATATTCCCCCTTAGCTTGGCTGTCTGCACTGGGCCATATGCAGATGCCAAACATTTGCTCAGCAGGGTGTAAATGTGTCCTTGCCACTCAGGGTACATGCAAGGAACCAAGGCATGCATTTGTCCCACACCACAGCAGTGACAGTTTGGGTCTTGAAGCAACAGAGAAAACAAAGGTCTCATATCCAGGCACTCACATAGATATTTTCTAATTATAAGTGAATTTAGGCTCAGGTTTATCTCACATGCACTTGAAGTCGTTAAGTCCTAGGATCCTAGGAGCCCTGTGAAATTACTGCATGTCCTGGGTTGTAGTTTAGGATGCATTCTATCACCATCTTCAGTTAATGGCCCATCAATGCCTTTTGCATGACTCAGAGATAACTCCCTCCGGGAGTTCTCTCTCTCTTTAATGGGCCATCAAGGCTCTCTTCCGTGACTCATCATCCCATTGTGAGATGCTCCGCCCATGGGGAAGAGCCAAGCATTCTCACCTGGATATAAGCTGGGATTTGGGACAGTAGAAGCAGCCCTCACCCACTGGATTCCCAGAGGACTGGAGCTACCAGACCTTTCTACAAGATTTCTGTTTCAGGAAGACCACCTCGTCTGGACTGTTTCCATCACCCTGATCAGGTTGTATTCTGACTCTGTCAGTGGTTTTTCTTTTTGTATTTATTTTATTTTATTTTATTCTATTTTATTTTCCTTTTCTTCTCATTAAATTTTATTTCTGACTTAGAGCCTCTCACTTAGTTTGTTTTCAAAACCACAACACTGCACGTGCTGATAATCACTGAAGATGGGTTCAGTCCTTCTAAGGTCTGGTTTCCTTCTAGGAGCTTCCTGGCCTTCTTCACTGTCTAGCCATGTGGCCCACAGCAATCACAGATCTTCACTGTGAATGCAGCAATTTGTTGGGCATGGAAGAGGAAAGACATCTGGTGATAAAAAATTAGGCAGTCTCTCTCCACATCTGACTTCCTTAGAGAAGTTAAGAAACACTACAACTTAAAAAATTTTGTATTTATGCTTTTTGGGAAAAACCTCAAATTCTCACAGAACAGGTAAGTGTTGAAACCTGCTCAGGCTCCTAGGGTGTGATAAAAACCCCAAGAAATCTCATGTATCCTGTGGTGATGTTTAGCAGTGGGGGAACTTCAACACTATCAGGATAAAGAACAGGATGGCATGTGAGTCTATCCACTGTTACATATGCTGTTTAAGACATTCTCATCACTGATGATGATGTCATGCTCTCAGTTTATTAGAAGTCCTGGGTGGCCTGTGATGTCTGATTCCTGGTTAGGGCTGTATTTCTGCATCCCACGACTTCTAGATGAGTAATTTCTTGTCATTCTGCTTATCCATCTGTGCTTCTCAATACCCATTCACACCTCAGCTGGCAGCACTCTGACAACTGTTGGCTGACTGGGTTCACGGAGTCACAGAACCACAGAATACTCTGAGTTGAAAGGGACCCACGAGGTCATCAAGTCCAACTCTGAAATGAATGGGCCATACAGGGTTTTAACCCACGACCTTGGTGTTATTAGCACCATGCTCTAACCAAAGTAATGAAGATTTACAACCATTCAGTCACTGTCAAAGGTATTAGCACAAGAAGTTTAATATAAATTTGTGAAAGTGGAACAAAGTTCAGTGGTAAGATTCACTGTATAACTTACTGCATAGGCGAAGCTCACAAAGAATAATCAGTTTAGAATCAATCTAGAAGGATTTACACAGAAATGCATTCTAGTGGTTGATGCAGATCATGGTGTTGCAGTAATTTCTTCACCAATGTAGATTTATTCCAAGGAGGGTAGGCAGTAATAGCTGGATTGTAAGAACTGGTGGATTGTGAGAGAATCATCACACTAGGCAGATTAAAATGTAAATACACTTTTCTAAATTAAAAAAAACCTCTTAAAAATCATGCCTAGGGCTACAAAGACCAGTGTTACCATGAGGAGTTATGTTCAGGGTACTGCTGGTCCTCAGCACATGCTCCTATAATCAAACCATTACTTCATCCTTTTTCCTCATAAAAATGCTGGACAGTCAATTACTTAAATGTATTTAAACCTCTTGATGAAAACTGCTCTAGAGTGGAGTACATCTCGAGTGCTGGATAAACGCGCTGAGGACAAAGGATGGGAATTTTCTACTGTGAGCTCACATTAAGTTTGCATTATTTGAAATAAAGGTTAAACCTCTGACTGTCGATTAGCTGCAACACCATAATGCTCTTACGTGGCTTTCATCAAAAGTTCTTCACATCTTGTGAATTACAGAGACAGATGAGTAAGGAAATGCTGCATTTTAGTGAATCATTGTCTGTATCTGACAGTTGCAAAAAGTGAAATATGACTGTCCATACAGCCAAGACACGGGAACTAAGTGTAATTTAAGCTGCATCTTGATGGTGGAAGTATTTACACTCTTACAACAAAACTAAGTATTTTGTTGAATATCTGTCCAAGTGACAAAAGAGATCATTAGAAACAAAGCTGTGATTTTGTGCCAGGCTCTGTGTGCCTTCCTTGGGCTGTACTACACCAGGGAGATGAGGCCAGCACTGCTGCTCAGGTTCACCCATTCAGCTACCACAGCTTGTATCTGGAGGGGCAAGGGACTACCTGATGGTGACCCATTCTTCTGCCAAATAAATGAATTTGATTTAAATACAGCAGAGGACTGATCATAATTCATGGCAACCTTTTGTCCAAAAATTAAAAATCTTATTTAAAAGGTTTATTAGTGTGGTGGTTTAGCATGGATTGTGATTGACAGGTTGGCTGATGAATGGGAGTGTTTCTATGACTCTGGAAACACAGCCTTAAATTCCAAGTTTTCAGATGACTCAGGCTCTTTCCTTCTCTGGTCATCAAGAAGGTAATATCACCTCATGGATGGGGTCGGGCTGGTCCCCCCGGGGCCAGGCCTGCCGGGCCTTGGGAGGGGCCCTTCCTTTGGGACAGTGGCCAGGGCTGGCTGTGCCCCCTCTGTCCCCTCCTGGCCCCTCCTATGGGGAGAGGAGGAGGAGGACTGCAGACCAGAGTCTGGCCCTGCGCCAGGACCACGGTGGCCGTGCTCTGGGCCTTGGTTGCCAGAGCCACTGGTCCAAAGGAGGAGGAGAGACTTTTCAGAACTTTTCTCTGGAGCTCCAGGAAGCTGATCCGAGTTTGAGTCGCTTGAGATCTGACATGGGATGAAGGAGATTTTGTCCATCAGTGTTCCTGAGCCTGTGCTCTCCCTCTCTCTCTCCCTTCCTCCCCCCCTCAGATCTTTTTCAGCCATCAGATCTTTTTCTTGTGGCGTGTTCTCCATAACCCTAGCGAGGCTCCTCTCCCAAGGTGATGTAGAATCATGTTTAAATGGTGGCAACTGACTGAAAAGCATAGTTTTCTCTCTGTGGTGTATGAAAAAGTGAACAGTTAGGAGGGAAGGGGGAGAAGGTGTTTAAATGTCTCAGCAAGTCTCATTTTTTTTCTTTCCTCTCTTTTTTCTTTAGTGTATATTAATAAAATCTATTTGTTTTTACTTTTAAGTCATGCCTGTTTTGCCTTTTTCTCCCAAAGTCCTATCTCCCAACTGATAAAGAAAATTTGGCAAATGTCAAACCACAACAATTAGTTATTATTATGAACCTCTCTCCTGAATCCATCTAACTTTGACTTCAGCCACTGGATTTTGCTGACTTTATCTGATACACTGGAAACTCTACAATCCAATTTGTTCCTCAAATAAACAGTTACAGGGATCAAAGCTGGCTCTCAATGCTCACTTCATTAAGCTAAGTAAATGAGCTCATTAAGACTTTCACAACAAAAGCACTTTTCCCAATACTTCATTAAATCTATGACTCACCCCTAAACTGTCCCAGTGTTAGATGACACCACAACACTGCCAAATGAGAAGGTACATTAGCTGATCTACTGGATATTTTCCTGCACATATATATGTCTGCCCACACCTCCCTTGGTACACTGGGCTTTTCCATATTATGAGAGAAAAATTCAGGCTAATAGGGACCTTGGGAGGTGTCTTGGTTTGGGAAGACAGCTGGAGCTTCCCTTGGAATGAAGAATGTAAACCACCTCCCCCCACCCTCCCCCTTTTTTTTTCCAATTATAAAAAAATTGCAGTTAAAAGCTTTTAGGCAAAAGATTTGGGACTAGAAATAGCAGTTTTTTACTAGTATGTATAACAAAGCAAACAAAAACAACAACTACAGTATTAATAACAAAACAGTACCAAAGACCTTGAGGGCTTTGCTTCACAAAAAATACCCAGGGCAATTTGGTCTCAGAGCCTTTGTAGGATCCTCAGAGCACCAAGCTGGAAACAGCGGAAAAGTCCCAGGCTGGTAGCTGGGATGGCAGGATGTCCCAGCAGGCAGGGGCAGGGTGTCCCAGCAGGCAGGGGCAGGGTTTCCCAGCAGGACAGGGTGTCCCAGCAGGGGCAGGGTGTCCTGGCAGGCAGGGTGTCCCAGCAGGGGCAGGGTGTCCCAGCAGGGCAGGGTGTCCCAGCAGGGGCAGGGTGTCCCGGCAGGGGCAGGGGCAGGGTGTCCCAGCAGGGGCAGGGTGTCCCAGCAGGCAGGGGGTGCAGGGTCACACCGTGGCAAGAGCAGCAGTGCTGACCCAACCGCGAGGCAGGGCTGGCCCAGCTCCTACAGGGTGGCAGAGAAGCTCAGAATTCCAGAGCGAGCAGATGATGGTAGATTTTCCAGCGCTGGACTCCTCCAGAGAGAGTGAACTCTTCAAGCAGTGAGCAGAAATCCAGCCATTCTCTCTCCCGAACGCCGAAAAACAGAGAGCCAAACTGCCTCAAGCTCTGTCCTTTACCTGCCCCAAAACTTCCATTATCTCACCCTCCGAGCTTTGACCACCCCTTTGTTTTTTTGTTAAATAGCCTTTAGTATCCAACACTTAGTTTCCTTGGTAACTTATGGGGAAAAAAACTCTTTAGAGTAAAAAGGAACAAATCCAACCCCCAACAGGAGGTCAGCTCCAAGATCTGCCTCAGGTGCTCAGTGCTGCACTCAGGTCTTGATAGCCTCCAAGGACGGAGGCTGCAGAGCCTTTCTCTCATGTACTCATAGAGAAAGGATTTCTCTTTACACCCATCCAAACCTCTCAAATTTTAAGTTTTGCCCAATTGCCTCTCATCCTCTCATCTTGCACCACCATACAGAGAATGATTTGGGCTTCTCTATGCCCTCCTTGCAGGCTCTGGAGGTGCCCTTGGCTCTATCCCAAAACCATACACTTTCAGATAGGACCAAAGCCTCATGCTGTTTAATAAGGCTGACCAGATGAGTCACTACCTCCTGCTATTCTGCAAGGACTTGGCAGTGGCTGGAGGCAATTTTGGCATCTGCAAGTTATCCTCCCTCTTCTTTTACCCATTTCCTAAAGTTTGGGTCAGCTGCAAGTGTTATGGTATGGGTTTTGCCATCTTCCAGTTCAGTGATGATCTGATCTGTCTGAGGCAGTCCAAGGAGAAATTAAACCTCAGACTTTCCTAATAAGGAAGGCAGACACAGCAATAATAGCAGCAGTGTTAGCAAAGCCTTACCTCATTATGCTGGAATTAGGGTGGGTCACCAAGACCATTACCCAGCCTTCTGCACTGGTGGGATCTTTACCAGCAGCCATCACTAGGAGTGATGTGAACTGTGAGATAACACATTTAAATTTGGAGTGATGTAGTGATAAACTGATTTCGATGAGCTGATGATGCATTGTTACATTTTTACACTACAATTTTTATAATGCCTCATGCCATATCCTGCGCTTTGTACAATCCCTGAGTGCTGATAGAGGCACTTTGTGAAGGAAATAATTTGGTTTATGCCTGTAACTGAGGCAGGAATCTTGCCAGTACTGGAGCTGGCCCCTGACATCCCTGTGCACAGAAGTCAAACCCAATGGGCAGATTTCAATAATGAGGGCAGTACTCATAGTGAGGAGTCACTTCAAATCAAAGTGTGTGACCCAATTATACTGGTGGTTGGACTTCTACAGTGCCAACAAACCTTTTTGAAATAATTAATATGGGACAGAAAAACAGCAAAGAAAGACAGTCTTCCTGCTGATGTGTCAAAACCATAGGGGCAAACTATTCCTATTAGTAATACACTGATAGAAAGTACAATATTGTATAAATAATGAGTAACTAAACCACCTGCTTATTTTTGAGGATCAAGAAACATTTTAATGTGGGCCTAATCCACCCTCAAATGACCAATTAGAAAAGGAGGTAGAATTAATTTCTAATCTATTGGTCAACAGAAAGAGCTAATTAGTTTGACAGTATTCTCTTGTGTCAGCTACTTCACATAACCTGACTGAAAGACCCCACACAAGCAGATGCCTTTGTGTTTATTATTCATTATAATTCAATCTTGATGTAAATGTCACAGAACCCATGGGTTCCCTCTCCAGGAGACATGGAAGTGGTGATGCAGGGCTCTGCTTCTACACACCTCCCTATGGCAGGGTTTTCCCACTGTTTTAAACACATGCAGTTTTTCTCATGAAATGGGAAGAATTTATCAATTCCGACTGATCTGGTTACCCCACAAATGGCTTTTTCATACACGATGACAGCTGGAAAATAAGATCCATGAACTAGAGCTGAGGATACCTGCCCAAATGGACTGTGCTGAATAAATCGGTGACAGCTCCAGACTGAATCCTGGCCTTATCAAACCGCCGTGTGGCAATGCTTCCAGACCAGGGAGAAGATGCAGCATGCTCCCTCTTACCCTTTTCTAGGGGGGAAATAAAGCAAATGTACTTCATTAGAGGTGCAGCAGGACAGAGTGTCCCTGCAGCTGCTGACCCTGCACCTACTGCACTTCCATCCCACTCCCTCCTCAGCCTCTTCACATCTATCATAAAATACAAAGAAATGACTGCTCTGTGCACAAATATGCCTTATACAGCTTTCAGTGAACTGCTCTAAAAACAATCAGAACCTAGTCATGGGAGCAAACCTCCAGAGCAAGTTGCAGGGCAGCACATAGCTCCTCTCCCTCACAGTCATGCTGGTACCAGCATGGAAAATACCTGCCCTAAGTTTTCTGATCTCTGCACTCTCAACACTCGCTTCCCTGTCTGACTCTCCTCCCTGAGGGCCAGAAGTCAGGCTGCATTTTCTTCAAGTGCAAAACAAACGGTGCCTGAGTAAACAAAAGGCAGTAGCCTCAGCTGTGCTTCAAATTTGAGTGTTGCTGCTTTGCCCCAGGAATGCCACCTCGCACTCAGGCACTTGTAATCTGAACAAAACCGTGTCCAATAAATGTGCCCCAACTTTGCAAATACCAGTCTGCTGCTCATCTCCCAAGATGAGGACCAGTCACCAGCATGATACCACATCTACCAAATATAATTCTCAGAAAACCTGTTTTGTGGTTGGGCTGTTTGGGGTTTTCTTGGTAAAATCTGGATTTTTGAGCGTAACTAGTTCAATTGTTTCCAAAATGAGTCCATAAAGGATGCTGCAATAATACCTGCATGCTGTAGCATACTCAACAGCAGCTTCTTCAGGTGGCAGCAGACACTTTTGACCACTGTGACCCTGGAAAACCACTGTCTGCAGACATGCATGCATTGTTCAAACATGTATGTGCCAAAGTGAGTTTAGAGGAGAGAACACCTCTGCTGTAAGTAGTTTGGAAGAGCTGGGGTTGTTCACTCTGGAGAAGAGAAGGGTCTGATGAGACATTACAGCACCTCCCAGCACCTTAAGGGGCTTAGAGAAGAGCTGGAGAGGGACTTTTTGCAGGGATATGAAGTGATAAGACAAGGCAGAATGGCTTTAAACTGACAGAGTGTAGGTTTAGATTAGATAATAGAAAGAATTTATTTACTGTGAGAGCAGTGAGGCACTGGCACAGGCTGCCCAGAGAAGTTGTGGATGTCCCATTCCTGGAAGTTTTCAAGGCCAGGCTGGATGGTCCAGAGGAAGGTGTCCCTCCCTGTCGTAGTGGGGTTGGAGCTGGGTGATCTTTAACCAATCCATACCGCTTGGTGATTCTGTGGTCCAAAGCAGTTACCCCAAGTAAGCCCAGCTCTAGAAGGAGCTTTACCTGTGAAATGTGCTGGGTAATGAGCACCAGAAAAGCAAGGGGATGCCGGTACAGCACCTACTGATGCCACTCATTTGCCTCCCCACACTTCCACAATCAGCACAGTTTCTCTTCACAAACAACCTGCTCCAGCAGCAGACAGGAGCTGTCATTCCTGAGAGCTTCTGCACCTTTATAAAGAGGCAGTCCAGTGGCATTCCCTACAGAACAGCAGCACAAGCAGCCCCTGCAGCCAAGGAACTTCCATTCATGGAAGCATACACCACAGATACTAACGGTGTAGCACCAAATAGCAACCCTCTACATTAAATCAAAGACCATCTTTATTTTTCCTTATAACTGGTAGAAGGACACAGTGGCAGGCTTTTCTTCCCATGTTTTGAATACCTAGACGTGCTATCATAAAGAACACTTGATGGGCAGTTCCAGACTGTGGAGACACACAGAAATAGACAATTTATGGTGAAAGTTAGATTTGTGAACTTACTCTCTGTTCTTCTAAGATTCATCATCCATGAGAACTGATTCACTCAAACAAAATGGGCACACAATCTGCAACATCAGACATTCCTCTGTTTCTGCAGAAGCATTTTATTTGATATAAAAGACAAGAACTCAAGGGTACACTAAGATAATTGAGAAACAGCTATCAAATAAGCAAGCTTCAGTTTTCAAAGAATCTGGTTGTATTTCACACAAACACTTGAGATAAGCAACCCAATATTGGCTGATAAGATTGGGTGGCAGCTGCCAACGTGGTTTGACCCCTCCAAAGACCCTCTTAGGACATTGCCTGTTTTATCAGCTGGTCCCTTCGGAGTGCAGATGGAGCAGCAGGAGGCAGCTGAGAATCACAGCGCTCTTACCCCACCTAGGGGACTGAGCCATGGCTCAGCTCCCGCAGAGGCACACAGGTGGCAGCCCAGGGCCAGCTGAGAAGGACACTGCTTTTGCATAAAAAAAGCACTGCTTCAGCCCCAAACTCTCACTTTTCCTGCCTTTTCCTATAACTCGTTTGTCATACAGCTCTTAAACCCTATTATACCTGCACTACATCACACTCCTTTTGTTTTCAGTTTTCATTTAGTTTTACCACGTTGTGCTACTACTTTAGTTTTCATTTTCCCTGCTTGTTGCCCCCAATGAAAACTGGTTATATATAAACCTAAGTATGTGCTTTAAAAGATCAAATGCTTTATGAGGGATTAGACTGGTTAAACATGATTGAAACAAACATTATTTCAAAAAAGCCAGTAAACCCATGAATTTGCTGCAATAAGAAAAAGCCAAATCAATCATGACTTTGAAAATGAAACATTCAGCTTCTGTTCACATCAAGATTAGCACTGAGGAGTACAGTGCATCTCTCCTTTCTGTTCATCCTAGACTTTATTGAGTGCTTTTGCAGGCAAAGTCCTCAGCTTTAGATGTGTGGGCACTGTGGGACCACTTTTTCTGAAGAAGGTAGAATTATGGAATAGTTTGCATTGGAAGGGACACTCAGACCCAGAAATATTTAAGGTGCCCACAAAGCAAGTAATAATAATTTTTTAATTTTACTTTTGCCATACACACATGCAAATTTGCATGCCTATTTATCTACCTCAGGAGGGTCAATAGGTTCTAGGTTTTGTGACAGCACCACCAGGTAGTCCTGCTTTCCTATGAAATTCTTTCAGGCTGTACAGCCAAGCAAGTAGCAGGCACTCAGAAGCCAGCTGAGAATACCATTATGTAGTATTGATACAATTGCAGCCTCCTTGGCAAACCTTACACTGTAGGGTCTTGTGTCTGCTTTCCCTTCAGTTCCACTACAGAAGTCAGTTTTAAATGAAAAAAAAAATAAAATGTTTTAAGACAAAATGTTAAGACAAAATTTCTACCAAAAATGTTGGTAGAAATATCTTCGTTCTTACTGGTTCATGATAACAGTATCTTCCCTGGAGAAACACAAGAAAATTTAAGAAGCCTGAAGTGAGAATAAAAAACTACTTTTCCGTTATCAATATATACCTTATGGGAATTATGATGACAGCAAAAATAAGGGGAAAAAAATAACTCTAAAGCCACAATTAAATATGTAAAATGACACTGTGTTAACATTTAGGGGTCTTCTGAAGGACTATGGAAACAAGACTCAGAATCAAGAACCAACTCTACCGAAAACAAATGCAGAGTCTGCAAATCTCTGTCACAGAAGACAGGTGCATGTAAAACACTTATTTTCAATATTGTTAGAATATAACACAGAACTGGGGCTGAACTGAAGAGTTCGAATTCCCACTGGCAGGCATTGTAACAAGCACACAGCATTATGGATCTTTCATAGCTTCCAGCATAATGGGTTTGCTGAAATGGAACAGCATCTTCCGAGTAAAAATATTGCTTTGCATTTCGGCATCATCCCAGGGCAAATCTCTCACGTAGCAGAGGATTACATCCACCAATGCCCCTCAGGGAGCACAATGCCATAATCCCTTCAGTAGGGATTAGGAGAGGAGCAGAGGGGCCACCCCATCCAAACAGCTCCCGCTGAAAAGTCAGCAACAGAACAGAGCCTTCCTTACATGATCCCACTGCACCCCACTGGGATTTCTAGCAGTATCCTCCTGCAAAGATCTAACCCAAAATGTCCTTCAGGTAACTGCTGGTGGGAGCAATGGGCCCTGCATTTCCCCTCTGCACCACACCAGTGGGGAAAAAAACGACCACAGTCTTTCTAAAGATTACTATATAATTTGAGCAGATTTAAAACTCGTTACAAAGAGACAAAGGAAAGGAGGTTCATAGTGAACAGAACACAGCAAGATTCTGTTTTAAAGGAGCAAAGAGGCTGCTAATGGGCTAACATATCAGGGTGCCTGATGAACTTGGGAGGTGCTTGGTGTTTACCAGGGAAAAGTGGGTAACACAAGGGGATCAATCACTTTGATGGTATGTGCCTGAGGAATCCTGGTATTTCATTCTAATTCTGAGCAATATTAGCAGACAGCCAATATGACAAAAGGCTGTGAATGTAAATTTTAAAAAAAATACTTAAATTTGTATTTAATAGCTGTATTTAAGAAATACAAATAATGTTTGCTCAAAATAAAATTAGAACTTTTATAACAGGATTTTGCCCTCACTAGACTTCCTAAAACCCTTGAATCAAAAAAATTGCAAATGCTCTGTACAACCGTCTTGTTAGGAAGGAGCTGAAGCGTGGAAAGAAAATTGGGTTGTTAAAAACCAGACACCTCAAAATACTTCCCCGGCAGAGGGAAACTCCTACACATGTTCTGAGCACCCTCTCAGAGGTAATGACTACCTACAACCAGAGATGAGAACTTTGCACAAGAGTGGTTTTGTGTTTTCAAGAGCTGACTGAGTCATTTAGAAATTACTGACAGCAAAAACAGCAAGGTTACCTCATTCCAGTGCTCAGCCACTACCCAAACCCATTCCCACAAATGCAGGGAAGGGCAATAAAAAAGTCTTTATTCTATTGGGTTTATGACCTCAGCCATCTGACAGTCTTACTGGTAGTTATTGCTCAATCCTGAACCTTATAGTGAGCCTTCCTCCCCCTCTGCCATTGGGAAACTCCAGTGAATGGGGAAAATAGAAATATGGAGAAAAACCTAAAATTATCCTTTTAATGGGTCCAGTGGAATTGATGAAGTTTAGATACAGCTAGCATTGCTGTCTTCTCTTGCTCCTGGGTATGCAAAATGAATAACAGGTCTGAAGGTTTGTTATAGTTAATTGGTTTTTATTTGCCCAGCATAATACTCAGCATTGGAATGCAAAATTAATCTTACTAAACTTTTTCCAATCAGTTTAATGACTAGTACAGCATTAAAACATATTAATTCTTTTTTTCAAAAATGCAAAAGACAAATTACTTTGCCAAACACTGCAAAGTTTTATGGAATAATAAACAAAAATAAACTCTTTTATAAACAAAGGTATATTATTTTACAAAACAAAAACCTTTTCATTTTTATACACATTGAAATTTATTTATTTATGGTACTCTTTGCCTAAATCTCATAAATCCCAATACCTTAGGTCAGAAAATACATTTTAGCAATCCGGTTAGATATTTTATAAAGGCATTATTATCGCTACTGGGAAATAAGGACATAACCTAGGAAATAAATTAATATTTCCACTAGGAAATAAGGGAGAGAATGAGAGAAAGAAAAAAAGAGATGTTCTCTGCCCTAATGAGCTTCTAGTGTTGTTTACCATCCATTTGCTTAGGCAAGGCAGGGCAGCTGGTTGCACATTCTGGAGCCAGGTTTGATGCTCCCCTGTGGCCAGACCAGGCACAAGCTCCTTTCTCAGGCTGCAGGACCCGAGCAGCCACTGGTTCAGCACGTCTGCAGACACTGTTAATCCATCTGTGAAACCCCAAACAACACCTGGCCACATCTGTGCTGTGCCATGCCCACAGCACCACCCCAGCACGCTGCTCCTCGTGGTTCTCCCATGTGAGCTCCTCCAGGGAACAGCCTTGCTGTGGCCTCATCTGCTTCACACCACCCTGACCTGGCCACCTCACCCCTGCCCGAGGGAGGGCATCAAGCCCTCCAAGCTTACCTCAGCAGAGATGTTTAAAACTGGCCAGAAGAAGAGAGTTTGAGAAATGCTGTGTGTTCTGCTGGGGGCAGGAAGGCTTGTGCTGGCAAGGCAATGGGCAGGGAGAGCCAGGTACCTACACACCACCCACTGCACACAAGAGATGCCAAAGCACCCATTTCAGCAAGCCGTGACTCTGGAGATGTTTGTGGGGGTTATTTCATGACCTACGATTTTTTTATAACTTCCAGGTCGAATTTTATTATATAAAATCAATTAATTTTGTGTTTGGCTTTGGCATAAGAGATCTGATGTCTGGTTTGGAAACAGATTTTTCTATCCAAGCTGTGAAAATAAATTAACGAAGGGTAGTGCAACAAAAATGGTTACAAAAGACATCTGCGTCTGAGATGGTCATTTAACACTCCTTTTATAGTCACTGGGCAGAAACAGTCTATGATTCATCTCATCCTAAATATAGAGAGGCATGGATAAATGATGCTAAAAGATGAGAAATAACCATTCTTTATAAACATTTTTGTGCAGCACAGAAAAAACAGAGTGCTCATCATATATTCAGTATAGCAATATTTTCCAAGAGATACAAGAAAAACATCTTCCCCAAATTAATACGGCTTTTTTTTATTATTTTTTTTCTTTTAATTTCCTTTTTTCTATCTTTTTTTTTTCAGTTAGAGGAATGTAGAGTGGATATTTTCATAATGTCAGTGTAAAAAAGATAGAATTAATTAGGACTGCCATTTCTATGTATTTACACCATCCTAATTCATGTTGTTCTTGCCATATCTATCTGGATCTTGCTTCTGCTGTAGCAGGGAGAAGAGGGAGAGCAGAGCTGGCTCTGCTCTCACCTTCTGCCAATACACGTGAGCATGGATTCCAGCTCCCACCCAGACTCCCACAATCTAGCTGGAGATTTGGGACACTAAAGAAGCAGTGAGCAAGGAAATCATCAAACCCCCGCTTTATCTTGCCCTTCAGTGAAAGCTTTAACACTCAAAAGCAAGACAGCGCACAAGCAGCATCAGGACAGAGGCGTGACAAAGCAGATGCTCAATACACAACACTTCAGCTAAACCAGCAAGCTCAAAGAGCAGAAATCAATAGCAAGAGGAAAGAGGTTAAAAACTCCTCTCCTGCCTGTCCTCAGCTGCACACAGACATTAATTACTGCTTGCAGGATACCAAGCTGTTGCACTCTACCTCCTGCACTCGCAAAAGCCTGTTGAACCCAATGCCCTCATCTAGTCCCACCTGCTCCTTGCACCCAGGAGAACAAATGCTTCTTTATGAGAGGCAATTTTAGCACCCCGCTACCTGCAACCTGGTGACTCTCCCTCTACAGGGTTCTGTAGATACATCTGTAGGCACATAGGACACCAGGCTGGACCAACAGGAATTTGTAGCATCATTGTGCTGCAGGAAACCCCAGTTCCCATATTCTGTACTGATGGCATGCAGATTAGGAGATGGAGTTTGGGCTGTTTTCTACTGAATCTGAAACACCTGAAATCTGAGATCTCTAAGACATCTTGGAAGAGTTACTAGCAGCTCTGGCAGGTGCTAGTGGAGTGGATTTTGCAATCTGACACTGAAGTCAGTTCCTCACATCTCAAAACCAAAATTACTCTAACCTTGTAACATCCAGAGCCTGCTGTCATGCTTATCACAGTTGCTGGGCTTTTAAGGACGACTGAACAAGCTGAGCTCATCAATGAAAAGCTGCCATAATTACGATTTTTTTTTTCTTATTTTAGGTTTCAGGAAGTCTGTATGGTTTCTTGTTTGATACATGCAACCCTTATATTATTAGCAGAGGCCAAAAAGAGGCAGTCCTAGAACAATCCCTCACTCTTTTTATAACTCTTAATGCACACAGGTGGCAGAGGGCTTCAAAGTACAAGAAGTACAAAGTACAATGCTTGCCCTGGTTTCACCTGGAATTCAATTAATTTTCTTCCTAGTAGCTGGTACAGTGCTATGTTTTGGATGTAGGATTAGAATAATGTTGAGAAAAATGCTGATAAGACACTGATGTTTTAGCTGTTGTTAAGTAGTGTTTACTCTATGTCAAGGACTTTCCAGCTGCTAACTCTGCCCTGCCAGCGGGAGGAGGCTGGGGGTGTACAAGAAGATGGGAGGGGATACAGCCAGGACAGCTGACCTCAGCTGGCCAAAGGGACATTCCATACCATATGGAATCATGCTGAATAATAAAACTGAGAAAGTTGGCCAGGAGAAACCAATCTCTGCTCAGGACTGGCTGGGCATCAATCAGCAAGTGATGAGCAACAGCACTGTGCATCACTTGATTTGCATATTCTATTTTTTTTTCCCTTCCTTTTCGGTCCTATCAAACTATCTTTATCTCAACCCACAGTGGTTTTTTTCCCAAAAAGGAGGTGATTAGATGCCTGCCCAGTTAAATCACTGCACAGCTACGCTGCTAGAAAACTGATAAGCAAATGAAGTGCATTTATCAATGGACACTGCAGAAAGAAGCTATCTCTTTTGAGTTTTGACAGAAACCATTCTTTTAGCAAGAGTATGCACACTCCAGCTGTCCTCACTGGTTACATTGTGACAATGAGAAGAAAAGCGAAGGAAATGGATATTTCTGAGTATTTCTCCATGGACACATTCTATTTAAACATTCATGCAGTTTATCGCATGTACAGTTGTCTCCATTTAGCACTTAGAATTATACCAAAGTGTTGATTGCTAGATGAAGATTTGACAAAGAAAAGGCCCCAGGTGATAAACCTTTTGATCTCATTCTCTTTGCCTATGTTCTAAGGAAAACAGGTCGCCAGTAAGCAGTGATCTGATTACTTGCTTCTTGTCTGACCAAGGAAGGGCAGTGGAACAAAGGACTCAGTGTTCAGGTGAGTCCTGGCCTCAGGTGAGAGCCATCTGGCAATGCCTCAGCAAGGATTGAGATAGCCTAACTCTTTTCTGGAAAGGAACCAGAAACAAAAGTGACAATTATATCCATGTACCCGATTGATGGGAATCAGCTGCCATTGTAATATAAGTACAGAACAAAGAAGCACTACGGTAGCCTGACCTGCCCCTAGAGGAGTTCTCTGTGTACTTGGGCATTTTTCCAAACAGGCCTTTTCCTATGTAGGCTTTGTCTCAGTTATCTGTGCTTATCTTACTTAAGGATTGGATCACACCGACAGAAGGCTAGAAGACTGCTCTCAGGCCATGGTATGAAAACCTGCTCAACTGAGACCCAGGGTGGCCTCCAAACTTTTCCCAAGGTGACCCCAGGGGCCTGAATTTCACTTCTAGAATTGAATTACACCTGTGTCTTTCACCTCTCTGTCCTAGGACACACTTAAAATCTCAGATAAAATCCAAGAGACTAATTTTCTACTCAAAACATCCGGAATGCTCTTTGGGACTTGGTGGGCTACCAAAGAGCCTGTGATTCTTTTTGCACAATGCAGTCTTATCTAAAACTGGCAGCAGCTTTTGAACTAGAAGCCCATCCTTGCTATAAAAGGACATTGCCTCCAGTGAGGTCCATTAGCTGGTATATGTATTTCTCTTCAGGGCACTTGTATCTCCAAAGCTGGGCTAAGGATCAAGGAAAGTTGTTCTTTAATTGGTAGGTCATGATTCTTCTGTTCACTTTAGCCCATTGTTTTGAGGTTCTGCTCTGGATACCAAGCATGTAAAAGCAAACTAATTTTCTATTAGCCTTTGAAGAGATGAGGGAACACCACCTGCAAAGATGAGGAAAATCACCTCATTTTACCCCAAATATGTAGCAACCTGGCCAAGGATGGGTGTTGGTGCCTGCCACCATCACCGTTGCTGTTTGCTCCAAGAGGCAATGGCTCACCGTTCTGATACAGCACCTCCTCTTCCCCATGGCCCCCGAGATTGTCCACACTTTGCTGAGTCCAGGCACAAATGCATCCCCCATTGCCAGTGTGCGTCCCCACGGGGGGCAAATGAAATGCAGCACATGATGGCTAGAGCATGAGTTTATTGAAAATCATGGTCTGTCCCCTGAAAATCAAAACACAACAAGACCATGATCATCTGACACCTCTCCTTTATATTAAAGAGATGAATATATATGGTGAAGAACAGAAACCTCTCTTTTGCTCTGCAGCTATGGGCTTCTCTGGAGCTTTGAAACACAACCCATGAGGTCATGCTCACTGCAAACAAAGGCATAGAATGCACTGTTGCATTGTCAATCACCCAGTTCAGTTTGTGCTGTCATGTGTGAGATCGCAAAGATCAAAGAGATGCAAACACCAGGGGTATATTAACATATTACTACACAAATGCAATGTAAACAGTGCACGTGGAAAGAACAGCCTGACCTTATTTCACTTTCTTCTGCTTTCAGAACAAATGTTACATCAGCATGGTCCCTCTGGTTGGTGTTGGAGCAATCCTTTTGTTGTGTCTCCTGTGATAATTTCTGTGGCCATGTAGGCAAAAACAGCACTAGCACATAGGGTGATACACCAGGAAAGTCAGTGGAGAGATTTCCCTTGTGCTTTGGTGGGACATGGGTGAACATTTTTAACTGAACCAGGTCAAACTTTCAGGAAAGTGCTGACACAAAGGAGACATTCCCATCTCCATCATGTTTACAATGTTCCTCTCAAAGACAATATGGAGAAGATTGGGATGGGAATGGGGTGGGAATGAAGATGGGAGAGATGCTGCTCTGCATTCCCAGAGCAGAAGTAACAACTCCTGCTAGAGCCTCAGCTTAGCAAAGATGAAAGTGATTTATCCCATAGAGGTCACAAATCCAGGCTGCTTTAATACAGCAGTCTTCTCATCTTATTGACTGCCATGCACTCCTTTAGTCTCTAGCATCGGCTCTCTCATACCACTGTGGTACCTTTTTTGCTTATAGACCTCAAAGTACTTTATTAATAGAGGAAAATACCTCACAATCCCCCTAGGAAGTAAGGATAATATTAGGTGTGTTTACAAACAGAGGGGTTCTTTGCTTACTGTAATCAAAGTGAGACGGAAATGAGAATAAGGAATGGTTTGGGCAAGCCCTGTCTTACTCCGCTGAGGTGTTCTTAGGGCAAAGAATCAGGCTGTCCCAAACATGCCAGCATCCCACAACCATTAATTACTACCATCCCTGAGCTCCAATAAGAACTGATCACGAGCTACATCTACCTATTTTGAGCACTGTTTTGTGTACAAGCACACACATGGACTTGAGATATTAGGCTGAGTGGAGACTCTCACCTCCACAACTCACACACTGGGTCACTGACTGAAGGAGGAGGTAAATGCTGAGGAATGTATCATCCTAGAAACCAGCACTGCTCTCTCCAGGAAAGCCAGGGTAAAAGGACCTCCAATGAATTAGGAATATGCAAGACTTCAGAAAAGGATGAAATCTACTTGTGCCTCCTGGACTACCTCTTACAGAAGACAAAGAATCATAAAATACCTAAAATACTGTCCTAAGAGCAAAGATCAGGAAAGATTCTATGTCTAGTCACAGAACTTAGAACGCTTCAGATACCTCTCTCTTTTTTTATATCAGACTTTGTGGAGGCTGAAACAAAGATAAATTTTTTGACATTTTCACTAAAGCCAGACCTTCCTTTAGCTTAGTCCTAATGCTGAGTTTTCATCATATAAACCAAGTAACCTGAGAAGTAAGCAAAATTATTTTCTTTTAAAAGAATGGAGAAGTACCTGTAAAATCAGATGATTGACAACCCTCTGGTAAAACCAGACAGGTGAGATGTCACAGAAACAAATGGATACTTTCCCTTTGATGCAGAAGCAGCATTTCAGAAGCTCAATGCAGAAAGCTTTAATGTGCTGTAAACATCACAAGAAACATGAGGCATTCTGTGGCCAGACCCTTCAGTGAGAACAAAGCCAGTGTTCCCTTGCAGTGAGATCTTTTTGTTCTTTTACGCACCTGTCAGTCACCCAGGCCACATTCCTTCAGCATTTACCTGTGCACAGGTAAATCTCAATTGCAAGTCCAAAAGAGTACTTCAATATTCCTGAGAACCCCCTACTGAATGCAGTAGGGATGGATAGAAACAGGAGTCAAAGCAGATGTTTTTAATCTTAAACACAGAATCCCACAGATGTACAAATTGTGTTTCGTTTCAGTACCATGGGAAATGCCTGAGTCCTTCTGGGTTCTAACCTTAATTGTACAGCAGTCTGCTTTTCCTGTAGGATCTGTGATGGTGAAGCATCTTGCAACACACACAAATTGTAAAATATAAGAATTATATCCATGTTACTCTTTCATAGCACACTTTAAACTGAAGTCTGTATTTAAGCCATAAAGAATCCAATATGTATCAATATTACACATCAGAGCTGAAAATAAATAAGCACTGGTTAGGATTTCTGCCTTCATCTGAAAAGCAGCAAAAATGAGCAAGTGATGAAATTTGCTGTCCACCTCTCACCTGTATTCTGTCAAACCAATCCTGGCTTGGGTACATGGGCTCTTATCCAGTCTGTCTTGAAGCTGAAAGGGTCAGATTCAGACTGCAACACAGAAGTGACAGAAGACCCACTCTAACATGAGACAACAGGTTCCCAGTCCCAAAGTTGCCTTTTATTTATGTAACTTCAGATAAAATTACCCCCTGCATCCTTAAGTTCTAACCTAAGGGTTATAAAGTGACAGTTTCATCTGAACTCATGAAATCTATTCTATTTCTTTGCTCATTTGCACATATATTTGTGACAGTATTAAAGCTCCTAGACTGTGCCAGATATGCAAAAGCAGCAGAGTGTAGTACAGAGTGCAGTAAGGTTACTGTCCCAGCATGATTTAAAACACAGATCCCGATCTAGACCAAGAGAGATGGACATGACATAGAGAAACTGATCTATTTTTTAAAGTCTTGCTCCAGCTACTGGCTTCATAGCACATACTGTGGTCTAGACCGATAAGAAGCAGAAATTTGCGTAAGAGCTGATGACACTTTGTATACTCCAAAACCACTTGTGAAACCCACAGGATGCATAGATGTTGACAGAACAATACAAGCAGCATGTGGCTGAACAATATCGCAAGCAACCAGCAATTTTTGGCAGCCTGCACATACTCCAGTAGTTAACATCAGAGGGGAAAAAAAAAAACAGACTATTTTCTCTTTGGCCAGTATGACAATCTGCCTTTTTAAAGTAGCATTTGCAAAATAAATGAAGTTATAAATGAGAAAACACACAGGATATGGCCTAGATAACAGTCTCTCTGAAGTATCCGATGTCACATAAAAGGTGTACCTAGAGATATCTGGGCTACTTTGTGGGTCTGGCTTGTGGGCCTGGTTGAGGATGTGGGGCCAAGATATGATCCGCTATTGGCTCATGGCTTTTCTGTGCAGAGCCAGCATAGCCACAAGTAACACTGTTCAAATACTAAGACAAGTTACAAGATGCAGGGGCATAGGGAGACTAGGGAGAAGCTGAACAACACGATCAGGTCCATCGCTGCAGCCCCCAGTTAGATGTGAGCATGGGATCTGAGATGCCAGTGCTCACACACAGTGCTCACTGACCCCTCCAGGCCCTACACATCTGCCAGAGGAAAGCAGATGGCCTCAAGGGCAGGTTAAAACAGTCCAGGTCCCCCTGCAATTCAGCAGGATCGAGCAGGTGAACAAGCCATGGCACAAGATGAGGGAGTGCTCCTCTGTCAAGGATCAAATCTGAATTTGCAGAGAAGCAGCTGTTTAGAAAAATGGTGATGATGATTTCTCCATCCCCATTTCTACCACTGTCATGGGGAACACTACAGGGCAAATAGAATTTCTTCAATTTGGCTTTTAGAGACACTTATTTTCTAGAAGCTTTTACATTCTTTGGGTATATTTAGCTCTGGGTAAAGCAAGAAGATACATCATTCAGTTCTACATTTCACTTTCCTTCTCTGTCCACCCCCAGCCTGACTACCCACAATACCAAAGGCCACCAAAAAAGAAAACCACATACATACCTTTTGTTTGATGATGCTACTTCTCTGTTAAGTATCAAAACCCACCAGACCAGGTTCACCTGCCCAAGCAGCTGAGCTGGACAGCAGTCCATCAAGAGCAAAATGAGAGCAAGATGTGGAGGTTGGTCCATAACAGAAATGTGACAGGTATACAAATCAACCACTAGAGCAAAAGGAAGAAATCAAGTGTTTTAAACTGTAAAAAGCTCATTCAGGTGCCTAAATATCATGGGTAGCTGTCTCACAGCCAGCACACACTGTTTAAAGAGTCCATAGCTCAGCCAGCTGGAGAGGTTGGACAGTTGTGAGAGCTTGACAAGCTCTAAGACCACTGGTTATTAAAAAAGTTTGGCTGAAACCATTTCTGCCCTTGAGGCAATGTTCAGAAAAATATTTTTCCCACAGTATGTCACAAGTCATTAACCAGACCAAGGAATGCAGCTTATGCCTCTGCCTCACACACCTACAACAGGAGGAGTGAAATTCATCTTTCTTCTGAAACACTGGAGATGTACCTTGATTTGTTCCTCAGTGGCCCGATGGTCCTTTTGATGGCACTCAAACCAGCTGAAAGGATTCTGCGTCCTGCTTCTGTGCTCAGAGTAAAATGATTCCCAGATGTGAAATCCAAGAGGAACCCTCCTCTAGCCCCTGTCCTGATCAGGTCACTGGGGCTGCCAATGAGGCTGCTGCAAACTTTTCAACTAACAGATCTCTTTTACAGCCCTGGTGATGTCCTTGCTTTCTTCTGCTCTCTTCTGGCTGCTTACCTGGGAAAAAGCTTATGGAGCCTTTCTGGTTTGTTTCTGCAGCTTTTAGCCATGCGAGCATTTTCAGACTATGAAAAAGTCTATGCCTGTGACCAAAAGAGTGTCCTTTTGCGTTCTGTTGGAAAGTGCCTTGCATTTCTCAAATGCTTTAGGCAATGGGGCTCAAAGTACTTCATTATCTTTAAAATACTTCAGTATCTTTAAAAAATCCCCACCACTTTGGTGACATTTCTTTATCTTCTCCATCTGCCACATGGAGTCAAGCCCAGATCTGCTACTCACTCATACTACCTCCAATGATGGCGCCTTTGGGCTGCTCTAGAATGCCTCTCTCCTTGACTCTGAGCAGGAGACCAGATTTCATCTCCTTTCTATCAGTAGCCTCACAAAAAATTCTTTACTAAACACTCAGCAACTCCTGTGGATTAATCCTCACTTTAATAAATACCTCAGTAGTAGCAGCAAAAATGACTCAACTGTAAAGAAAGCACATAAAACATTCTTCACCACAGACACTGTAACAGACAGTGTGGTAAACCTGTTTGTTTTGGGTTTTTTTTTTTTCATTAGGGATTCTCATTAATATGCTTTATCAGAGCCTGAACTCAGGACAAATTCTGCTCTGATTAACCTGACAATTTTTTTCACAGCACAGACTTACTGTCTCTGCTCATAGTTCATCTCTATGATTCTTTGGTTCTGACATAAGACATCAGTGGGGCTGTTTGGCGATATGTGATACAATAATCTTCACCACTAAATAGAAAACTCACAGCATGAAGTCTCAGCCTTAAAAACTGATGAGATGTTTCACACCAGGCTGGGGTTTCCAACAAGATACTGCCCTAAAACATGCTCCTCTGATTTGTATTTAGCTTGTACTGCTCACTTGCCCTTATCCCAGAACTCTCGCAAAATACAACCAAAATTCCCAGCAAATATCCATATACTAACTTATCTCCTCTTAGCTCTCCCTCTCTAAAGTAGCAAGTCATTAAAGAAGACATCCTCAGGTCTGTGCATGTTTGAGGAGCAAGATGTAAACGACAGAGAAACAAAACTAACATTAAGGCAAGCAAAACACACACTTGGGACTGGAAGGGGAATAATAATGTTCAGAGCTCTGCCTTAATTTCAGGAGGGCATTCCTATTCAGAAGTAGATGTAAGCATGAGCACCAGCATGACTCTGAACCTATGTTTACTGGTTTCAATTTGGGCTAGAGCCAGCAGTTCCAAGAACATTCTCTGTTTATTCCCACTTAACAATTCAAAATGTCTACCCATGCTTTCCCATAATTGCATGCCTTTTTTTAAATTTCACTATAATTTTTCCGATTTGAATTCAACTTTACCTTTAGGACAATTACTTTGCTGTATTTCATGCAGTCCTGTTGTGCTTGCTTCAAATGAGTCACTCATTTTTATACTACATAAAGTTATTTGGCAGCTTTGCAAATGCATCAAAATATATCCACAATCCGATAATCTATGCTTTCTATTTGCTATCATCTTTCTGCCTTCTGCTTAAAAGCAAGATGGCCAATTTCCAATCATAGGCATTCACGTGATCAGGATCTCAGAGCCATAGTAGGCCACAGCTTGAGCATTCCTAATGCTCTGTGTTTTCCTGGACTGAGCTTCTCATAATCCAAAATATCTACAGCATCTTTTACATCAATGGCAAATTCAAGGATGCAAATGCAAAATTTTCTTCCATAATGCACAAAGCCAACCTATCAGTTGATTAACTTCAAAAGATGTTCTGATAAATACAGAAAAATTCAAGTTCCAAGTTTGGGATCATTTTTCATAGTTATTAAGAGAATATTATTAAAATATTGAGCATTCCTGAAATAAAGTCCAGTTTTAAATCTGTTGCAAAAATTGCACCCATGCAGTTATAAGGACCTAAAATCATTGAAGGAATTCAGAAAACTATGTACTCCTTTCGAGAAAAAATTTTTAATGAAAAGAGAGTCATAGCTTCTCAATGCTTCCTGAACACACTGAGCACCTTTAGCACCAGCAGTAAGAAATCCCTGCAGTTTTCAAAGCACTCCTGAAAAACAGGTTCAACGTATTTATCTCAGATAATCTTTGGAGTGAGACTCTCAGGAACAGCTGCCATTGTGTCAAAATCAAGCTTAAGTACTTAGCTCGAGACCATTAAAAAAAAAATAATCTGCAAAATGTAAACAAGACATAGAAATTCTGGCCTGGAGTATTGTTTTTTAAATGACCACACAGAAGAAAACACATAATTATGCAAATTGTTAAATTGAGTAGGTTACATAAGCCAAGCTGGTTACAGGCAAGTTATTCAAATAATTACTTTCTTACCGATTAAAGACAGGCTGTTACACTTGGATCCTGAGTTATCTTTAGTTAAACACAACTTAAATCCACATTAAGTCACTGTGTTCTCGTCAACAGATTTTAGATTGAGTCAGCTCTGTGTGCCCTACAAAGGGTTATTTACTCTCTTAAAACAAACCCCATTTTATTTGACTGTTGGGTAGAGAGCTGTGTGAGTTTAATCAGGCATAACTCACTCACACTAAGAGTCACCAAACAAGCTTGAACAAATGGTACCCAATATTTGTCAGAAAAATATTTACACCAGTTTCCCCAACCCAGTGTTCAGTGCTATCTGGAAAATGAGGAAAAAAATGTTTTCCTCCTCAGGCAGGAGTAAGCAAGCAGTCAGTTTAAGCTCTACTTGCAAAAATTAAATGAGCTAATGATACAACTCCAATCACCTTAGGGGGAAAAGCAATGTCTGTAGCTCTGACCCCTTCCTAGCTGGGCAGAAATTTTCAGAAGTGATTTCTCAGTACTGTGCACCAAGCTGTACAGAAGATGAGTAAAGAGAGGGGTAAGCCATCACTTGTGCAGCAATCAGTGTGAAGACAAGCTTAGGGAAAACAGCTTTTGGCCCTTGGTCTTTTGCTGCCCAGTTGAAGACAGCCATGAACATCCGTGAAAAAAGTGATAGCTAAAATTGTAGAACAACAAACATAGTCTTATTTTGAAATTTAAGGCGGGGCCGAAAGAATCCAACAACATTCAAATTCTCTGTAGGTCAAGAGAAAGTTTGCTTTTTGATTTTGTTTGAAATGACATTTTTCCAACACCCAACTTCAACAAATGCACCTTTTCATATAGAAAATAACTCAGCACAGCCTCTCCTATGAAAATATTTTTCTCCTGGCAGAACCAGGTTTCATGCCTAACCTCAGATGGTCTGACTACTTTGAGAACAATCAGCCACTTTTATTCAAGAAACAAACATGAAAAGATATTCATTCTCTTTAGAAAGCCAGTTTTCTTCAGCCTTCATAACACAGACAACAGAACACAAAAATAGGGTTGTTTTGCACTATTTCCCTTAATTTTATTGAGTGTCAATCTACATAATTAATATAAAGTTACTTCATTCTATGAAGATCAAGACACCTTACAGTATAAAATTCCCTGAGATACAATATGCAATTTGAGAATTATGATCATATAATTCTCTATTTCATTTACATCATAATCAAAAAGTAATGGCAATTCTTCTCCTTATAAAACCCAGAAGATAATGCTCTTCCTTTCTCTCCCTCCACCCCAATATTTTAAGGCATGGAATAAAAACTTTCCCAAGATGTATTCAAGGAAAACTTTTCTACTTAAAATAGAGAATAGCCTTCCCCAATTTTTACAACTGGATTGTATACATCATCTGCAATGCCTTGTGGAGTCTGGTATACAATGTACAGACCAGTTTGTTCAGGCAAACTTTATATTTATCATTGAAGTAGAGCTCTACAAAGTGCATTACAATAACTGGTCCTTTACCTGCAACTGTACACTATTAGGTTGTGGTGTGGATGACTAAAAACCAGAGATCTATAGAAATTCTGTAATACTGACTTCAGCAGCTACAGGTCTGGGCTGAATTTCCTCCCAAATGGAAAACCACAAATTTGCAACATCCATGTAAGGATGATGAAATTAGAAAAGGCTTCTCTTCTCCCAGTGCAAGTGCTCTGCAATAATTATTACAAATCTGCAGTTTTCACCATAGAGTTCTTGAAAACCCTCAATGCACAATTTACAAATAGTGTACAATTCTGATCACTTTACACAAATGATGCTTGAATTGCTTTGTAGCTCTTTTCTGAATTTTACAAAAATATTTGCTCGAAGATTTCAACTCTTTTTTATTAGACAGGCTGAGAAAAACAAAACAAAACAAAACATTTGTGACCTCTGAAAATTCCCATGCTCCTGTAGCCTGATCTGTATATGGCACTGCTAATGATTTCACAGAAGAACTGTGTGCCTGGAAACATTCACAAAATGCTAAAAAAAATTAGGAGGACTGAATAAAATGCACTGGTTTCAGCAGACTGATAAAAAGTAGAGCAATCTTAAATATTATTTCACCACTTTTAAGATTGGGGGTTTGTATACAGTTATGTGAACTCTGATAAAAACTGAACAGAAAAAAAATACATAAATTCAAAGGAAAAGAGGGAACCTATCATTCTGACACTTAGGTATTACTATTAATACTATACCTAAATTGGAGTTTTAAAAATATCAAACCCAGTATTATTGGAGTAGTAACTACTGATAGAGAAACATATGACCATGCCATGAAGAACACTGTTTTACCTTAAACAATCACTTTATACCTCCTGAAGTAAAAGTGCAGCATTAGGAATCATCCCTACTATATCCCACATTGCATAGATTGATTTCACTCCCTTCCCAATAAATATTCTACAGCAACTCCGGCACTGAAAATAAAAAGGTTCATCAAGTACTTTCAGACAAACTCCTTGCACAAAAGCAGAAGGGAATAATTGCAGAAGCCTGCAAGATCTGAACTAGTACAACTGTGCAAATTATTAATGAACTTCATTATTTTTTTCCAATAAGCCTTGGCTCCATGCTTATTAAATCATGGGGAACATCTAACCTAGAAATAAATTACAGTAGGCTGCCAGCTCATACATCTTAAAAGCACTCATCCAACATCCCATACTGCTTAAATCAAATCTAGTCCTTTCCTAACCTAAATATCACTCACGAATGCCAGTGAGGTTGCCTGTTCTGATATTCATCTTTTATTTGCAACTGACTTTCTTCTTTTCCCACCTGTTCTGTGCCCATGATTTTATTCTGAATGAAGTCTCTGAGTAACTCCATAGATTAAAAAGCAGGTGAATGACTACCTTATTCATTTGGGCAGGTCTCTTGTAGGTTTTCAATTTTTTGCTACCAGACTTCATAGCTGCAAAAGACAGCAAGGCTGAGCTTGGCAAGAACATGTAACTGTAACTGAAGTTTCTTTCTGGCTTTGGCTGAGTAAGATTACATGTAACCAAAAAATAACCACACATCCACTACTAGGATGGCTCCAGCAAAATACGGCAGTCTAAAAAGGAATAATTACTGTAAATGTTCCTGACAGGCACTGAGCAAAGGGAGTTCTACCTTAAAAATCCATTTATTGATTTAAAAAGTGAGCCAGAAAAAGACCTCAAAAGCAATGGAAGAGAAAATAGTAAAACCTTCCCTTTTTATCTTCTTTCTGCACGCAATCTGTATTTTACCAACAGTGTAGATCTTATTCTCTACAGTGGTTTTCTTTTTGAATGGAAGTGATTTGGAAGTTTGGGGATTTTTTGGTAATTATTGTTTTAAAAACAACAAAACACCATTCTGACTGGTCTGTCCCTCAGCAGAATTTTTAAAAAAGCATGCCATAAACCAAAAGAGTTGCGACACAACAGCACTGTCCACTGATACTTGAGAAAAAAGTTAGTATTTCTGTGTATATACTCAGTACAGTAATAAAACCCCTGCCATTCTGAGTCTTCCCCTGCATTTTCCTGTATGGCAATAATTCTGCAGAGAAAAACATGCAGATACCTGTAAACATTTTCTAATTCCTGAAAAAAGGGAGGGTAGAAGTGTTCCAACTTTCTTCCCCACAGTCTGAGTTTTCCTGTACTTAAAGTTCTACTCTACTTTCATACAGGGTAAACATGCCTATGGTTTCAGCAGGTAGTAGGAGAAATACTTTCCATCATCTGAGCTGTTTCTCCACTCAGATTCAGTCTCCTTCATACACTTTTTCCTAAATGGAACAATTATTTGGTTCAAAGCATCATTAGCGGGCCCCTGCAATTTCAAGCATTGCTAAAAGGTGCTACTGTACCATAAGATTCTTACATTCAACACTTGCGGCTCAGAATTTGTCTGTAAAAAGCTTTCACACACATAAAAACCCCAGTTTAAACCATTCGTTTTTTACATAGTGTTACAGAAAACCAGCACTGATCCTGTATCCTCTGAGCAGAGGAAAGTTTCATGGTCCAGGAAGTTGTCATAGCCGCCAAAAATTGGTTTCAGCTGCACAGCTGAGGAATTTGGCATCGGGTATTTATGTTGAGCTGTGCAGAACTTTAAATATTCTGTAACCGTACAACTTTTGGAAATTTAACTTTGCTCTTTAGGAATCATCTGGCATAACGCCTCTTTGTACCTTCATAATTTTCTCTTTAATGAAAGTCCTCCTTTTGTAGGCTTTTCACAGCTTGTTTTCCTGTACCTGATGTCTGTAACTAGTCTTCTGTGGCTAATGCCGGGTACAGGGGCTAATGATCTCTGTGAGACCCATCCCTCCCGACACCTTGATGCTCGGCCCAGGCTGTCCCCAGGCAAGCCTCACCAGCCAGGAACATCAGCTTTCAAACCAGCTGGCCAGATTTCGAACAGTCTTTATTTGGTTCCCAGCTGCCCTGACAGCGTCGCAGACCTTGCAGAAATGCTCATCCCAGAACGAGGTGACGTGGACTTCGTACTTTTTCCTCCAGGCAAAGTACCGCCTGTAGCTGGGTTTGTTTTTATCGAGGAATTTCAGGTAGGTGGCCAGCAGCCGGGGGCTGGGGAAGTCGTCGACGTGGATGAAGGAATCGGGGGGGATGAAGCGCTCGTAGTTGGCCCGGCGGGGTCCGAGGACGACGGGCACGGCGCTGGCGGAGAAAGCGTTTCTCCAGAGCTTCTCGGTGATGTAGTCGGTGTGCTGGGAGTTCTCGAAGGCCAGGTAGAACTTGTAGGCTGACACGGTCTCCACCAGGCCGCCCTCGGCCAGCGCCAGCCCCCGCGCCCCGTACACGTCGATGGGCAGGTGCTCCTTCAGCTGGCGGTAGTAGCGCACCCGGGCGTGCTCCTCGTTCCAGTTGCTGATGACCCAGGCCACCAGCCGCGTCTTGCGGGGCAGGACCAAGGGCCGGGGCGCCGGCGGCACGTAGAGGTACCCGTAGGGAATGAACACGTCGGAGTCGCGGCGGTAGGACATGGTCCAGTTGAAGAGCCCGGCCAGCCCCCTCAGGCCGGGCGAGTGCGACGGCGACTCGAAGTTCATCCACACCCATCGCTGGCGCGGGGGCCGCGGCGGGGAGCCTCGGGGCAGCCCCTCGGCGCCGTGCCGGGCCAGGTCGCGGTGGTGGAACAGCACCGCCTGCGCCTCGCCGAACAGGCTGCGGTCGGCGCTGAGGCGGCAGCCGCTGATGTTGTAGCGCCGCCGGCAGTCGGGCAAGCGCCGCGGGCGGCCGAAGGGCTCCCACCACAGCAGCACGGTCACGGCCTCGCCGTCCGCCCCGGCCGGCTCGGGCAGCGCCGAGTACAGGGCGAGCGCGGCGGCGGCGCTCAGCAGCCCGGCCGCCAGCGCCCACCGCCGCCCGCGCAGCCGCCGCCGCCAGCGGCAGCGCCGCAGGGCCGCAGCCATCCCCGCCGCCCGCTGCCGCCGCTCTGCCCCGAGCACGGCACCGGCGGGGCCGGGCAGCGCATCCCGGGGCTGGGGCGGCTGCCGCCGCCGCCGCTCTGCCCCCACGCCCGGCCCCGGCGGCGGGGAGGTGCTGCCGCCGCCCCTCCCGGCCATGCCGGCCCGGCCTCCGCCCGGGTGCCGCCCCTGGGTGCCGGCTTGGCTCTCCCGCCGCGGCCGCTGCCGCTCCGCCCTCGGGGAGAGGGGGGTCGGGCCCCTGGCGGGGGTTCGTGTCCTCGCCGCCTCCCCCGTGCGGCAGCGCCGCCGCGGCAGCCGGGGAGCTGCGGCCCCGGGCCGCTCGGTGCCTAGTGCCCGACTCGGGGCCGCAGAAGGAATTTGTGTCCCCGCACTCAGGAGGGGCTCCTGGTGAGAGCCCAGGCCTCAGCACGCACGGGAAGGGTTGTAGGGATGCTCACAAGGGGTCTCAGGGCGCCCGCACCCTGGCACCTCTGGTGCTTGGTGCCGGATGTTTATCACGGCCGCTTTGTCACTGCCTTCATCAGCAAGGCAGAGGAGAGAAAATATAACGAAAAGCTCCCTGGTCGACATGAGGTTAGGGAGAGATCTGTCAGCAGTTACAGTCACGGGCAAAACAAAACCGATTTGGGGAAATTAATTTATTGCCAATCAAATCAGACTAGGGTAATGGAAAATTAAAGCAAAACTGAAATACACCTTCTCCCCACCTCTCCCTTCTTCCTAGGCTCAATGTCGCTCACAATTTCTCTGCCTCCTCCCCAGCAGCACCATAGGAGAATGGGGAATGGAGGCTGCAATCAGTTCATCACATACTGTCTCTGCTGCTCAGTCCTCCTCAGAGGAAGGACTCCTCACACCCTTCTCCCGCTCTAGTGTGGATCTTCCCACAGTCCTTTGAACTTCTCCAACGTGAGTCCTTCCCAGGTCCTGTGGTTCTTCATGAGCTGCTCCAGCGTGGCTCCCTTCCCCAGGGTGCAGTGCTTCAGGAACAGATTTCTCCAGTGTGGGTCCCCAGTGAGGTTACAAGTCCTACCAGCAAGCCTGGCCCAGCGTGGGCTTCTTTTCTCTATGGGGCCACAGATCCTGGTCAGCAGCGGAGCCTCCTATGGGCATTCACCTGCTCTGGTGTGAGGTCCTCCCTGGGTGCCAGGGGAACATCCTGCCTCACCATGGACCGTGCGCTGCAGGGGAACCTCTGCTCAGCCCTTGCAGCACCTCTGCCCCTTTCTTCTGCACTGGCCTTGCAGTCTGCTCTCACATATTTTCATTCCTCTCTTCTCTGCATGCAACTGCTTCTGTGCAGGTTTTTCTTCTTAAATGCATTGTCCCAAAGGTGCTATTGCTATCACTGATGGGTCAACCATGGCCAGTGGTGTGTCTGTCCTGGAGCTGGCTGGTATTGGCTCCACTAGACATGGGGGACAGTTTCTAGCACTCCTCAGAGAAGCCACCCCTTTCACCCCATGACTACCAGAACCTTGCCACACAAACCCCCTATATGAGCACATGTAGGAAGAGCACAGGGGAGAGGGCCACAGAGGGAGGAGAGCCCTGCCATACACATCACTAAGGCTGACACAGTCCCAGGTCTTCCCTGCCCTGTTGCCCATGAGAAAGCAGGACTGCTCTGCTGCTTCCCATGTGCATTCTCATTTATTTCTTCCAGTCCACACCTGAAACAGCCAAAGGTTTTAAACTCTGGCGAAAGGGTTTTCCCACACCAGCTGAGCTGTGATTAACACACTGTATCCTGTGGCATCTCTTGGAATATGCAGGGGATTTTTTTTAAACAGATGTAATTTAGAGAGTTAGGTTGACAGAAATTTTGAATAAGTCCCTTATTTAGGAAAAAAAAAAAAAAAAAAGAAAAAATAGAAGTGCCGGCTGCCGCAATAACTTTGAATTCCTATCAAATTCAACCAGTTTTAAGCATGTCTAGGAACTGCAACAATTTGGAAAACTAAAGGAAAATAAATTTTAAAAGAAGATTCTTTTTGCTCCTTAACAGCTTTCTTAGGATCATACATGTTTACTTTAAAATCTCACAGTTATTTAAAAACTACAAAACCTCGTGGTTACCAGAAAATTACATTTTCCAGGTCTGCTTCACAGAAAAAGTTCATCACATAGGCTCAAAACTTTTTCCTAAGTAATTTGCTTCAGTGTGCTGAGAGCTTGTAGACTCACACAGTTCAGTGTTTGTACAGAACTGAACAAGTTTCCAGCTCTGACATTGTGTACACTCATATCCAACAGCTATAGATCCAAGATCCTCTCATATATATCTACTGAAGGCAGCAGAGTTACTCCAGGTTCAAATTCTCACTGACTGTTTGGATTTCAGAACAGATTTTACATACCACATACATCAAAGCACTGCGATTTGACTCTATATTAGTAAATAAAGTGATTCAGGCCAGTTGATTTAAAAAAATAAAGCATAGTTGTGTGAGAGGCTGGTGTTAGGCTAGAAGCTAAGTCATGTACATCCATAAACCTATTGTACATAGTCATTCCCTACTGTGTACATAGTACTTCCATAGTCCATGCTGCAAGCACTCATAAACTATAAGAAATGCCAACAGCCGTGATTGCAGTTGTTATCCGGAGCTGCCTGCTTCAACATACAGAGCTGGCGGGAAGGGATCTCCAGGGAACACTAGTCCACCCTAGTGGATGAGCTGAATCATTGCCGGCACTTGCACCTGTCTTGATGAATAATTGATTTTAGTCACAAAATGGGAATATGGGAAAGTTACTTTGCTACAGTAGAAAACTGGGAAAAAAAATTAAAAACCCAAAACACAGAAATACAATGCTAAGGAAGAGTAGAATCCTGTGAAGCCAAAAGCTGTACATAGAGCCCACCCAATACAAAGAACACTACATAAAATGAACATAATCCCTACTCTGCATTAACCAAAGATTCAAAGTGATCCAA
Organism: Sylvia atricapilla; assembly: GCF_009819655.1. Classification (NCBI taxonomy): domain Eukaryota; kingdom Metazoa; phylum Chordata; class Aves; order Passeriformes; family Sylviidae; genus Sylvia; species Sylvia atricapilla. The sequence continues at coordinate 36,312,914 of NC_089141.1, read as the reverse complement.
ACCTACAACTCTTATTTTGTTTGTTCAGACATTTTTCCAATAATATGAGAAATCTAGGACTTGTGAAAGTGAGTGGGAGAGCTCAATTGACTTCTGTGGAATTCTGATTCACTCAATAAATTTGATCATAACAACAGCAATGACAGTTCTTATTTTCATTCAGGACCTTTCAGCATCGATACGTGACTTTGGAGGAGTCTTTATTTAGTCATGTTTCCATTTCCATTGCTTGAAGATTTGCTGCTAAGCATTCCAAATTCAAAGACTGACCAGTTACACTGATGATGCAAAGCCTAATCTTGCCTATGGTAAGTCAACAAAAATTTTGGCATTAATTCAGCATTTATGAAATGTTTCAGGACAATGTAACATGGAAATATTTATAAGCCAAATAGTGACAAATTTGAAAGACAAAAAACCCCCAAAAAACCAAACAACAACAACCAAAAAAAACCCAACAAAAACAAAAACAAAACCAAAAACAAACAAACAAAAAAAACCACCAAAAAAACACTCAAACCAAAAAAAACCAAAAAACCCCACCAAAAACCCCCTTCCCTTGTGAGGATTCATAGCAGAAGTTGCCTAGTTACTTCTGATTTTTGCAGTCTCAGAGTGAAACTTCAGTGTGACTTTAATCTGCACTTCAGTGGCATCCCTATTAAGACTATTGTTATACCGAGACAAATCTGTTGAATTATTTAGCATGAAATCAAAACATTGCTTTCTGTATTCCTCAACACAACATCAGCTAAAGCTCTACTTTGCATCTCAAGAAAAGCTATTACTGAAACCCACAGTAAGTTGTGGTCGTATGTACAGCATAGATATCCAAAACTATAATAATATTTGGTTTATTATTACAAATAAGAATTGAATCATTTCAAGATGAGAAGACAGTAGCCTAAATAATTTCTGAGTAATATTGCCACCTTAAATTACTTTTCTCTTTACATCTTTACACTAAATATATGTTTACATTTACATGTTATATGTAGTCCACTAGTTCAAAAATCTTTATAGAATTTATATATAGAGCCAAATGAAATATGTATTTGAGATATATTTTAGAATTTTTACAAATTACAGATCAGACTGCTTTGTTGTTACCGTCTTCTATCCATCCCAATATGGGAAACAGCAGAAATACATTTTATTCATCATAGTCACTATTAAAGTAATGGCAGTTGTGCCTTCATCTCCAAGTCCAGCAGACTCCCAGAAATTTGGTGTAGTAAATTTAACAGCCAGATATGATGTGTTGCTGTAGAGTTAGAGGGATACAGAGAGTGACCTCACTGTCAGGACCAAGGTTAGAAGTCAAGCATGCTCAGATCTCTGTGTAGGTCAGATGTTTCTCTTCCCTTTTTAATGTGTCGTTTCTTGTCTGGAGAAATAAATACGAGCCTAGGAGTAACCCATGTCAGCTTCAGTTCACCTCATTTCTGCCATAGTACGCAGAAAACCCATGGCACAATCACATCAGCTACTTTGTGCTGGCAGGGTTTTGTCAAGCTGTTTTGTTCACTCTGGTTTGGGAAAAACTGCATGGACATTACTGAGAAGTACAACATGATGAAGGTTGAGTAGTGTTGCCAGATGCCTGAAGACCTCCCACAAGGAACACGTGGTTTTGTCTGCTTTGGAGATAAACCAGTCCAAGGAGATAGCCCCATGGACTGAGGACCACCCAGACCTCTTGGCACTATATATGCACCTTGGGAGTGCTCTAACAGCTCCATGGAAATCACAGCAAGTTCTCATGCTGCTGATAGTCAGGAATTTAAAATAATATGCTGTGTATTAGTAATGAAGCTGTTGCAAAATAAAAAATATTTTGCTTATTTGAATGTTGAATATTTGCCATTACTAACAGCAGTAAATATTTTCACCTGGAGCTTCCCAGCTGGCCTGCTCCTCTACTCTGGCTCACTCTGTTTTGTCACACTATAGAAATATTTAAGCCAAGAAAAGTCTTTGAAGCTATTTGTCAACTGTTTTACAAAGACAGTTGAAAAGGTGCTGTGAGACATGGTTGTGTTTTCAGCCACAGCTATCAACCCAGACATTCTGTCAGCCAGGGAAACCTTGTGGAGTTTTTCATCATAAGAAAATGTGATCAACTTCAAAGCATAGGAGGATGCTGTCTGGTACAAAAATGACACTAATAATGATGTTGAAGTCTCTTTTTCATAAATAGTGCCTATCATTTCAATGCAAGTTTTGCCAAGAAAGAACCTAAATTCTCTATGAAAAGGCAAGATAAAAGTTTTGTTCTGTATAAATGATATACTTTGTATTTCAGCACGAAGTTTAAATGCCTGTAATTTGATTACCTAGTGTTTCATATGCATGATTATGGTCTTTCTTCTTGGAAGTTTAAAATTCAGAAATACGATGAGAAATAGAAGATCCAGTTGAAAGTTGATGCCTGAACAGTTTCTGGACAAACAAACTCATGTTTCTGCATATGCAGCAAAGGCAATGTTAAAATATTCTGCCCAGCTACAATTTCACTTGTGACTATGAGCAATGTTGGATTAAAACCATGCGAAGTTGATATTTCCAGGTCAAGGCACAGGCATGAACAAATGTGCTGTGCACACTGTGAATGAAGGCTCCTGTCCAGGACACTCTTCAGTCTTCCATTGAAGCACACAGCTTTGTTGTTCACCAGCAGAAATCAGAGCAGAATTTTTCCTAGCAGTCCCACACGATACTCAGACACTTGACACACATGTGGGTACCAGCAAGCCAGAATTTGGCTCTGTGGATATTTGAAAGCAGTTATCAATAATTTCAACTTTCCTTGAGTTTTCTGAGCACTGGATTTCATCTTATGCAGCCACAATGGCAAGAGACAGTGATGTGCAACCAGCACTGCTACTCTCATTTTACCCAGTGAGCATCTCCCTGGACAGAGAGAAAGGATTTGTGGTGAAACTTCTATTTAGACATCTTTAAACATCAGGGATTTAGGCCATATCTCAGTCTAGGAGACAAAACTAGCCCTAATTTGAAGTAAATCTCCTAAACTACATATAATCTAGTTATGGGGCTCTTAATACCAACTGCTTTAATAACTTGACCCCCTCCTGTTGTGCTTCATTACTCAATAATGTAGATGTAGCCTTGGAAAAATATGTTTAATCGCTAGCACTAGTACAGACAATGGTGTAATGATATAAGCAATGACAACAATTGTCTTTCAAAACAGTAGTGATGAGTTTGGTGATTAATTAATAAAATCTAAAAACAGAAAAGGTTAGCTGGACAGTTAGACAGTAAAATGTCACTGTGATAATACAAAGCAAACTAATAGTAATTTGGTGTTACCTCACTGTGAGAGTAGCAAGTTATTTCAGGTTCCATGCTGACTCTGTGGTTTTTTGATACTATGATAGTTCTTATATGAAGAGAGGCTTATTAATGTTAAACTTTCATTAAATCAGGCTAGATACCGAATCACAAACTCTTCCCTTCTGAAATGCTCAATTTAATGGATAAACTCCTAAAGCATTATGAGGCATTTCTTCAATTACATTAAAATAATCTTCTGGAACTTAGAATCACTTTGCAAAAGAGAAAACTTTGAAAATACTGACTTTCACAGTTGCACATTTTTCAGCACTGGTGGAAATATGGATTTGGCTACTTACAGTATCAGATTAAAAAGTAGTATGAGGATATGAATAAAACAACAAAAAGGAAATAGCTCCATATTCAACTAGAACTTTATTCAAAATCCTGTAAATAAACATCTACATTTCCAAAGGTAGCTAGTTATGCTGGTGTTTGATTTGACACATCAAAGCAGGCTGAGGTCTTCACAGCACTGACATTCAGCAATCTGCAAAAAAGACAACATCTCCTCTAAGGATAGATGAGACACCACATAGTGTGCCCTCCAAACCACTGGTCACTTTTAGGGAAAGACAATAAAAGGAAGAAGCAAAATGGATTTACTTAAGTAAATTCAGCAATATGAATATATATTTTTTTCTTTTTCTCTGTTCTGTTTATATCTCCTGCATATTTTCCCTTCATTTATTATAGTTTCTATCTCTGTGTTCCTGAACTGTATTCTCTTCTTTTCTGTTTCCTTCAGGAATTTCTCACCTTCTGTGTCTCCTCTTTCATTCCCTTTATCAGTGCTTCTTCCTTTTCCTTCACTGGTTCCTCTCCCTCTGGCACTAAACTTAGTGGGCTCATCTTCTCTCATCATCTCTTCCCTTTTATCCATTTCTATAGCCTGTACCCACTCCATCTCCCCCCTAGTCTCTCTTTTCTTCCCCAGATGCTTACCCAGAAAAGAGTGCATGGATGGAGATGGTTTGGTTAACAGAGGAGCTGAAGCCAGATTGCTCCTAGTTTTTCTCCCATTATGTATCTTTTCTGCCACCCTTTTTCTCATGATGCCTGCCTGCCCACTCAAAACAGGCAGCATAGCTAGCAAGGAGGGCACCACTTGTCTCTAGCAGCAGTCCCTGAGAACGAAAGTACCTCCAAACTCCCAAAGGAAAACCAACAGATTTTCAGCATCTACATCAATCTGAAAGTGCTTTGTTTTAAAGCTCTTCTTTCTTCATGGTTCTGAACAGGAAATGTAGAAGACCACGATCTTTGAAAACTCTGCTTGCCTTCAGTAGTTTGCCTGAGGTACATGAGCTTTAAAATAATGCCAACATCTCAAAACTCTGAGTCATTCTGTAGTTGTTACGTCTGCTCTATAGCTAAAGTGTTCCTACATGTAAGCAACTAAAGTAAAGGCAGCGTGGCAGAAGGCTGTACTGGTTAAACACTTCTAATACCAGTAATGGTTTAATCCATGATGCTCTTGTAACTAAGATGCCACTATCTCCTGATCCCATAAGATCAAGATAGAAAGAAAGAGATGCTAGTCATGCAGCTTCCTGTATTTTTAAACCACTACCCCAAGAATGTGGGAAGGAGCATCATGTAATGGTAAAATATGCTGAGTTCATATATTCTGCCAAGTCATGGCACTAAAAATATTCCTCTTAAAAAGCAAACAAACTGTTTCCTTAAGGTTTAAAGAGAGTTAGGTTAGGAGAGAATGTGGGCACACACTAAGTTAAAACCTATTAAGAACATGTCTGCTCCACAAAAGCCACACTCTACAGACTGTAAAGAGAAACATATTTCCCAAAGCACCAGCTGACCATTGCAGGCAAATATGAAAATGCCTGAAAGGACACCTAGATCAAGCTCTTTTCAGGAGGTGTGCTGGAGGAGTGCTTTTCCAAATAATTGAGTTTCTTAACGTTGGATGCTAAGAACAGTAAGGCTTATAATGAACATGAAACTAACACCATCTATCTGTGGGAACCAAGTGATTATTCCACAAAATAGATGTGGAACCTTTACAAAAGGTTTCAGAATATGAATAAGGTGACTCAACACAGCAGTCCTGAACAGATTTCTTCTGCAACAATTTCAAAATCTGTTGCCTACTTACTAAAGGAAGAGGTGGATTAGCTCTGCAGAAAGATGCCCTGCAACTTAAAAATGAGGTGTTATAGTGAAAGTTTCTTATTATTGACTCTTACTTTTCATTCTTGCATGTCTTGAGTAGAATTGAGGCTGTAAAAGTAAATTGTTGCTGTTCTGTGACACTGGTTCCAGGCTTCTAATGGAGAAATTGTTCTTCACATTCCAAACTCCTTCCAGAGACACTGTTAACAATTTTGCAAAATATTAGCTTTATAACTGATTACTTCCGCTTGTTCTAGAATTAATATAAAACTACACAATAATATTCTTCCATAGTTAACGAAAAGAGATTGACATCTTCAGAGAGCAATTCAGATTGCTAAAGGTACAACAACGCTCTCTACTGTTTATAGAAGCTCTTAGGACTACTCAGGCACCTAAATGAAGCAGGATACAGCTTGTCTATAATAAATAAGAAACAGCAGTAATACCACTGATGCAGTCAGCATCCTTTTTTGGTCATACTGGAATACCAAATGCCCTCATAAAAATATAGAAAACAACAACACCCACCTCCAAAAAAAACTCAACCCAAGCCAAAAATTAACCAACCAATCAAAAAACCAAAGCCATCACCATCAGAACAAAATTTAAAGCTAATTTATTTTGGGGAAAGGTTACAATTTACTGGCCACCTAATTTATTTTAAACATTACACTGTAGTAGTCTAAACTGTGTAAATCAGTAACCATCCACCCTGGCAATTGTTGCCTATCAGAGCCCAAGACCACTTAGTAAGCATCTCTAATTGTCCAAACAGCTGAAAAAGGAATTCAGCACTTGCTGAATAATTTGTACACCAGCATCTATATTTGTGATATTTATCATTGTTATGCTATGCCTATAACACTATGCTGTACATACAATTTCAGTATAGAGCTTGCTGTAGATCCTTATTATACAGTCCTGTAACAAATATTTGTGTAGTATTTCTCTATTACCTTTAGTACTTTAAGCCTTTGTAACATACATTTCTTAGGGACACTCCTCAAAAGTCATGAGAACATATAAGGTAGCATCCATCTATTCAACCAGACTGAAATATTCCAGACAATTTTGATCCATTGGCAAAGGGATGCAGAAAAAACAGTTGTGTTAGGTCTCAGTAACATTAGGCACATGAGCAGATTGAGCAGACCAGTGTTAACATCTGCAACTGACCTCTGTGTTCAGGACCCCTTTTCAGTCAACAGGAAAAGAACAGGCACTTTTAGAGCATGACACATGCAATGACAGGTGTCTAAGACAAGTCAAAAGGATGTCCAAAGTGCCTTTTCTCCTCTTCTTACTACACACAGAGGCTACCTAAGCCAGTCATTTGCAGGTGTGTGTTCTAATTCCCTACAGAGCCTAATCACAGTAATAAGAATTACAGGCTCAAATGGTCTTTACATCTGCTGGGTACTGAATACATCACCTAATTTAGGTTACATTTTTGTCTGTGAATCCAACTGTTTTAAATTCATTTTGAGTGGGTTTAGGAATGGGTCTCAATCCTACACAAGAAAAACAGTATTCTAATAACTACAGCATTTTTCTCAAAGAAAAAGGTAACAAAACCTCCCTACTGCTTGGCAATTGTTTCTGGTTTATTAAATTGATATATCATATGGAATTATCTGTGTTCTCACTGGTCTCATAATTTCTGACCAAAAAAAGAGAGAGAAAGGTAATAAAGACCATATGCAATTCTGCTGTTTCTAAATGTTCTGCACATAATTACATAAATGTTCTGTAATTTTGCCACAGTTCCTCAAAACAATCACTTCTCCTGACAAACACTTGCCGGTTTCTGACAAAGAGGATTACCTGCAGCTGGATGTTTAACATTGCATTCTTCTTCCTGAAAATGAAAGTGCTCCTCCAGTATTTCTTTAACTCTCCTAGGTGGCTCAACATATACACATTTCTGCCCTGTTAGTGAAATATATTACAAAACAACCAGTTACTATAAATCCCCTGAATGCTGTGGTTTGCTGAATGCAATTATCAAGTTACGCTACTCTGCATCCATCTTCAGCACACTGTGAACCCACTCATTTACAAACACATGACAGTGCTCAGCCAGGCTTTACTCCCCAGCACTGAGCAATAACCAAATCATTACACATATATTATACTGTTCAGCCAGGCCCTACACCCCAGCGCTGAGCAATTCCTCAGCACAGGAGGATGCTACAGGACAGGACCCGGTGGCTACAGCCAGACGGGTTGTGCTGGCAGCCAAAGCCACCCCAGGGCCACTCAGAGAGACGGCCACTGTGCTCCCCATGACAGACATCCCAAGGCAGGGCGTAGATGGAGAGGCATCCAAGAAGATGTCCTCGCCGCAGGACGTCTCCAAGGAGCTGAAGAGGGATGCGGACACCCCAGGGCAGCAGTGCCAGCACCTGCCGCGGTGCTGGGGGCCATCAGCGAGGAGTCGCGGGGAACGGCTGGGCCGCCGAGGGGACAGGGCGGAGCGGGCCCGGGCCGGGGCGGGGTGGCCGGGGGCCGGGGACCGCCGTGCTCACGGTCCTGCTCGCCGCGGGCACCGCTGCCCGGCTCCCCGGCCGCCGCGGACAGCCGCCGGCCCGCCGCCCTCATGGCCGCCGCGCCAGGGCGCTTGTGCCGGGCTGTCGCGCCGGGGTTGCCAGGCTGCCCGGCAGGCGGGGCCCGAGGCAGGGTGCGGCCGGCAGCCAGCCCCAGCGACAGCACGGCCCGGCCGCCGCTTGGGGCACGGGGTGGGGACGGCTCTGGGGGTCGCTACTCCTTTGTGTCACTCAGCGGGGGCACGGGAGGGGCACGCACATCACAAACCCCGTGCCGCTGCGGGCCGTCACCACGGGCGTGCCCTGCGGAGAGATGCCGTGTCATCCTCGCCCGAGGCAATCCCGGACTGAGGGGGAAGAACGACAGAGTCCAGTTTAACTGATGTTTATCTGCTGCTACTCAAAACTCCGAGTTTGGTCATAAAACGAGACATCTTCAGATACTGCTTATTGGACTGAAGTGGCCTCGTAACATCTCTATTACTCCTTAATACATTTCAAAGTATATTCATCTTCTTCCACAGATGTCCTGAAACCAAACTTTCAAAAATAATAAGCATTAAAATCATGTTACGCCATTCACAGTTCAGAAGCTTCCATTTTCCAACAGAAAGCGCTGAATACGACACACTGCTTCTAAAAGGTGGGTGACCAAGGCACCATCCGCAATAGCTTGATCAGAGCAACAAACGTGGGCCAACAAACCCCAACCCTGCTGCTACTGCTACGATTGTGCTGCAGATGTTAGTGCAAGGAGCTTGGGATCACTCAGGAAGGCATCTGCATGGGACAGTGACTAGTGTTTACTACAGCTTCTCCTAGTGACAGTACTTCAGCGCTGACATGCAATTTTCAATTCGTTTAACAGAGAAGAGACTTTCTCCACTTCTCAACTAAAGACGGTAAAGTTGAAGCTGAAAATCATACTGCATATGCTTACCATGGGGAAATGTTAGTGTACTAACTCAAAAGTGCAAGAAAAATACTAAATTACCTGCAACTATATCAGACACAACAGTATGTTGGCTGTTATTCCTCACATGGTTGCGGCTCATTTTTTCCAACTAATGCCACATTCTTTACATTAAGTCTTTATGCAACTTAATTTCAAGGGAAAAGTAAACAGGATCTTGATGGAAGAGCACTTCCTCGAAAAGCACCAGGGGAAAAAAAAAATAAAACTATCTTCTTATCCTATGAACAATGTGTTTGATTTATGAACACGCAATTGCATTGATAAATCGACTTTCAATTAAAAAGATGACAAAATACTTTGGGTTAAATATTTTATTTTATAATAAGCCTTACATTAGGTTCATTAAACATTTTGTGTATCACCCAAATAAGTTACATTCATTCTGAGCTTTCATGCAGTTTTAAAAAAGTTAAAATTTCTCAAAAAATAATTTTCAAGTGAGCGGTAATAAACTCTGCATAACCAAGCCAGAATTTTTTCATATCAAGTAAATATTCCAGTTTTCCCTCCTCCTTTGACACTACAGACAACTTAAAAAGGCCTCTCCAAATCTGCACTAATTAAATAGAAACTCACAGAAATTACTGAGACTTTCTGACTACCTTGACTAACAGCAGTAACGCTTCAAAGTACAAGCATGACCACTGAGCTGCGCTGCAGGAAGTGACATTTTTGCCTGAGGAGAATACTGAAGTGTCTTAAATTAGAACCTCTTTGCAAAGAGACACACCACCACCGACGGGCATGCAGAACACTAACAAGAAAGAGGCTGAAAACCTCACATTCACAAGCTTTTATGGGGACACAGCATTTATGCAGTCTTCTACTATTTCAAAAAGGTAATGATATATATCAGTCCTCCTCGCAATGTCAAGGGCAGTTTCATCCAAGTTGTTTTTCAAGTCTGGCTTCACGTAGCGATTCATGAGGAGGAGCTCTAGGGTTTCCCTGCTGTTTTTGTTTCCCGCAGCAATGTGCAGGGGCGTCAGCAGGCCGTTTGTCTGCGCGTTGATGTCTGCGCCCTGCTGCAGCAGGAACGCGGCCACGCTGGTGTTGTTCCACTTGCAGGCGCTGTGCAGGGGCGTCCAGCCGTCCACGGTCTGCGCGTGAACGTCGGCCCCGTGGGCCACCAACTCGTGGGCAACATCCAAGTGCCCGCTGTAGGCAGCTCGATGGAGAGGAGTGTACTGATCTTCATCACGAGCGTTCACTGGAGCCAGCTTTTCTGTCAGGAGCCTCCTCACGGTACTCAGCTGTTTAAAGAAAACAGGGAACTTCACGTGATTCTATGAAACAAGATGTATGGCTTTGATGGTCCTGAAGTTTAATGGAAAAGCAATTTCTGTCAGTGTCAAAAGCACTAATAAAATCTCAGATACATCCTCTCCACCCCAGTTAAAAGGCTTATTTGCCATGAAGAGCCTAGCATGCTTTCATAGAAGCTAAAGAAAGTGGCGTTACTTGAACTTTGAACTGGAATCAAAATTGGTTCTAAAAGCAAATGGATCCAGAGATGTTTTAGTGTGTATGGGCTACAAAGGAGGACGTTTTACTGCGGCTTGCAAAATCAGATCGAAACAGTTCAGAGAAAGAAAGAAAAGTATAGGTACATTTTTGTTCATGGATGAGACTACAGACATGAGCTCAAAATAACATTCTTGTAAATCACAAATAGGAACAGAGCAAGTGCTTTACCCGATTGTTTTCAGCTGCCCAGAGTAGCAATTTCTCTGGATGTTTTTCCATTTTCTTCTCTTGCATTTCGTACCATTCCTCCGTTCTTTCTTGCTCATCATCATCATCATCAGACTGTCCTGACCAACAGCTCTGAGTTCCTACAGGAATCAAATGCCTGTGCGTCTCCAGCAGTTCAAGTTGGTTAAAGTGCTCGGTGAAGTCTTCAAACAGCTCGCTGTCATCATCGTCTTCATCAGCTTGCTTGTCTTTATTCATTTTCAGTCAGCATCTGTGAGCAGCAATGTACAACAATACTTATACTGACTGTAACTGTTATCTGTGCACGGTCAGTAAAACTATCTGATGGATGATGGCGATGTCAACAAACAGCGAAACTCCAGGCAAAACTCAGCGATCCTCCGCTAACCCGGGCTTTGCCAGCTCTCCCAGAACTCACAGATATTATCCACGCTATGGAAGCACCGCGTTACCCCGATCCGCGACCGGCACCGCCTTCAGACTGCAGCGCAACACTGCGCGGGGGCTTGCCGAGCGCACTCGAAACGCTGCTCACTTTTACTAACAAAGGGTCTGGAGGCAGCCCGGACTTTGGGGCAGTCTCTGCTCCGCCCCAGCGGCCCGGCCCGGCCCGCAGCACGGGCGCCGCTCCCCTCCGCGGGGCCCGCATCGCCCCGGGCGGGCCCCACCGCCCCGCAAGAGCCCTGCCGCCCCCCGCCCGCCCCGCGGCTCTCCCCTCCGCCCCGCCCGGCCCCGCTCCGCTACCTGCGGCCGCAGCGCCGCCGGGGCTCGGGCGGGCCCGCAGAGCGCTTCCGGGCCGCGCGGCCGCCGACGCGCCGGAACGGGCCGGAACGGGGCGGAACGGGGCGGAACGGGGCGGAACGGGGCCGGAACGGGGCGGTGCCGGGCCCGAGCCGCGGCGGGAGCGGACACCGAGCGGGTCGCTGATCGTGCCGTGTGCTAGCTGTGCCCCCTGCCCTGGCCCAGCGCCTGGTCTGGTCTCTTGCGTACGGTCTGCCAGGAGAGAAGCTGACTCCGTGAGCCGGCTGCGCTGTGCCAGAGCCTTCCCGTCAGGAACCTCGGCGCGAGGATGAGCGCCTTCCACTCACAGTAAGCTCCCGTTTTCTGACACATCAGTCAGCAAGTGTTTGGTATGTCTGGGACGAGGTAAGAAGAGCTGGGATCATCAGTTGTGTTTTCCCTCTGGTCCCTATGATCGCCGTGCTTGCCTTCGTGCACGTATAGATTACCAGTGCAAAGGGAGAATTAGACTGGTTAACAAGTATTTTTAAAAACAAAAAAACATACAAAGGGTTCTTTAGCTTTAAATTAGATACTTCAGAGGGGTGATTGCAGCCCTTTACTGGAGCAGAGTGACTGAGATAAACAAATCTTCCAACTGGCTGGTTTGGCGATGTGCTGTTTGCAATACAAGTAGTGAAGTATTTTGAGACTCTTACAGGACTGATACTTGGTAGAGTTTTACGGCAAATCTTCGTGTTGAATGGACAGATAAGCTTAACTTAGACTGTGTAGAAATTCCCTATGTGTATTGTTCTCTGACACGGTTTTTCCCGTCTCATTCAGCGATGGTGAAGATACCTTTAAAATACTCGTTGCTACTGATATTCATCTTGGCTATTTGGAGAAGGATCCAGTGCGTGGAAATGACACATTTGTAACTTTTAATGAAATTCTGGACCACGCTCAGAAAAATGAAGTAAGTGCTGCTTTTTTTGGAGAGGGAAGGACTGAGACTGTTGAAAATATGGTCCAATCTGCCAGAAGCTGTAAAGCTGAGTCCTGGTACAGTCTCTACTAATACCAAACCAAGTGGCTGAACTATTCGTTGCTTTCAGTTTCATTTCTGATTTAGTAAAGAGAATGCCTATTTCTTTGTCAGAGTGTTCTTAATGAATCATGACCTTGGTTGCATTGGCAGTGGTTTTGGATTGCCTGCACTGGTTTCAGTGGTATCTAGAGAGGGTTTATCACTGCAAGGAGGAAAAATGATTGAGGAGAGCGAGAGTAGTGATATACAGTCTTCTGACAAATCAGTAGAGATTTGTTAGAAGCTTTTGCAGTGTTGTGCAGTGCTGAATTGCTGAAGTAAACGGTTCTGGTGCTGAGCAGCTCCAGCACCTGCACAATTGGCAGCAGAATCCTGTCCTGGGGTGGACAGAGAGGATTCCTGAACTGGGGCAATGCCAGGGGAGCTGAGAGCCACCAGGAGCCCACAGTGGCTGATGGGACCTGGATGGGGTCAGGACCAGTGGCAGCCAAGAACTGCCTCCACACCTGTAAAAGAAGCTTCTGGGAAGTGCAGCAAGCAGAAGCACCTCCAACATGGCAAACAGGCTTGCCATGGCATGATTTTTTGTGCAGGGACAGCACTTGAGCCCTGCCAGCTCCACCAGGGAGCAGCAGTGTCTGTCTGGCAGAAAGCCATGGCCTTTCTCTGGATCCACCACAGCTGGCACAGCTGCCGAGACAGAACTCCCTATCCAGACACAGCTCTGGTTGAGGAGCGTCAGGGAGCATGTATGAGAGAGAGACTACTGGAATCACACCCTACTTTCCTTGGGGTAGGACTGGCAGGCAGACAAGACACATGATCCAGAGGATTCCCTATCCACACTCCATCTGGATGAACTCACTGAATTAAGGGACGGGGAGCAATGGCAACAAGTTCCTGTCCGGAACAGCAGGTGCATCTCCTCCATGACTGCCCCACATCCCCACGTGACCTGGCATAGCAGCTGTGAGGCTCTGCAAGTGGAACTGAACAAGGACAGTGGTTCATCTAGAGTAGAGGTGATGCTGAGGTTGTTGCCTGTGGCCAGTGTCAAAACTCCTTCCGTGAAGAAAAAAGATGGATTGTTCTAAGAGACTCCCTTCTGATGGGACCTGAAGGCCCAATATTCAGACTGGCTCCACTTCTTAGGGAAGTCTGCTGCATCCCCAGGGCCTGAGTTGGCTGACAGCAGCTGAACATGATCCAGGTGTGCCCAGGTGGCCAAGAAGGCTGATGGCCTCCTGGCCTGGATCAGCCATGGTGTGACCAGCAGGACCAGGGCAGGGACCGTCCCCCTGTACTGGGCACTGCTGAGGCCACACCTCAAATCCTTGTGGTCAGTTCTGGGCCCCTCCCTGCAAGAAAGACATTGAGGGGCTGGAGCATATCCAGAGAAGGGCAACGGAGCTGGGGAAGGGTCTGGAGCACAAGTCTGGTGAGAGGTGGCTGAAAGGAGGATGTAGCCAGGTGGGAGTTGATCTCTTCTTCCAAGCAACAAATGATTGGACTAGAGCAAATAGCCTGAAGTTGCACCAGAAAAGATTTAGACTGCATATTAGGAAAGATTTCTTCCCTGTAAAGGTTGTCAGGCACTGGAACAGGCTGCCCAAAAGAGTGATGGAGTCACCATCCCTGGAAGTGTTTAGAAGATGTATGGATGTGGCACTTAGGGACATGGTTTCACGTTGGGCTTGGCAGTGCTGGGTTAACGCCTGGGCTTGATGGTCTTAGAGCTCCAACCTAAATGATACTGATTCCATTTTTAAGGACTGGATGTTTATCAGTCAGATTCTTTGTCATTTTGATGAGGATTTTTCCTAATCCTTTCCCAAAAGTTAAATATATGCAGAAACTGCAACTAATACCTTCTCAAAATAATGTGGTGATAGCTACTGGTTTCTTTGCATGAGGTAGTGCAGCAATGAGAAAATAGTGTAGCTTTTCATTCCTGTCAAAAACGTTCAGGACCCAATTTGGAGACCCTTATTACAATAGTACACTAGTCCTTTCTTTACCACTATCAGTTGTTTTCTTCTATGGGTCTTTATAAATGGGACTTTTAGGGTTTGATTTTGTTTTAATTAATAATTTAATTACTTTTTTTTTTTTTAAATAAGGAAGTTAATTATTGTTTCTGTTACTACTAACTCCTTTTACCTAGAAGTATACTTGCTCATATTTGAGAAAGTATGTGGAACTCCCTACAAGAAATAATTTAAACAATTTGCATAGAGGTCTTTCAAAATACAAAATACAAATATAATACATTTATAATGTAATACAAAATGTTTAATTAAAATAATAAAGCTTTTTGTTACATACAGGTGGACTTTGTTTTGTTAGGTGGGGACCTTTTTCACGACAACAAACCCTCCAGAAAAACAATACACTCTTGTTTGGAGTCACTAAGAAAATACTGCATGGGTGATCGTCCTGTTCAGTTTGAAATTTTGAGTGATCAGGCAGTTAATTTTCAAAACAGCAAGTAAGTATATTAGTATAAATGATCATGTAAAGCTTAGTTTGTGTAATGGGTGAGTGTGTTGTGAATTTTATTTTGTATCCTCCATGACTGGAACCTGGAATTTTTAGGCCTGTCTGTGTGGAACAGTTTGCAGGATAAATTCACCTGTCATCTAAATCTGTAAAGGAAAGTGTATAGTATTTTGAAAAACTTCTGAATGTGGTGTGACTCTTGATATAGTTATGCAATGTATAGTTTCCATTTTGCAAGTACAGTTCAAGTAAACCAATTCACATGAGTTGCTTTGGTAAAACCAGCAGAGTTCCTTGTGTGTAAGCAATGGTTGCACAGCCTAATTGACTACTTCTACACAATTTTTTGTACGATTCTTTTCATGACTTGTTCTAAAAGAATAGGTTTATTTTGCTACCCTATTCCCCATGGAAAGTGCCATTCCCAGACCATGTGTAAGAATCTTCTTATGCTTAAGCTTAAGTTTAGGCTTATTCATAATCACATCATTCTGATTTGTACCACGTCTCTTTGTGATGAAGTTCATTTGAAGAGAATATGGAGAATCATACACAAATTTGCAGATGTAGTTTAACTTCTTTTTCTCTTTTTGTTCAGGTTTCCTTGGGTGAATTATCAGGATGAAAATCTCAACATTTCTATCCCAGTTTTTAGTATTCATGGCAATCATGATGATCCCACAGGGGTAATTATTATCACAATTGTACTGTTCACAAATATATAGAAATAGAAACTTGTATAGAAATACAGTTCTGAGAGATCACACAAGTTTTAGTCAGTTGCTCCACTCTGTGTAAATATTTTGTGTATCTTTAGGAATTCTCTTAATAAGTGACAAGTTAAGTGTAAGTGTGACATTAAAAAGCAAATGGAAAAAAGTTAAGAGATCCATATAAACTGTGTTTAATTTCTTAATTTAGGTTTTTGTCATTGAGAACAGAATCACTTTTCATGCCAAGAAGTGGCAGTCTTTCAGAAAGTTTCTAAAACATTCCATCTGTGGAGACTGGAAGCTTTTTTATTAAAGAAGGAGAATTTTGATATTTTGATATGTGCATATGTAATTGATATACATCATGCATTTGCAAGGAGGATAATCTAATAATAGTGAAATGGTAGCTTAAAAACAAGCTACTAAAAGTAGGCAGGAAAAGGATGTTTAGAAAGCATTAAAATGCATGTGTTGAATTAATAATTGTGCATTTTGTATCAAATAGCAGTATATCATAGAAATTAGTGTTTTTGCAGCAGTTGAATTTCGAACTTATTACAAGGTAGTTACCTTAACCCAATAATTTTTGTAGTAGTTTAGAGGCTGGCTGGTTTGAATGGGGTTTTTTTGTGGTTTTGTTTTTCTGAATGATTTAATGTTTAATTTCATATTGTTAAAATGAAGTATGACTTGTAAGGAAAAGAGATTTCCTTCTGTCCTCTAGAGTACTAGCAAAAGCCCTAATATATGTTATGGGGTTTTTCAGCTGCAGAAGTTACTTAAGGAAAGATATTCTCTCTTACTTTTGAAACTTTCATTTAGACATGAAACACTTAATATTCTGTTCAGAATTTTGTATTTGTTTCTTAATATTTGTTGTAGGCAGATGCACTGTGTGCATTGGATATTTTAAGCTGTGCAGGACTGCTGAATCACTTTGGGCGTTCAACTTCCGTGGAGAAAATAGATATTAGTCCCATTTTATTGCGTAAAGGCAGAACAAAAATTGCTCTGTATGGCTTGGGTAAGTATTTGTCTGCCAGACTGTGACTAGACTGTTCATGTATTACTGAAATTTAATAGGTCTAAATAAAGTTGGAACAAACATAAAAGGCTGCAGCAAACATGAAGGTCTACATGACTCTAAATTAAAGCATATCAATTCTGTGACAGTGTCAGGTTTTTCCTCCTGCTTTGTGTCGCTGGCTGACAGGGGTTTTTTTTGCTCATTTAGATAAATCTTCCTAAACTTGTTTTTTGTATGTTTTATTGGTGTTAAATGAATCCTGCTTAAGTTAACCATAGTGCCGGTGTATCAAGCCAGGGCAATCACACTCTTAAATTCACTCTGTTGTGTATTAAGCTTATTTCATCCTACTTAGGCAAAACTTAAACACCCTATGTTCCTGTGCCATTTTGATTATATTTAAAAACATAAGGTGTCTGAGCAGAGGTCTAATGTCTTATGTGTCTGTCTGAAGTGGTTCATAAGTGACATTGGCCATGGGTAATCTGTTTCTTTAAAGAAACCTAGAAGTTTCATACTTTAAAGTGATTCTATGATAAGTTTTCAGCTTCAGGTTTGTTCCTTTGTATTTTCTTCACTGAATTCCCCTCTACCCTCACTTCTTACTTAGTTGTTTTTGACTGCTTTCTGTCTAGAGAAGTTAATTATTAAGATCTTATTTTTTCATATTTCTTATTTTTTGTCCAGTCATGAGTGCTTAAACACTTAATTCCTAGCAACTTTTATAGCTCTAAATTAAATCCTAGTTTACCATCATTTTGTGTGCTTAATGAGATACTTTGAAAGCTTGCTAGATATTTGGAAGGTTAGTAGTAGGTGGAATGTTCTAATTTCAAAATCTAAAACTTTTCAATGCCAGAGTTGTTACTGGGAAATGCAACAACTTTCCAAAGTACCAGTGTTGCTGCATGAAGATGTTCATGACGTGTTTCTTTATGTTTGTGCCAGAATTATTTATATATCTTTTTGACTTTCTCTGATTCAGAGAGCATTTGTTCTTATAGAAAATATGGGCACTCCATACAGGATTTGTTGATATCTATCACAAGCCTGGCTAAGGATTTGGATTTGGTTTTTTCTCCTAGTTAAAAACTTCAAGGAAATAATCAGTGACTTCCAGGGATGGGACATGCACAACTTCCTTGGGCAAGCTATTCTGTGTCTCACTACCCTTACAATAAAAAACTTCATCATAATATCCAATCCCAACCTGAATCTGTCCTTTTTCAATTTAAAGCATTCCTCTGTCCTATCACTGCTTTCCCTTCTGAAAAGTCCCCTCCAGCTTTCTTGTAAACCCACTTTGGGTACTGGAAGGCTGCTATATTTTTGTTCTTCATGTTTTTTTTAATAGAATTGCTAGAAAAATGCTATGAAATACAGAATTATTTGCCACACAATTTTTTTTTCTTTTTTGTATGTCCACTTCAGGAGCTATTCCCGATGAGAGGTTGTATCGTATGTTTGTCAATAAGCAAGTAACCATGCTGAGACCAAAAGAAGATGAAGATAGTTGGTTTAACTTGTTTGTGCTTCATCAAAATAGGTAACAGTACTGAATTAATTACATCAAATTACTTAAACTGCCTGGAAGAGGATAGGTGAGCAAGCCAGCTGTTTTAGTTCATGCTTATTGTGAGTAGCTGGTTTCTTAAGATTTTTACAAGTGAAAACATTGTTTTACACCTCTTTTTGGAGAACTGTAAAGGAAAAGGTTTGAAATAAGTGAGTTAGGGAAGTTGGGAGATCTCTTCCCAAACTTTTATAGTCAGAGACATTAGTATGTGCATATAATTTCTGCTTGTTAGAGCTTGGAGAGCACCAAACTTCTTACTGTGTTTTCTATCCTTGTTTGAACCATAGTCTAACAAGTACCCTATGTTCCCTTGCACTGCTGTGCTTTACAGGTAGGTAACATGTTCTGTCTGCCTACAGGCTTCTCCAGCAGTGATGGTAGGAACAGGCAGAGTTCTTTTCCAAATCCTTTCTTCTGATTTTTTCCTGAAAAAAAGGGCAGTCCTCATGCTCAAATATAGCTCATATTACCCTATGTACTGATTTCTGTCCTGTAGACTGAAGGAACTCACTCCCCCATCTCCCTTGTCTTCCAGAGAGGAATTAGGGATGGCATGTCCCATATCTGTTTAATTCAGTGGGTTTTACCCCCCAATTTAAAGAAACAAAAACCAACAAAAACCAATTGCCATGAGATGCTATAAAAGCATTCATATAGAAAAAACCCAGAAGTCTTACAAGCTAAGAAAGAATAAAAGGAAGATCCAAATAAAAGGAGGGGAGCAGAAAACAGTGAGCTATGTAAAACAGGGAGCTCTGTAAGTTGCCCTTTTGTTGAACCAAACACTAGACAACTGTGAAAGGAATAAATGTGAAGAAGACCTGACACGTATGATATTATTGTTGGAGTTCCCGTATAATTTTAAATCACACTGATGTTCTTCCCGTTGTTCACTCTCCCCTTGCCCATCCATTATTCTTCTCTTCTCTTGAACAGGAGCAAACATGGAGGTACCAACTACATCCCGGAGCAGTTTTTAGATGATTTTATTAATCTTGTTGTGTGGGGTCATGAACATGAATGCAAAATAGCTCCATTCCAAAATGAGCAGCAACGTTTCTACATCTCTCAGCCAGGAAGTTCAGTGGTGACATCTCTGTCCCCTGGAGAAGCTGTGAAGAAGTGTGTGAGCTTTTCTTCTTGTTCTTGTTTATGCCTTCTCTTACATAGCTCACGTGTTCTGTTGGGAACAGAAAAATACTTGTATCCACTGTGAAAAGACTTGTAGTACTGTGTGGATTGGCTTCAAAGTGTGACATAATAAGCAAAGTAGATGGAATGAGTACCTGGTATAAACTTTTACTTTGCTTACAATTTAATCTAACATTTGAAGCAAATGGAACTTAGCTAAGAGGAGTTACATACTGATAAATTGGAATACAAGGAACTGGGTGTAGATGCTTGTATATGGAACAAGCACAGTCTAAATATAAAAAAACGGAAGTTTTGTAGGGCCAACCCTGAAGTGCAGATCTTCCTGTAGCTTTTGAAATTTTGTCCCTGAAAAGTAAACATTAATTTGAAAACAAATCTTAATGCCATAGTTCTCTAAAGTTTATCTTCTAGTAAGTTACCTTTCTCCTTCTAGACACATTGGTTTGCTGCATGTTAAAGGGAAAAAAATGAAAATGGAGAAGATTGCTCTAGAGACAGTGCGAACTTTCCATATAGAGGATATTGTTCTAGCTGATCATCCAGATCTTTTTAATCCTGACAATCCTAATGTTACTCAGGCAATACAGGCATTCTGCATGGAAAAGGTAACCTGTGATACTAACGGTTTATGGATAATTTATGGACAGGGGATGGGATCTGTGACTGGTTTTGAGACTGTAAGATGAGAAATCTTGTGTCTTGCCCCATATTACGACAGAAAATGCTTCCATAGGAAGCTAATTCCATGACATTCACTCTGCAGCCTTGGCTTCCAGATTCGTTGATTGGGATGACCTGTTAAAGTAGGCTGGAACTGCTTGTTTGGTGTCTATATAATCTTTGTACAAAAGCTTGCACCTGGGAGTTGGGCAGTGTTGGACGTGCACTTTAGAACTGGTATAAATACATTGGCCTGAACCTGATAGCTCAGCCATGCAGTCTGAAATGGCAGAAGTAACTAAGCAAGTTTATTAATTGCTTATTTCTTAGATTTATATGGGTCTTTCTGCTTTTCCCTGGAATTAGAAATTTAGCAAAGCATAGTGGCAATAAAATATGAGAGATCAGTGATGTAGATACTGCTGGACTACACTGTATCTGGAGGATAAGCCTTTCATTGCCATGTTTTTCTCAGTCATTATTAATGACTTTTGGCTGCATACTGGTACATATGTGTTTAGGAATGAGGGCACATTGTATAAGGATTTATATTGATAGCTCCCCTTGCAACTGTATGTATTTTAAGGTGTACTTGAAATGTTGAGGCATCTGTAAGAGAACAAAGTGGAACTGAATTTATAATTCTGCTTCACAGGTGGAATTGATGCTGGACACTGCAGAAAGAGAACGCTTGGGAAATCCCCGCCAGCCAGAGAAGCCGATCATAAGATTAAGAGTAAGAAATTGTTCATCTTGGATTGCTTTGTTTTTAAAGGTCACTGTGAAAAGTTTCAAAGCAAAGTCATGCTTTTTGTGTAAACACGTAATATATACATTTTTTTGCTGTGTACAGGCAAATATAAATTACCTACCAGACTTCTGTTTACCTAAGGTAAAGCATGAAATTGAACATAAATGTACTTCACTGCTGTTCTGAGTAAGGGCATCAAAAGTGGCTATCTACTGTGATGGCTTTTTAGGTCACATTATCCTGTGTGCGTTCCTAACCCAACTGGAAACTATTGTGAAGGCTAGTAAATGAAACAAATTAAGAACAAGCTATAAATATGAGCTATTATTAGCTATTCTGTTAATGCTGTTATTAGCTGTTATTAGCCATTAACTTTGCTGCATAGTAAGGCATTAATTTTAGGTTGACTTATTTCTTACTATTAACTTTTTCCTTTGAAGCATAACAAATTTGTTGTGAATTGTGTGGCTTTCCCGTTTCTGTTTGGTTCATATTTAATTTTTTCTTTTCCTCACTTAGGTTGATTATGCAGGTGGCTTTGAACCATTCAGTGTTCATCGTTTCAGCCAGAAGTACATGCACAGGGTGGCTAACCCGAAAGACATCATACACTTTTTCAGGCATCGTGAACAAAAGGAGAAAAAAGGTGATTATGAAAGAAGGAATCATTGGCTTGCCTTTGTTTTCATTCCTCTGTCTGTATTTTCTTGCTCAGCACTTGCAAAGGCTTGGTGTCTACCATCTGATGTGTTATAGGAGGAGTAAAGAGGCATTGTCTTACTTAAGTGTATATATTGCACAGTTATTTCTTTTCTACTTCTGGGTTTGTCCAAGATTCTGGTATTCAGCACAGCATCTTCTCACAGTTATTCAGAAACATTTTCGTTTTCCTTTGGCCTCCGACCTTACTGAGTTGCTTATAGTAATCCATATAACCCCATACCAGACTGAGTTACTCTATGGTTCTGTGATAATTACCATGAAAGGCATGAAGTGGCTCACTCTTGAGACTTTTTAGGATAAGACAATTGGGATTGAACACTCAGAAGGAAAAGAGATGGATATAGCGCTTTTTCCCTTTATATTTTAGTTTTATTTTATAGTAATTTTAATTTGTTCATACCTAAAATAGTAATGAAGGATATGGGCTTAAGAGATATTCATATATTTTTTAAAAAAGGTCCAAATATAGGATAGCATTTTGCACTAATTAATCATGTGTGTGAGATGCTCTTGGCTTGTCTCTTCCAGGTATATTTCTATTCAAATATTTGGGCAAGACTAATAATACCTGTTACTATTGCAGCATTTCTCACTGTTGCCTAGAATTTTTAATAAATGGTTAATAGATGTTGTCCAAACACTGGATTTGTAATAGTTGCTAATGAAGATTCAGCTTGTACAGGAACACAGCTAATGAAGATTTGGCTTGTACAGGAACATAATGTGCTAAATAACTCTTTCTGGCTTGCATTAGTGCATTGTAAGTTCATTGTCCAGTTCCAGTGACAGTTTTAATGAATGCCATCTAATGTATACTAATGAATGTATACTAATGAATACTGAATACTGTGAAGTTCAAACATCGTTTCATGAATAAAAACTGCTTTTAGTGGTACGTTCTTAAAATTATACTGTATTGATCCTGGTTTACTTTGCTTTGGTTTCCTTTTTTATTGTTGTGTAATCTCAACATTTTCAGAGTACACAGTAGCTACCACATCTGCCAACATGTTTCACTAATTTACTTTTCCTATTTAATGAGCATGTCAGCTTCGGGAAGGGAATATAAAAGCATTGCTATGGCTTTTGCATTGCTTTATTAGACAGCCTCTAATACAATGGAAATGGCTAATGAAGCACTCAAAGTTTTCATTAAATGTGGACATTGTGGTTCAATACAGGTGATGTTAAGACTTCAGGAATTCAGTCTATAGTCTAAAGCAGTCTATAGTCACTTTATGTTATTTGTGTGGTATGTGCTAACCTAGGATCTTTATCCATCCCTCTCATCCTTCTGCCATCCCTAACTTCCTGCCTGAGAAGGGAGGATGAGCTATGAGCATTTTCTATTGAAAATCAGTCAGCGAGCTGTGGAGGAAAATCTCTTTACTAGTAAATGGATTACTTAAAAAAACTTTTGTACTTTGATGGCTCCTATGATTTTCTTCCATTTGTGATCTAGAGTTCAGTTATAACTTTCAGAACACAATGTTCAGTACATAATTCTAGAATGTGTTAGTTAGAACTCTTTTTATCTGCTAGAGGTGGAGTTGTCTGCACAATTATTACATTTATCCATGTTTCCAATGAATAGACTCTAAAAAGAACAAAAAGCTTTACATATGAAAGGCACCACAATTCTTAGGAGGCCTTCATTAACCTTTTTTCCTGCTACTCTCAGTGGGATAGTAAAAATTAAAAGCTGTGGGATAGTAAAAAAAAAAGTAAATGTGGATGATGCCACTGTGCTTTTCTGTTCTAGGCATTGATATTAATTTTGGAAAAGTGGTTAGCAGACCTGCTGAAGGAATGACACTGAGGGTGGAAGATCTTGTAAAGCAGTATTTCCAGACAGCAGAGAAGGTTTTTTTCTACCTTTTATAATTTCCTTTTTCAATGTCATATTATTTTTCTTTTCTTTTTTTTTTTCTTTCTTAATGGAAACCCTGAAAAGACTGACATTCACCAAGAAGTGAATTTATTTCCCATAAAACTGGCTGAGAATTACCACATGAAGTGTGTGTCTTAGATGAGCAAGTAACTGTTGTGTGTAGACTGTGTAGGTGTGTGAACACACACTGGTTTGAGAGCGTGACAGCTCTTCATGTGAACTTGCAGTGTGTGCCCTGTACAGAGTGATGTGTCGTTTACTCAAGTACAGGAGGAAAGTGAGGCAGCATGGGAATGAAGAGCTACCTTAATTTGTTCTAGGGCCAGTGTGAGACTGTAGCATTTACTATTACCAGCTGACTCAGAGTCACTTGTTACTTTGCAGTATGTTCATGTCCTCAGATGTAGTGCACTTTCACATTTTATTTAAAGCAGAGCAGGGAGAAGGAAGAGAGATCCCTGACAATTTGCTTTCTTCCCACTCTGCTGTTAAATCTAGTATATATCTCTTTCCCAACACTAGTGCAGTAACATCTAAGAGATGAAAAATAATTAGTGAGCCAGGTGCACAAATGCTTGATGTAGGGGATCAAGCATAACTTGCAGAAGCTATTTCAGTTGTAGAAAGTCTTTAGGGCAAGAATTCTTGAGGTCAAGATTATTCAAATTACATCATTCTGCCTAACCTTAGACACATGCTAGGTGTCAGTATTAGGACAGCATAAATCATGTTCCTTTGTTATACTTACTTTATTTAAACATTTTATTTTATAACAGCTACAAAGTTTATTGTCTGGGCAGTATTATTTCCTGAAAGGATGTATTTTAGATATTACTCGCATTGCAGTTTCTTTACTGTTCATGAAGCCTTTTGCTTTGAGTAGTTTGAAAAATAGTCTGTGAAGTTGTTGTGACATGCTAGTAGCAAGAGAGTTGTAACTGGTTTATGACAAATAACATTTGCTTATTGCTGTGCTTTTCTCTGGTTTGCACATTACTGTTTGTGCAACCAACTTAATGTAATATTTATCTGAGACAGCTGGAATATTGCTTTCTTTCTCTAATGGCAGATGCCTCTTAACAAATTATTTTTCCCAATTCTAAAGAAAGTACAGCTTTCACTTCTAACTGAAAGAGCTATGGGAGAAGCAGTGCAAGAGTTTGTGGACAAAGAGGAAAAAGATGCCATAGAAGAGCTGGTGAAATTTCAACTAAAAAAAACTCAGGGGTTTCTCAAGGAGCGTCGCACTGATGCAGAGGAAGAAAAAATAGATGAGGAGGTAATGTTCTGTTAATGTTGATTCCCCAAGAGAGGTGAAGGCAGTGGAGAAAATCAGTGCTCAAACGTGATTTAATAGATTTGCTTGTGTTTGGAGCATCTGTAACACTTGCCTCTAGTCGTTTTCTGCAATTAATAAATAAATAATGAATTTATTATGAAGTTTCAAATATTTCTAACATGATTTCAAAACTTATACTGAAAATGGGATTTCGGTTGCACACACTTTCATAGAAAAAATCTGTAATAGATGTAGAACTACATATTTACCACTGTTGTGAGAAAAATGGTAGGTATAATCTCATCATAGATTTTTCATATTGGCTTAGGAAAGAATACAAGAACAGAAAAAGCATAAAGGAAATTTATCCTTCAGGTGCTCTATCTGCTTCTAACTGCCTGCAGCTCAGGGTATCCCAGAGACAGGCCTGGTTTATGTGTACTGAGCAACCCTTGAAAGGCATTTTTGTCAACTTGTTGAGCTTCCACATGGGCCCATGCTTTCAGCTGTAATATTCAACATTGTGGAAGAAGTTGTTCTGCAGCTTATCTGTGCACTCACTGTTTAAAGAATAATTTGGTGAGGAAGGAAGGCTGCATCTACCTGTCTTCTTACTGATTGCTTTAATTAATGAGAGGTTGAAAGAGACCATGAACAATTAGTGCCTGCAGGCTTTCTGTGACACTTTAGGGTGTTTTTTTGTTGTTTGTCTAGAACTATTATCTTCTTTCTGTCATGCCTTGTATCTTTTCCCATATTTGTCGAGTTCCCTTAGTTGTAGGTGTACTGCAACATTGTCTCTTCTCATATTAGTTATTTTTCTGTCTTGTTTCTTCATCTCTACCTCTTTTTCCAGTTATTCATGTTTCTCTCTTTCTCTTAAACACAGTGTCTCCATCATGTCCTAAGCTTGCTTCCTCCCCAGGAATGTAGCTCCAGTTATTAAAAGAATGTGAGAATCTTAAACCATAGGACAGCATGAAAGGACCCTAAACAAACTCTTCAGTTATTCTTGGACTCTTCACTTCTCACATGAGCTTGACTTAATGATTCAGTGATTAAAGCTTCACACTTACTGTATTTTGATTTTTGTGTGACGGGAACTGTTATTTTGACAGGAACTGTTTTTTTTTATTCAGGTGCGAAAATTCAGAGAAAGTAGAAAAAAGAATACCGAAGAAGAAGATGAGGAATTCCGTGAGGTAATTACTCTGAATTTTAAACACAGGCTGAAAATTGGAGTCCTGAGTTCTGCATATAAATGCAGTCATTTAGCAATGCTTCAGTAATACTTCAGCATTGTGCTTGCCAAAAGGTGTTTGTTGGCCTTTAAAGCTTAGTAAGTCTGTTTTAAATCTTTGTTAGGATAATGTGTGCCTAAGCTACTGCTCAGTTTGGCTTTTGAGGTCTCTTTTCTTGTACAAATTTGTGAACCTGAATGTTCATTATTTCTTGCTTTTAACTGAGGTTAGACCAGGCAGGTGACTTTCAAAGGTCCTTCAGCCTCAGTTCTTCATGATCTCATCACCATGTGGGTGGACTATATTGGGTGGTATTACTGGAACAAATGGGGAGTATTGGTAACCCCTTAGGTACTGTGTCCTTATCAGCAATCTTGAATCTTAGATCTCCCACATATTTATACTTTGATTGCATATGTATTTGCAAAGAAAATTGCCAGCTACTGATAGCATGGGTGCTCCCTTGTCTTAGCAAGTTATGTGGGACTGGAATGAAATTTTGAGCTGAAGGGCACCTGGGGTGAGATTCAGTTCTCCTAATCTGGGATATCATCACCTGAGCTAGTTGTCTTAATCACCCACTGTCATCAATGAAGTTCAAGTCGGCAGAGCCCATAGAGTGCTTCCTCTGAGCAGACACATGTAGCTGACACAGGATGACCTGAGCTATTCACCAAACTTCACTGACAATGTGTCACAGTACCGAGCTCCATTCTGTTATCAGATCTTACCTAACTACTTTATATGTACACATCTAATTAAATAAACTAAGTATTTTCACAGATGTCCTCACCTTCCATAACACTGGATTTATTCTTCAAAGCCTCACTTGTTTAGAATTTCTTTTTCTTAATTTATAGTTATATTATGTATTTATTATACGTAACTAGGATTTAACAATGGTGTGTTTCATGATTTAAGATTCTTTTCCCTGTAATTACTGTTCCATTTCAGGCAATGATCAGGGCCAGAGCCAACCGGTCTGAGGATGATGTCCTGGTTGCAGCCACCAATGATGAAGATGCCATGGATGTGGAGGAGATAGGCACTAGTGATGGCCTTTCTTCAACACTGAGCCGAGGACGGGGTCGGGCAAGAGGCAGGGCAAGAGGTGCAAGAGGACAGAATTCAACAGCAAGAGGTTCATCTCGAAGAGGAAGAGGTAAGAAAAACTTGGCAGTCTTTGTACTGCAGTTCCTGACTTTTTTTCCTTTAAAAGGTGACTTCCATTTGATGCCTCCATCTAGTTGAAATTTGCTGCTGAAGAACTCCTACTGGAAAAAAAGCTCGTCTCAAATACTTGTGGTGTCCTATTACATACAATTGACTGCCTTACAAGGCTGAAATTCTGACTTTTTGCTGTGATTAAAAGGAGATTATTGTGCTTCCCAACCGTGGAAGCATAGTATACTCCTAAAATATGCATTAGTGGGGAGGTCTGGACAATGAAGTGTGTGGATAGACCTTTGTCACTGCTGAAGGTAATGCATTTGATCATTGGAAAATGGAGATATAGATTGCCTCTCTCCTGATGTAGTTTACAAGAGACTTTAATGATTCTAGTGACTGAAAAAATGGGGAGTGTTTCTTAAGCAAAAAGCATTAAATAGCTCCTGGACTGAGTGTAATTTTACACTTTACAGTGGTAGTGGTACTTCCATTATATACATACATATATATATATATAAAATTAACTCCTTTGAGTTGTCTCAGTAATATGCCCAAATGTCTGAGAGCATGTTGAGTTGAAACAAAGGCTGTCATATTGCATTTTATTTGGTTAGTGCTTTTAAACAAGTTCTGTGACTCTGTGCCCCAACACTGTTGTGATCCCATCAGAGTAGAGCCCTGTTTGTTAAGAGGTTGTCTGTGGACCTTTGAATACTTGACCCAGATCAGTTCATCTGCATGTAAGGAGGGCTTTAATTCAGGGAGAAAGTGAGGAGTGAAGAGGATTGTAGATTTTTTCCAAGTGACTTCCCACTCAGTAATGATAGACTAAAGAGGAGAAAAAAAACCCCAAACTGCTGAACGGATTTGCATTTTGTTTGTTATCTCTACAGGAGCCACTAGGCAAGAGTCAGCTTCTGGCAGCAGATCCTACAAGCCTGTATCTGTGCCTGGCAAGAACATGTCTACAATAGATGGTAGGCCTGTGATCTCTCTGTTACTCTCATCTGCTCTGCTGATGAAGTGCTTTAATTGCCTTTTATTCTATTAGTCCATTTCAGCTTTTACTAATGAAATAGAATAACTAACAGTGATGAGAGAAAGAAAAAAGAAAAGGAAAAACATAGTGATATTCTTCTGTCATGGGGTAAAATGAAATGTGTTAGGAACTTCTGACTAGAACTGCAAACAGGAAACACACTACATAATGCAGTTTCTTAAGGAATAAGCATAGAAAGAATGTGACTTAACATTTTAGGTAGAATATTCCTCAGGGGATAAAAAGTTAAATTTGACTGATGCTTACAAGCTTTAATGCAAATCCATTTAGTGTTATGTTTTAGCAAGTTTTGAAGATGCCAGTTTTTACTAGGGAAGAAAATCTTGTCTTTAAGATGCCTACATATGTGAGAGTAGCTCTTCCTTGCTGTAGAGGGAAGGCACTGAGGAAACAGCATAGATAATCTGAAAATTAAAGAAAAAAATACCACTCACTCATCTACACATAAACCCCCCACAAAATACCCCAAGGTAGACTGAATTTTAAATTAATGAGCAAATTACCTTAATTTTAAATTGGACAGCAAATGACCTGAAATATTGCAGAGAAATTATTTTAGCAGATGCATTTATATTTAACCTGTTAGATGTACAGAATTTCAGTTATAGTTTCAATATTTTTCATGTCCTCTTAACCAACGTTACTGATGTTTTTTCAGCCAGACTGGGAAGCAGCTGCAGCTGCACAGAGGGCTATATCCTTGGGTTGACAGACTGAATTTGTGTTTTGGGTTGGCTTGCTTGTTTATTTCACAGGATATTTTGCAGTGGAAATGCATTTTAGGCAGATCTTAAATAAAAAGAACTATATAATGTTGTTTACATTTAATTGTGTGAGCCTTTAACAGTATTACATATGTTTTATTCCAGCCTTTATGTCTTCGAAAACAGATCACTCTTTAAGTTCGTTCCAGTCTTACTCTGAGGTAAACACCTTGTTATATGAGTGAAGCTGTGCTGTCTTTTATTGTTGATTTGAAAAATAAATACACAGTCAAAACATTAGCCTAAATCAGCAGATATTTCCAAACTATCAGTTCCCGCATTAAGTTTCTACTTATTAATCTAGACCTTTTGTATCCTTTTTTGTTATGGTGTTTGTCTGAGAAAAGCCATGTTTTATTTGTGACCATAGCCCAAGATAGGAGGTTTATATACATGTGTGTTTTTCTGATGGGTTCTGCAGGGTCAAAGATGTGAAGAATAAACTTGTGCTGTATTTGCAAATTTGTGCAAATCAAGAGCCCTCTCAAGTATATATTATTCTTACTAAATAGGAGTACAGCTGGAAAAAACCCCAGAGGTTCTGTGCTATAGTACTGACACATTATGCACTCTTTCTATAAGGATAAAGTCTGTGGAAAAGCTTTATACATTTTTTTCAGGATATTTTAGATTCTGATTCTGATGCAGAAGATACTTCTTTTGTTCCTCCTTCTTCCAAAGTAAATCAAAGGTCAGTATGTTTGCTTAATGAATGCAATATGTGCTTTATTTCTGACTGGCAATAAGCAGACTCCAAGGATCTGATTGACTGCCAGATTTTTAGAAAAGTCATAACAGTGCTAAAAGAATTTATATAAATTTTTACTTGTTAATATGGGTTATCTTTCTGTAACAAAAAAAATTAGATTACTGATTGAGGTAAACTTGATCAGAGCTTTAGTATTAATATATTGTTTTAAGAATCTGTATTGTTCTACTTACTGTTATGTCTAATTATTTTTACTTTGTGTATTGGTGGTCCAACTCTTAAGTTAAAGGGCAAGTTATTGGAATGTCTGGTGACTGAGAACATGCTGATGCCATTTTTTTTCTCTTTGTATGTTTCAAGGTTGCCAAGAGTATCTTCAGTTAGTAAAAGAGGCTCACAAAGCCAAGCATCTAGAGGAGTTGATTTTGAGTCAGATGAGGTATGGTATATAGTTTTAAATACTACTATTTTTTAGTTTTATTTCATGTAAGTTTCTATAGCTCACTGTTTTACAGCTGTTTGAGTAAAGCATTTCAGAGTGAAATTGAATTCATTATTTTTTTTCCCTAACAGGGCTAGATTATTGCAACTAACTTTGACTAGATTGCGTGCATAATTATCAAAAATAAGGCTGGAAGGGACCTCAGGAAACTATCCAATTCTTTTTCCCTTCAGTTCTTAATCAGTGAATTGTCATTACTGAAATGTGGACCTGGAATTGCCTGGGAGAGAAAGTAATTATAATCTCTTCTAGTGCTTAGCTAAATCCTTTCATTTAGTTATATATTTTATTCTTGTAAAAAGGAAGAAATTTTTTTTCATTTTGAAATGGCTCTTTTCATTTTATTGTTGCAAATTATCTAAGTACACTTTTTAAAAAATTTAAAACACTGTCTTCAG
The DNA here is from genome assembly GCF_009819655.1 of Sylvia atricapilla. Classification (NCBI taxonomy): domain Eukaryota; kingdom Metazoa; phylum Chordata; class Aves; order Passeriformes; family Sylviidae; genus Sylvia; species Sylvia atricapilla. The sequence continues at coordinate 36,282,288 of NC_089141.1, read as the reverse complement.
GTCTAATATGTATGTTCTTGCAGTATATCTTTGCAGTTTGTTTTCTATGGTGCATGGTCAGAATCCTTAACAGTGACATATGATGGCCACGTCAGAGAACATACTACATTCTTGTCCCTTCTCCCCACTGTGCTATCTCTTCTTGTACCTGAAATTAAAACACACGTTTGCTTGATTATGCAAAAAAGAAACAGAATTTTTGATTCATACAAATATCAGTAAATTATTATGTGCAATATGTACATAGACAAAATTTTATTGAGGTATGTGCTGTTCATTTACAACTGAAGTAGAGATTGTTCCTTGTTTCAAAGTAGCTGTTCTGGTCATACTGACATAAACTATTCTCTGCATATATGTGACATGGCCTTTTAAATCAATAAATTACTTCTTTCATATCAAAAGCAACAAAAGCAGTCTGTCAGGAAACATGGAATCATATGGCCAGGCTTTCTAGTTTAATCTAAAGGTGACTGCTTTTTTCTGACTTGGAATGCTTGCTAGTTTCAGGAATATGCATCTCTTTGCTAATTTCAGGATGATCCATTCATGAGCCCTGCAACGTCAAGAAGAACTAAGTGATTTCTGGCTCACTATGCAAGAGAGACTGGAAGTTTGTGAAGAAAATGGAAAGCAGTTCACAAGACTTTCTCTATGTGATATTTCTCTGTAAATGGTGGCTTACCTTCCATTTTCACTTCTGTTGGTTTGGGTTTGTTTCTTTGCAGCAGCACCAAAGTTGGTATAATGTCTGTTACGTTGCTTGATGCACTAGGCTAGAGTGTCTCATATTCTAAAGTACTGCCTGGAAGTGCAAGTTCTTTCTAAAACTCTGAAACTGTTTTATTTTTGGGATGATAATAAAAATGACAGTTACATCTTTTCTATAAAACTCCATCTCTTTGGTTTGAATGTTGCAGAGAAGTAAATTTATAGTAGTCTGCAGGTATGAATATGGACACAGTCTCAGCACAGTGGAACTTGTACTTGCAATTTGCTGTGCATACAGTTGAAAACTCTGAATTCAGAGTTGTAGTTGTACACTTGAATGCAGTTTTCAGTACTGAAGCTGTGAAATGTCTTAATGATTTCAACTCTACCAAGAGAACTTAAACCCAGTACTGCACTGTTATTAAACATCATAGTATGTGGGAATGAATTCAGCTCTGTAATTCAAGAAGTATGAAAGAGGACTCTGTATTCTGATGTTACATCTTGGGAAAAAATTTTAGCTGAGTGTATATGAATAACAGGAACCATATCAAAGGCTCTTTTCTCTCTTTTCACTTTTTTTTTTCAGTCAGCTGTCAAAATCACAATGGCTTTGTGTTTTATCTATGGAAGATAAACATAGCAGCCTTCACTTCAGGGAAAAATGTATAACTGGTGTGGAGAAAGACTATACTGGGGAGAGATGCTTGTCCTAAACATTTATGTGATTGGTTATACGAGGGCATAGCATGCTCCAAAAATCGACATGATTTCTCAGGGGTCACACTGGATAGTTCTTGAAAAATCACTTCTCACTCATGTAACTTCAATTCCCCTGCCCCAGAGAAGCTCAAAAATTCATTAAAGCCATGGTAATGAAAGATTGTTCCCAGAAGCAGGAAGAAAAGCACACTGTGCTGTGTATTTAAAAAGAAAAAAGGCATATTCATGTTTTTGAATGCTTCCAAACTTTTTTATATTATTTTAAAATCTTTTATTCCCACCAGGCCAACAAATTTTCTAATTTGTTACAATCTTGTTAAGAGTACTCTTACACAGGCATTTTTGATAACTTTTTTATTACTGAATTAATGATCCATCCATTTAGCTTTATTTTAAACACTATTTTTCACTTTAGAAATTGCATCATTTCACGGGTGCCTTTTTATAGAAACTACATTCAGCATGCCAAATCCTGACATTCCTGTGCAGCTGTTTGTTTTACTGTTGGAGTGCTGGGGATTGTTGAACAAGGGTGAAGTTGGCAGGAGCAGGTACCAAGCTGCCAAATCTGCTTTAGCCTGTTCTCTAGTAACAACCAAATGTACAAGAGCTGCGTAAACAGCTCCTACTGGAGCATGTTTCAAATACAAACTAAATCTGAAAGGTGGTGTGAAGAAGAGAAAGACACACCAGCAATGGGAGACCCTTGACACAGAGAGCTTCCACTGGGCTTTTCCGTGACCCTTTGTGGGTATTTTGGGGTGTGCCTGCCCAGTGTGTGGTTGGACCACCTCCTCTGGATCACAAGACACAGAATGCAGCTCAGAGAAGGGTGGGCTTGAGCTGAGTGGAGGGAAGATTCCCACCCTACCAGCAGCCTGGCTTAGGAGGTGAGAAGATATCCTGCTTCTTGGATGCATCTGGTCTTCAAAGGCACTAGCAGCTCTAGCTATATATGCAAGGGTACCCTCCTAGAAATTAAGAATTAGATCAAGGAGCATAAATAAAACTGATATTTTTTACTGGAATACAGGCTATAGTATAGGAGAACAGGATGTAATAGATATGAAACAATAAGAGCTGGTGTTTGAGTGGCAGGAGACTCATAAGAATGCCCTTATGCACCGGCCAGCAGTGCTGGAAAGGGGGGGGACTTGGGAGCTGCTGGAGCAGCATAGCAAGCAGGGGGAACATAAGCCAGTGAACCCCTCTGTTCTCATCCCAAACCTATAAGAACACTGCTCTGTCTTACTTTCTACTAGCAGCTGCAGCAGATTCACTGGAAAGCTTGCTCTGAGAAGGGTGAATTGCCTAAAGGGCACAAATTGGACAATTTTGTGGAAGAAACACTGGCAGCAATGTGCAAAGCAAGCACTGTGGGATGTCCATTCTGCTTGTCTTACTGTGTCCAGCTCCTGAGGAGTGGTGAAGAGAAAGCAGCCTGAGCAGTCACAAACATCTTTTGGAAGAGTCATTTTCCCCAGTGAGTGACCAGCTTATATAATACAAGCTTTTCAGATAATGCTCATTTTAGTAATGGTTAAATGTATAAAACCAGTTCTGGGTGGGGTTAGTTGACACTACACAAGCAGATCTGTCCTCAGCAGAGGTGCAGCGCTGTAGATGTGCACTTGGGAAGTGGCACATCTTTCTGTGTAAGGTTTGTGGGTCTTGGTCTCCTGGTCCTGATTTTCTGTTTCCTGCTGTGTTTTGTCAGGAAAGCAGAGGGAACACATATGCTGCCATCTCATCAGTGCTTGGGATCAGCATATAGCTGTCTTTTGCTTTGCATACTGGACTCACTGGGCTGGGAAGTTCCTGTTCTCTGTCCTGTACAATGACATCTTTGTAACTACCTCTATTTCTACAAACCCTAGAAAGCAGGTTTCTTTCAGACTTTTAATCCTTTGTCTGAGAGGAAATACCTGCCAACGGAAAACATGAGCATTCCACGTCTCTCTGAGAGAAAAAAAGGTCTTCGGAAAAATACTGTAAGTACAATAAGGCAGCTTGTTATTTACACTTCATCTGTTACATTCTATTCTATTCTATTCTATTCTATTCTATTCTATTCTATTCTATTCTATTCTATTCTATTCTATTCTATTCTACTGTTCCGTTCCGTTCTATGTTCTAAGACATAGGCTGGAACTTGCCTGCCAGACCTATAAAACAGCTCGGCTTTGACCTGTCCTGGGAGAGAGCAGAGCTGGCGCACAAGTTGCTGGTGTATAAACAGCACGGAATTTGCTTGAGCTGGGCTGTGGTAGAGAAAACGGATTCTGACATTTGAAGAGAGTGATTTTTGCCTTTCTCACAGATGTACTTACCTCGGAGTAGCGCCCGGGAGCGCAACTGCGTGGAAATGCAGCACGTCAGAGCACAAATTGTGTCATGCAGCCCAATGACTGCAGAAGATCCGGCTCGGAGCCCTCCTGGGGGTATAAAGCTGGCTGAAGGAGCAAAAGTAGCGGCGAGCTGAGCGGGAGAGAAGCACATTGCGGGAGGCAGGAGCATCTCCCCGCTCCTGCTGCTCGTGTGCCGTGTGTGCAGCCCCCGAGCGCGGCTCTCCCGGCGCACGGAGCGGCTCCTGCTCTCCCGCCAGAACTGAGGAGCAGAGCGGCGACCCAGAGATGTTACCCTGTTTTGTCTGGCTCACCCTCCCCGACTTGGTTAACTCCTTTGTGACCCCAGGAAAGCCGTCCCTCAATGGGAGCCTGGGGAAGACTTTTGTCTTTCCGAACGTGTCGGGTTTCTTTTCCTGGGATAATGAGAGCCTGGCGGACTGGCGGAGCTTTGTGGACAGGAGCCGGTACGGAGCGGAGTCGCAGAGCACCACGGTGAAAGCCCTGCTGATCGCGGCGTACTCCTTCATCATCGTCTTCTCCCTCTTCGGCAATGTCCTGGTGTGTCATGTTGTCATCAAGACGAAGCGTGTGCACTCCGCCACCAGCTTGTTCATTGTCAACCTGGCTGTAGCCGATATCATGATCACGCTCCTCAACACACCTTTCACGCTGGTAAGAGAAGCCTGGGACGCCCCACCCCTGAGGGAAAGGGAGCACCTCAGCCTTTCTCACACAGACATGCTGCAGCCTGGGAGGGGGGGATGCATCACCACAACCCACCCCAGGACTAAAGTCAATTCCTCTACAAATCTCTAAAATCAATTTCTTTATGGCCTCTACACAGCCATAAAGGTGCTTCGGTGGCTTTTCCTGCTTTACACTGCTATAGGCAGTGTGTGGATGTTCTGCAGATACCTGTCCACTCCAAATTGCAGCCGTTGGAGTCGCCTTTGGAAAACTCCACACGTATTTTTCTTCTCTGATTCCTGTTATCTAGCTAAAGATCAGAAATTACCCATTTGTTAAATGTGGCCCTGATAGTACTTGAGCAATAATAACCTTGCAGTGATTGCTTAGTACTTTGTAGCATCTGATCTTTTTTTTTTTTTCTTCTTTTTTCTAAAGTATTTTGAAAGCAATGCTGTAAATCTCTTAAAAAAAATAAATGCTCAGCATCATTTAACAAGCTGTTTTGAAAAGCTGTAGTTTGCTTGAAGTGAGTTAAAATGTACAGGTCCCTATCCCATAAGGAGAGAGTAAAAGGAGCAAATATGGTTACTCAACAGTGAGGCTGCAGAAGGACACACTGTAAATAAAACAGAAGAAATATCTTTGGTACTGAGCTGCTGTATTGTTCTGGAGGATATTGCCAGGCCGCTGAGCAGCAGTAACCTACCTTTTCAGGGTTCAGAAGCCAGAAAATTACACAATTATACAAAGAACCTGCTATCTTATAAGTGCCTTTTACACACAGAAGGGATTGTGTACTGGAGGTGTACCTATAAGCAGTTGTGGGGTGCACAAAACTAATGGTCTTCTTTTTTTTAGGCTCGTTTTGTGAACAGTACCTGGATCTTTGGGAAGGGGATGTGCCATGTCAGTAGGTTTGCACAGTACTGCTCCCTCCATGTCTCTGCCTTGACCCTTACAGCCATCGCTGTGGACAGGCACCAGGTGAGACATCTCTGAAGCAGAGAGATGGAAAGTTTAGGAGGGTATAAGTAAACTGAGAAGGGTTGATCCCATGTCCTTTCCCTTTCAGTTCCCAGAGTGCCATAGGATTCATGAACAGCTAACAGGGTAGGGGGGGCAGTTCTTGTTGTCAGAACAGTTTCAAACTCACAGCAAGGAAGAAGGAGGTATGCATCACCTTGCTATCTCTTCCAGCTGAGTAAAGGGAGCTTTTATGTCATAGCTAATCCAGTAGCTCTCAAACAAGGAGAAAGATCAAGATCCTGATAGGAATTCATGTGGACAGCTCTCTTGGGGTGGCTTGTCCAGCACCAAGGTTGTAAGGGACATCCTAGTTAACTTTTGCAATTCTATCTCCTGATGTTCTGGGATGTCCCACCTCCTGTTACCCTGAACACTGGAGATCTGACTGTAGCACACTGGTGTTTGTCACAAGCACCGCTGTGGCCTGCTATTGTTAATGGGCTTAAAACTGTGGACAGTTGAGTATTATCAGCTTGGAGTCACCCAACAACCACACAAAACTGTTTACAGTTGGCATTTTCTGCTAGAAAGATTGTTTCCAGAAAGTGCACTATCAGAAGCTTGGTTTTTGTTTGTTTTTTTTTTTCCTATTAAGGAAATTGAACCTGGTAATGAATATGTGTTAACACCTCCTGGTATGCAGTTTTCCCCACCTAGATGAAAGTACAGAAATTTGAGGGTTGGACTAGGATCTGACTTGAACCATATTTCATGGTGTCAAAATTCAGGTTTTCATGTACAGCTTACAGTCACTGGGAGCTGGGTGAAGACTGTACTGCTTGCATGCTAAATTACCACATTAAGTAATAGATTTAGGCTGAAAGATTGTATGGGGAAAAAAAAAAAAGAAGTTTATTTTTTTTCCAGAAATGTAGTAAGTCTATATTTTGAGTTATTTTGCTCAGGTTATAATGCACCCCCTGAAACCTCGCATATCAACTGGAAAAGGAGTTATCTACATCTCTGTAATCTGGATCATGGCAACTTGTTTTTCCCTACCACATGCTATCTACCAAAAGCTCTTTACCTTTGAATACAGGTAAGGATGTGCTTTGCTTTCCTCCAGTCTCCGTGGAGGCCAAACTCTGAGCAGTCATATTTTGGTGTATTCTACTGAAAGCCTTGAGCTTATGTCAAGGTCAGCCAAATATGGATCTAAACTACAATTTTCATCTAATTCCTTTTGCAATGTCTGATATCCTGTCCTTTTTATTTTTAAATATCTTATCTTTATTCTGTCCCACTAATCACACAAAATAGGCTAAGAAATTATAGGATCTGGGCAGACCCTTTATTCCTATACACTGGCATTTTATGCCACATACCAATCCGACATGTTTGGACCGACCAGAAATGGGAAACAACCCAACCAACCAACCAACCAACAACCCACTAAAACCCAACAGGTTTTAATCTACTCTCTAGCCCTAGGAAAGAAGAAATATCTGCCTCAGCTGTCAAGAGCCTTAGTATTTGGAAAGTGCTGTAATGAGGGAAAGGTCATTAATATGTGCCTAGACTGTGTTCCTATTTGCCAAAAGACAGAAAATAAAACCTGCTTGTGTGCAGCTGGAAATTTTGTAATTGAGGGAATTAATAAAATTATCATAAGGTCATGAATGCCCATAAGAAATTATCATCACATTGCTCACTGGCTGCTCCATAGCTCAGATCCTTGAAGAGCAGAGTTCTGCTCAGCTGTGACATTTGTGAGATAAACACAGTGTTTGCTCTCAGGCCCCATGGCAGGAGCCCTCTCCCAGCTGCCTCCTTGTTTCTGATGTACTTATCCCCACTGTGCCTGGCCACAGGTGCCTCTCATCCTGTCCCATCTCTCCACTTGCAGTGAGGATGTTACCCGGTGCCTGTGTCTGCCAGATTTCCCTGAGCCTGCTGACCTCTTCTGGAAGTACCTTGATTTAACAACCTTCATTTTGCTCTATGTCCTGCCCCTTCTGATCATCTCCGCTGCCTACATGACAGTGGCAAAGAAGCTCTGGCTGCGCAATGTCATCGGGGACGTCACCACCGAGCAGTACTTTGTCCTCCGCAAAAAGAATAAGAAGACCATCAAGATGCTGATGCTCGTTGTCGTCCTCTTCGCGGTTTGCTGGTTCCCCTTGAACTGCTACGTCGTCCTCCTCTCCAGCCAGGCCATCCACACCAACAATGCCCTGTACTTCGCCTTCCACTGGTTTGCAATGAGCAGCACCTGCTACAACCCCTTCATCTACTGCTGGCTCAATGACAGCTTCCGATCGGAACTCAAGGCGTTGCTCAACATGTGCAGAAAACCCCCCCAGCCCACGGAACCGAGGCTTCCCTCCACAGTCCCGTCCTACCGACTGGCTTGGGCAGAAAACAGCAATTTCAAGAGGTTGCAGGCCTCCCATGCCTTTCCACCGTCCTCCACCATCCAGTCAGGAAAGACAGACATCTCTGCAGTTGAGCCAATAGTAGCTGTGAGCTAAACGGTGACTTTGGACTGCACATAGATTTGACAAGAGATAAAATGGTGGGAAGATGTGGAGCCCTGGCCACACAACAGGTGACAAAACCAATTCTGCAGGAGGCAGTATGAAAGAGCTGCATGTGTGATGCAGGCTAATGACAATGGTGTGGAGACTCTAGAGGGGAGAAAGTAAACTCTTCCCAGGAAGGAACTTTGTCAAGGTGACTTTGGACTGGCTCGCAGGATGGGATTCTCTGCATGTGTGTTGCTTTTACCTGCATGACTTTTTAGAATTAGGACTGTGTGTGTGTTTTGATGGTACTTAAACAACAGTCTCATCACATCAAATCTCCCTTCCTCTTTTCTGAGTCTCCTTGTAGCAACATGGAAATGGCTGAAATGTAGGATCTGAGATCCAGTGCAACTGGGTAGGAAACCATCTTTTCTCAACTGGGGTCTGAAAAGTCAAGACCCGTTCAGAAGGAATGAACAGATCTATTCTTTTTTTTTTTTTTGGTGTGTGTGTGTGTCTGTGTGTGAATACACTTAGAGAAGTGGAGGATATGATAGACATTGATAAACAGGAGTCTCTTACATCCTCTTACATCACAGAACTTTTTCTAAGATAGATTTGTAGAAGAGTAGATACCTATTCATCAAGTAAGTAGATGGTTTTTCTTCAAAAAGATAACTAAACCCAAAAAGCATACAAAATATTGGACATGCCATTCACAGTTGGACAATGGATAATTAAGTGCTACTGTGGAATTGGACTAGAACCAATTCCATTGTCAAGTTGCAGCTAAAGGATCACACAGTTTGACTTTTTAACTTGCCTTTGAATATTGCTCTCTGGCCCTGTAAAGCACCTGTGTACTTGTCACTTCAGACATTCAGTACATTTCATTCCGACTAAAAAGTTAGTTCTCTGGAATCAGTTCAGAAATGAACTGCTTTGAGAGAATAGATGATACCTCTGATAGCAAGTAATAAAAATGGAACATTTGTCTGCAATTTATCCTCTGGTGATTCTACAAGTTTGGTGCATTTAAGGATAGCTGAGATGTGTCCTATTTGGAGTGGCTCAGAAAATTCATGACTGCAAGTGTCTGAAGTATATTTCAGAGCTTAATGTTCTCAGCAGAGAAAATACAGGTTTAAATAACAAAAAAAAACGGTGTTCCACAAACTGTACCTTATATTGCACAGAAAACAATACCTCCTTGTGCTGTGGAAATCAGCTTGAACATCACACCAGAGCGCCCTCATTCTACATTTAACTTGCAGCATTCAGCAGTGAAGTGAGAAAAATCTTATTATAAATGGGGAAAAAAAAAGGTGAAGCTGTTTTTTTCTCAGTGTCCTGTAATAAACTTACAATATTGAAATAATTTTAAACCTTGTGCAGGGTTTTCACACCTCAGTATGTAAAGAAACTGAAATATCTACCACTCGTTGCAGTTAACCTGCCCTTGCACAAGAGTTATCACTCTCTCACGGTGAATCCAGTGCTATTTTACTGCCCTTTATCAATGCCTCTGGAGACAGAATATTTTGTATCATTAATCTGCAGTCAAATCTTTTCTCCTGCATTCTTTGACCCCTTACATCAAGTCCTATTTCCTCCCTCAACACTTGCCACGCATCAGCCCTGAATTGCTCAAGGAGCTGAATTGGATGATCATTGTAGGTACCTTCCAAATTAACTATTCTATTCTATTCTATTCTATTCTATTCTATTCTATTCTATTCTATTCTATTCTATTCTATTCTCCCAATTGTGCAGACCTTGTGAACCATACTCTCCACTCCAGTGGCTGCAGAATCCAGCACTTTACTAGCAAATAAATCTCTGAGAATGCTGTTCTTTCTGAAGCTGAAGGAAACATCTTAAGATTGACCAGTTTGGGTGCAGTTGTCATCCTGCTATGTATGAAGAAATTGCTGTAACTCCAGTAAACAAAATCCTCAAATTCCCACTCAAATGCTGCTGGTGGGTCTGAGAGGGGCTCCTGCAGTTACATCTCTGGATCCTGCACCCCTGCACTGGGTGCCACACCTTTCTCCTTCAGGCTCTGCTCACTCCTGAATCTAGGCACAAGGGGAGGATGCAAGAAGTTGAAGCTATTTAATTCAAAGGAATAGAAGGGATGGACAGGATAAAAGGAAGAGACAGATTGGACAGTGAACTTCAGGAGCCTGTCCAGGAATGAACAGGTGGCTGGTGGCCAGCAGAGGTACAAGTCAGCATGGAAGAGGGTTAAAGCCCTAGAAGTTGTGTCCTTGGAAACTGTATATTGTACCCTGTGTGTGCTTAAGGTGGTACAATGTAATTTCTAATCATTCGCTATTTTTCATTTTCTTCATGTCTGATTTGGGATTCTGGACAGATATTTGGCATTCACCAGTGCTGCTGAAATCAGTGGGGGTTTGTGCTCTGCATACATAAAGTACAGTGTGCTCCACACACACTTAAGTACTCAAAAAATATTACACTCTGGGCAATTGAACCTGGGCATCCAGGCTTCATGGGTGTTTTTTCATTCCACCCCATCTCTCTTGCAGACCAGAGGGTTCTTTTAAAATTCTAATACAGCCATTGGTGCATAAACTGCATTCAGATGCTATCTTGGTGGGTGTGAAGGGAAGATAATGATAAAATGAGACACACTGTGTACACAGTGGAGATTAATTTTCCATTTTGTATGTGTTTGCCTGCTGTAGCTGGAGTTTTTGATATCATTTGAATTTGGAAGGTGTTACACAAGACACTGAACAACTGTTCATTGCAGGAGATCTGCATAGCCCAAGAATAGGAGTTTTGTGGGAAAATGAACTGCATTTAGAGAATACAATATCTGGCACATGAATAAAGGAACTCAGTTAGGGTTACAAAGGTAAAGTTAATGCTAGCATCTCCAAAACTTTGAGTGGTTGGCTCTACAACGTCTATGGTTTAGTGTATTTTGGGCTTTTCTACTCAAAAGTGAATTGTTTTTTGTATTGAAAATACTGCTTTCTTATTTCTCTGTTTCCTAGAAAAACATTGTAACAGTCCTAAGAAAATTAACTTGCAAGTTCTAGGGATTCATGAATATTAAGTCTCAGTTTCTAAAAACATTCCTAGTGTTTTATTCATTTTCTCCGTGTAGAATGATGCAGAGACCTTGCAAGGGAACAAAGACAGTGCCATATTTCACAGCTTGTGCTATTCTGAATAGTGCTCACGGGAAAACAAATCCTTGAAACCACTTCTTGCTTTGAAACATAAAAGGAGGACAATTCTTCGAAGCAGACTGAGATCACGCAAAGAAAAGATGACAAATTTCTCCTGCACAGAAGAAAGGAACCTCAGCTTTGGTTGATGTTGTTTCTGACTGCAGGGCAGCCCACCTCTTCTCCTGTCAATTGTGGGATGAATTTCTCCTCTCAGCTGATGGATATGAAAAGGTAACTTCAGGAATAGTAATTCCATTGTTTCTCTGGCATTTTCATCTCCAAGCTATCTTTATTTACTTCCACCCTTCTTATAGAAGTGCTGGGAGATTCCAGAGACTTCAAAATCACCGTTTTCTGAGAAGCATAAACCTCTAATTTCTTTAATGAATATATTAACTAGCCACCACTAGCTGTTACAAACATGGTTTTTATCTCTGGCAGGCAGTGGTCTCTTCTCTCTGGTGACCAGTGACAGGACACGAGGGAATGGCCTGAAGCTGAGTCCGGGGTAGTTTAGCCTGGATATCAGGAAAAGGTTTCTCACCCACAGGACGATTGTGGACTGGAACAGGCTCCCCAGGGAAGTGGTCACAGCACCAAGCCTGAAAGAGTTTAAGGAGCATTTGGACAGCAATCTCAGGCACAGGGTGTGATTCTTGGAGTGTCCTGTGCAGGGCCAGAATCATCCTGATGGGTTCCTTCCAACTCAGAATATTTTATTATGGGGAGCCTTAAATATTTGCATACTGAATGTGAAACTTCAAGATGTATTTTGATGCAGTTTGGGTAGATCACGATTAAGACAGTTTGGCTATGAACTGCAGCTACAGACTTTTCTACTTGTTCCAAATTTCAGGCTACAATTGTGCACTGAAGCTACTGAGTAGGGAGTTTATGCTGAGCTTAGCAACAGCTAGACAACAAGCAGTTCTTGTATGTGAACAGACGTATCTGCACAGCACTGAGCTGTGACCCGTGTGTGCACTCAGTTGTTTCAAGAGCTCCAGGGACGTCTTAGTCCTCTAAGTAGTCTGACCTAGAAACTGCATGTGGACACGCAAGAAAGAGCTTTAGAATAGCAGTTTCCCAGGAGACTAACTATTACTCACATCTGCCTTATTCATGAAGCTTTGGAGTGCTGGTGAGAGCGCAGCCCGGTCCCTGCTGATGCTGTCTGCCAGCCTTGTGTCAAAGCCAGCGGGCTGTGACCCCTCTGCACCCATGAAAGCACCTACAGCACCAAAGAGCTCTCAGAGGCTTGGCTGGGAGTGCCGTGCCTTCCCACAGCCTTGGCGGGCAGTGCTGGAGGCTCCTGCCTGGCTTTCTTATTCCTGATCTTCCTTGTGCCAGCGGAAGGGAATGAGGATGGGATCCTCCTCTGCTCTCCCCGTCCTGCACAACAGCCCTGCACTGCTCCTTCCTGGGGGTGGCGTAGTGGCCTTGGGAGAAGGTTTGGACTGGCATTAAAGAAACAGGAAATTCTTCGGCCCATCCGTTTTTGTTCTGGGCACAGTGTCCCCCATAGCCTGTCCTCTGGTTTGCAAGTTTGTAGGGATTTCTGAGTCATGGTGTGATGAAAATTCCCACCTTTTTGGCTTAGGCTCAAAGCCATTTAATGATAGTTAGAGAGGCAGTGGTGAATCCAGTCATCATCACAATGTCCTGAGCAGGAAAAAAAATTTCCTTTACAAAACAAATCAGTACCTCCTGGCCATCTGCCACAGTTTATAAACTGAGTTTGGTTTATGCTTTGGCCACTTTGGGTTAGCTGTTCAGGTCATGTCTCCTGGCAGCTCCTTGTGCACCTGCTCTTTGGTAGAGCTTGGGAAACCGGTAAATCCTTGGCTGAGAGTAAGCACTGATCAGCAACAACCAAAACATCAGTGTGTTATCAATATTATTTTCATACTGAGTCCAAAACACAGCATTGTGCCAGCTACTAAGAAAAAAGTAACTGTATCCCAGATAAAACCAGGGCACCAATTAAATAACTGAAGGTCTAACAAATGATTCCTGGCTCTAAGGTGTCAACTTATTTCCACAGCATGTAGGGTTAGGTCCGTCTAGAGCAGACCAGATTTGTAGTGGTACACAGTGCTTGACTCTTAGTCCCTAAGTTTACATGGCATGTGAGGATTTTCAGACATAACCACATTTTCTTGTGGGCTTTTTTTTTTTTTTTTTTTTTTTTTTTTTCCAGTTAAAAATACTGTGATGTGACAGGTCTGTCACAATCACCAGTTTTTAATAATATGAAGCTAAGGGCATGTATCAGATGTTCTAAAAGCATGTTATCAGCCTCTGAAAGTACAAAACTTGGTGGGATGTGTTGGAGGGACATGTAGGGTGGTGATAATCATTTGGTTATGGTCTCATCCCTAGTGATTTTTGGAAGTTGCTCCAGAAGTGAACTATTTGCCCAGAATTTGTTTTGAAGAAATCCTGACACAGGGCTCAGGAATGATCTGACTCTTGAACAAGGAGAGCAGCAAGGACCAAACCCTTGAGCTTCATCCCTGGCATTCCTGTTGGGCAGTGCAAACACATTTCAAGACAAGCGGACAGTAGCTTTAGGCTCCATTTCTCATCCTGCAGCTCAGATTCCCAGCAGAGAGGCCTTATTCTGAGCTGTGCAGCAGCACAGATTTCTCTCATCCCAATAGAGCTCGATAAGAGGGAAAAAGCAGAGCAAGCCCCCAATTCTTTTGTTGCTGATGGAGAGATTTCACTGCTGTTGGTTTCGATACATGAAATTTGTAATTGCACAAGAGCTAAAGCGATTCAAAGGTAGCACAAGCAGAGTGAGCCCAGACTGTTTTCATCCCTGGACTGCTTACCCAGTCAAATACCTTCAAAGGCACCTAGCACTTTCCCTGGACTCTGTGGGGAAGCAAGAATCTGACTTAATCTAACTCATCAGCCCCTGGGTTGGGTGGGAGTTCATTAGTAGGCCAGGAATGTTGTTTGCTTGAAGGTGTTTCGTTAATCTCAATGATTATAAAAAGTTTGATATTACTAACATGCAAGAATCTTGAGAAACAAAAGAGAAGATGCAAATTTTACTACCTAAAAAGATTAAATAATGTTATAGTGCGAGTTCTTTGTTGCAGTCCTTCAGGGGAGAGTTGACACTATGGCATGAACCAAATAGATGTTTGAATATTTAATGATATAAATCCATAATATTTTTGTTACATTGTGTCCCTTCAGAAAGAAACTTTTTTAATGTTTAATAGGAGTAATTGCTTTTTTGCATTACACTAGTAATTTAGTATATTAAGTCAAATATTCCACTATGAAGAAAGCACTCTTCTGGAGCTTCTGGCCACACAGCCTGCATGACAGAAACACACAAACTGCCCCTAACCTACAGCTAGGTTTTCATTTGTGCCACTCTCATGTGGTCTGTGCAAAGTGGTGCTCAAATAAAAAGATTTCTAGAGAAGTTTATTCCCCTGACAGAGCTTTGATTCTTCCCCCCTTCTGTGACAAACCCATCTGTGCCTGTACTGGGGGTTAAATTGCTCTTACCACCTCCACCCTCAGAAAACCACTCACATCCTTCTGCTCTCAATGTGCAGTCAGGACATCCTTTGTTAGTGGGGTTCTAGGCTTAGGCACTAAACAAGTCATCAGAGCTTCTACTAAAACATCCACTATTCCCAATAAGGAAAAAAAATGAACATAAAATATATCTGTATTTTAAAAGTTACTGGCAACATCCAGAGGCAGAAAAACATCGGGGTACAGCTGCTTTTAGAGGCATACCATCTGCTGATGGTATAAACATTTTTACTTGCTCTCTGCAGTTTAAATCACAAGTTTTAAATCTCACAAGAGCCACTGTAAGGCAAAGAGTGTGCAGAGGAAGTAGTTGCAACTCTCCTACATTCAGAGGATTATTAATACCCAAGTGGTGGAGAGAGAAGGGGCAAGAAGGAATGGCATGGACCAAGGCTGAACCTTGACATTGTCATTTTACTTTCTGGAATATTTAAAAGAGGACAGATGGATGTAGCTGTTTCTAGAAAGAGTGTAGTGATGAGGAGGCTGAAGATGGACTCTTTTCCAAAAGGCCTAAATTGGAATTCCGCCCATCTTTTGAAAATGGCAAAACACAGCAGGAGCTGTGTCACTAAAACCTAAGTAGAACTGAGTTGAGCAGATCAGAAACACATCTTAAAACAAGAAGATACAGCTGAAAAGTACGTGCTGAGACCATGGCAAATTTTTAGATGGTAAATTACATAGTGGATATGCTATTTATCATGTGCTGAACAGTTTTTCAAGGTTAAACAGATTTTGAACCAATTCATGATGGTCTGACAATTTTATGAGAAAAAGAATTTAAAAAGCAGAATTATAACCACTGTCCAAAATGTTTTCTCAGGTTTTAGCATGACCACATGTATTTGCACTATGGCAACATGTGACTTTTCCTGGAACCTTCAGACATTGATGCTGTTGTAGTTTACAAAACTGGTTTTATTTTAATAGCCAAGAAGAATTGATAGGCATTTTATTAAACACTTTGGAAGACAACAACAGATTCACTGCAGCAAGTCATATTTCTAAATACAGAAGGGGATTTAGTAAAAAGTTAGGTACATATCCAACATGAAACATGAACATGTGGCTTTCAGGAGCTTTGAATTTTAAAGACTGAGAACTCTACTTACATCAAACAGTTCAAACACATCCACATCACAAAATCTCAGTATTGCACTATAGCTCCTTGTCCAAGACATGCAATGCACAATGTGCACCTGCCCTGCCTACACATAAAGGACCATCAGCAACACATCAGTATAGCCAGACAAAATCTAGGAAAGGTCAAAGGGATTGTAGGCTTGGTGGCAGAAGTATGGCAGTAAAATTCAGCAGTGTGGACCACCAGTGTCCAACACAGGCCCTGCTTCATGCTGGTAATGCAAGAGACATTAGGATTGCAACTGTGCTGCTGTCCTGTGCAGAGGTAGCATAAAATATGGCTTTAAAGACCTCTTTTAAAATAAGTCTTGTCTTAGTTGAAAGCCATAAGAAAACTGAAGAGTTCTTGTAATACTAGCCCTTAAGTGTGGCACAGCAGCACTTTCAGATCCACTTGTTCAACAGCAGCTGCCTAATTCAAGCATGGGCACAATCTCTGAAATCTGCTGCAGCACACAGACTTCTGTGCAAAAATGTTAACACAAATTATTCCTGCTTGCCCCTCATCCTTCTCAACCATATGGAGAATGCTAGCAGACAAGAACACAAAAGTGGATGACACTAAGGAACTGGAAACTGGAAGTCCTACCTAGCTATAAAATAAGTCCTTCTTTGTTTAAAAAGCCAGCTTGGAAGAGGTGACAGGTAAGTCATTTCACTTATATGGACAATACAGAAAAATAAGTCAGTATATCACATTTGTGAAAGATATACACTGCCACTGTGGTGCTTCACCCCCCACCCACCTCACCTTGCATTTAATATTTCAAGACAAAGGTCATTTGAATACTCAGCGAAGGTTGAGGTCTTGCGCAGAGAGCACAACATTAAAGCTGAATTCTACTCTCCCCAAATGGTCCGATAACAAACCAGTGTACAAACACTTCCTCTTATTTTGTCTGTCTCAATACACTTAGGCATCTTAATTAAAATATAGTCACAATTAGTATGGAGGAGAACAACCTTTCATAGCATTTACATCTACTTCACCTCAGCTGTTGAGTGCTTGGCTCTGCTGAGGCATTTGGGTGCTACTTTAACACAAGTTAATTTGTCTTCTCATGGGTGGTTTGGAAAACAGCACAACTAATATTGCCTTTGATACTACAAACGTTGAGAAAAATTCTACACATAAAAACATTACAAAACAACTTTGAAAAACCATTACAAAAATAGAACCAGTTTCACTGATCTTCAGTCCAAAACTACAAGGCAGATTTGTTAGACACTAAGACCAAAACAACGGAGGGATAGAAATTAAAACAACACTTAGCTTACACATCATTACATTTTGTCAAAAAAGTGTTAAGATATTATTAATTTATTAATTCATAGAAAATTCAAAATCCCTAAAATTTACAGTACCTTCTTAACACTAAAACAGTTTGTAGTTTCTTTTCCACCAGTGTCAAGTACTTAATCCCAGACATGAATGTTGGGATGACTAACCGAGACATCTCAGGCAGAAGAGAGTAACTTCTATTTTTCCCATGAAGACACAGCCACCATCTGGGACAGACTGACCAGATTCATTGCAAACCCCATCCCTAGCCCCGCTCCTCCAGGTCAGAGAGCCCAGAGTTACCTTACTTAAACCCCAGCACTGAGATGGCCACTGCTGCAGAGCAACACTTCAGAATGCAACGTGGCCATTTCTTTTTGCTACCTGCAGGGTTTATGTTTCCTATCCCTGTCCAGCATGGAGTGAGCTCTGTCCAGCTGCCAACTTCAGCTGCATTCAATGCACATCACTTGTTACTCATGACAGAACTGTTTTGTTCTTGATCCTCGTGTGTGGTTTGATTTCTTTAATAAATAATGGAAGTGTACAGCATGCTTCTTCAGGCACATGACTCCTGATTATTACAATACAAACAGTCTGTAAACCAGTTTGGCCTCTGGGGATCTGTCAGGCAGTTGAGAATGTTGCATTCCAGGAGCAGCACCTTGCGTTGAGCGCAGCAGAGGCAGAGGAGGAGCCTTCCCACAGAACGGGCTCCTGGCTCCTGCAGCTGGGAGGCATCAGCACGAAGAATCCACAAGTCTTTGGCGAAGTCTCTTGTCTTCTCTCTTGTTCACAGTGCCACTTGCATCATGGTCTGTCAGAACTGAAGAGGAGGTAAAGTTTTAGAAGAGGAAGGGTCATCAAACCACTGGACACCTCCTGGTGCACAAAGGAACCGCCACCGTGCCCGTGCTGCACTGCCAGCTGTCCTGTGCTGCCTCCTCTGTCCCCAGGCCCAGCACCAGGGTGCCCTGCACATCACTCCCCCAGGGCCAGCATGTACCACTGCTTTATTAACACAGCCCCTAATTAAAACATGCTGACACCACAAGGGACAGAGGAAAAGATGATGAGCTCTGGGTGAAGCTTTGCTGATGGGTGGTAGAGCCTGCAGCTGTCCCCAGGCAGAAGGAGAGGGGCTGCACCAGCCTGAGCTGGTCACAAACACAGCAGCTTCTTTCTGAAATGCATTTTAACAGAGCTTTAAGCATGAGCTTGTTTTGATCTGGACAAAAATAAATCTTTGAAGTGTTTTCATGAGATGGAAACTATCTCAGAAATTCTGCTTCTACACAGAAGTGAGTCAGATTTTCTATTAACTTTTTCAGCTCCTTGAGCCCAGATGTCCACCTTAGACTCATATTTTACTTCCAAACACACCTGTCATTTCAAAAACAGTCAGGTTTGAAAGGAAAACAATATGCTGTCAGAATTACTCCAAGCTGCTGCACAAGAGCTGGCTGCCAAAAGGGCTTCTTCTGGTTCAAAACCAATTATGTCTGTTCTGAATTCTCCTGTTGTTTAAGCTGACTTCTCCAAATCTCAGCCTATCATAACTGCTTGATCCAAGTACAGAGGATCAGCAAACCCCAGCGTACTGATACTTCTTTTTTATTAATTACAGGGCATAGCTTTCAGAAGAGAAAATAGATTTATTTTTTTCCTGCCTTTGACACAGCCCTTTAACTTTCCCACAGCATTGTGCTCATGTACTCAGGTAAGTTTCTAAATGTTTTAAAGCATCATCACTTTTGGTTTATACCTCTCCCTGGATATTTGGCTTCTCTGATTTTACATTTGAGGAAGGAACTGGTTTCACAATTAAGATATGCCACGTTTTTCAGGACAGAATCCTAGACTGCATCTTACATGAGTGACTGCTCAAACTGACCATGTCTGCAGGGATACACAAAGAATTTGCACCAATCCAGATTGACTCAAACCATTTTGGTAAAAATCTCTTTGCAGACAATCTTCCTTGCTCTCTATGAAAGCAGGAACAGGAACATGTTCACTGACTCCAGTCCCACTTCCTTTCTTTTGTGATTTCCTGTACCTCTGCCAGCAGCATTTCTGAGCATCAGACTTGTTTTCATATTCACCCAAGACTTCTGCCAAAGCCCGAATAGAAGCAGAAGCAGCAGTTACTACAATTTGCAGATAATTTCTGAAAAAAAGTCCTGAAACCACCAGCTTTCTCACTGGAGCTGCTTGAAGCACACCTACTCTAGAGCTCTCCTACTGTGCAGGGGGGTGTAAAGCAGCTGAAGGTCAAACAGCTTAGTGCCAGAGCAGGGATATCAGCAAGGACCACCAGCCTAACAAACACTTCAGGGTTTAGCTGTGCCGCAGACTTACACCACCACAGTCTTCTGAGGTTATAGCACTCACACAGCAGGCAGCATGGCAAGGAAAAAGCAGGTCCATTATCTTACAGAATATATAAGTAAGGTTTTGGTAGGAATACAGACTAGATCAGCTCACCTTGCAACTCTGTTGCATCTTTTTCCTGCTCTTCTGTAGTTGTTTCTTCAGGCTTCTCCAACTCAGCGGTCCCTGGCTTCCCATCTATGGTATCAGTCTTAATAGTGCCAAGGTTTACCAAAAGCTGCATGACATCAAACTTCTCAGAAACTGCAATGTTCTCCAGCACTTTAAGGCATTTAAATGATTTAAGTTCACTCACGTTTTCCTCAAGAAAGAGGAGGTAAAGGCTTAAGTCATCAAAATGCTTTGACTTAAGTTTCAGAACATCGAAAGTTGGCAAGATTTCATACACTTTGAGAACACCTGAATTCCACCTCCACGGAACAAACATTGCATACACCACCAGGGGCATCACCAGCAGATAGACTATCAGGTTAATATAGCTGAGCACCTTGAAGACACCAACAGCAATCAGCTTGCACTGAACCACTTCTGGAACAGCTGTGTCATTCTTTAGGATCCCAGTTTTGATAGTGCAGAGAAACTCATCACTCAAAGAGGAGAGACTAATGTAGTAGCCCAGATAGAGGCATGCAATGAAAGTAATTACTAGTGTGAGCAAACGGCACGTAATGTATTTAATTATCAAGCACTTGGAATTTTTTTTTGTCTTCAGGTACTGCTCCACAATTGGATACTTAAAGTAGCTTTCAGATATTTCCCACAAACTGAAAAAGAGAGAAAAAAAAAATAAAATCATATAGATCAGACGCTGCAGTATTTACCTACCTCAAATCTCAACAAAACCTAGTATTCTAAAAGAGATAAAAGATTGGAAGCCTTCTTAAAATCATAGAATCACAATATGGTTTGCATTAGAAGGGTTCTTTAAACATCATCTGTTTCCAGCCAGTTCCTGTGCTCTGCCATGGATAGGGACACCTTCCCCTGGAACATGTTGCTCAAAGCCTCACCTCACCTGGCCCTGAGCACTTGGAGAGATGGGGCATTCACAGCCTCCCTGGGCAACCTGTGCCAACCTCACCATCCTCACAGGGAAGAATTTTTTTCCTGATGCCTAATCTAAACCTACTTTCTTTCAGTTCAAAGCCATTCCTCCTTGTCCTGTAACTACTTGCCCCTCTAAAACCGCCCTCTCCAGTATTTTTGTAGATCTCTTTCAGGTGAAGGTGCTTTAAGGTCTCCCTGGACCCTTCTTTTCTTCAGGCTGAACAACCCCAGCTTTCCCAGCCTTTATCTGTAGGAGAGGTGTTCCATCCCTCCAATCATCTTGATAATCTTCCTTCAGACCTACTCCAAGATGTTCACATCTTTTTACTGAGGTAAATCATGGAAAGTTTTATTGAAGTCAATAGAACACTAAGAGAACAGCAGATAAATAAAAAATATCAACACTCTAATACAGAAAAGTTGCTTAAGAAATGAAGAGATCAAACGCTGGAAAATGGAAAAAAAGTATAGCTCTCATGGCAACAAAGTATTTTTATTCAAGTACAGAACAGGTGCAGTAAGCAAATCCATGTCAAAAAGCAGACTCTCCAAGCACTTGTTCAATAACAGAACACTAGAAGGCTTTTTACTTGTCAAGAAAACTAACTCCATATTTCAAAGAAGGGACCCAAGTCCCCACTGCATTACTTGTACCCTCACATACAGAGAGAAACAGGTACCCTGACCTAGAAGGAAACAGGAACTGGATCTGGTTGGAACAGTGCACCAACTTGATCAGAAGGGGAAGGAGTTGCTTTTGTGGGTTTTGATGTTTGGGTTTTTTAATTTATTTTTTTTATCAGGAGCTTTGCAAACCTGTATCTTACAGAAGAGGAGATGACAAATAACTTCACAGTGTGCAAGTGACTGTCAAGAATATTGAGAACTGAGGGCTGAAGTATCTCTTTTCTTATACTGTGGTGGGCAAAACTACTTTAACACCTACTGCATCTAAAGAAATCAGAACATCTCCGGTAACAAGTAACCTTAAGAGCTTATTACATGTTTTCTTTGAAAAAAGAAAATGGCAAGTTCCAGCTCCAAGTGCCAAAGTAATCATTCCAGATATAGCCTTTTATTAACCAAACTTAAAATTGTGTCAGGCTGCCATTCAAACCTTTGCAATAAATTTCTAAGTGAGCACAGGTGTCACATCTGTTACAAACTTGAAGAAAAGGGCAGAGAAAGCCAAGCCCCAGTATCTTACCTCTGGGTCACGTTCTCATTAGCAGCTGGAATCAAGTCGGTAGGGTCCCTGGGGTCACCACTTCGAACGCTATTAGCAGCTTTGATTGCCCTGTTATAGGCTTTGTCAAGTTCTTCCATAATAAATTTCAGGTCTGAGGAAAGGTGAGGTGCTGCAGTGAAGCGCCAGAACAAACATGGTAGATACAGCAGGATAGCAACAAGCAGGAGGATGTATGGGAAGAACTGCAGGGAGGAAAAAAACCCTGATTAGCCTTCACCTGCATAAGTAGTAATTCAGCCAATCACCATCATTCCAATAAGCATTAGGTTTCCTAGAGGCCTATTAAATCCCTATAATTTTATTTAAATCCTTCTACTAAAACCCAATTTTGTGATTATCTGGGATATGCAGGGATGCAAAATCTCTTTTCAGACAGCTCCAGTAACTTTACTGCTGCTTAGAGCTTCCCCCCACTGAAGGGAAAAAAAAAAAAGCACACGGAATAAAGGTGCCACGATCCTGAAAACATTTTCAATCCTCTGCATATTCAGAACTGCTGGAGCTGACACTGAGAAAGACAGCATTGATCTGGGGAAAAAAGTGAAGCAGCTATCAGAGGGACTAACTGAGAGAAGAAGATAGTGTCACCTAACTCTCCCTCCCCAATGTGTCACCACTGTTCATAGCAACTAAAACACTCCAAACACCAGCAAAATCTCTCCTGCTTTCCATTAGCTGCCAGGAGATTAATGAATAGAGCTGCTAGAGCTCTGCCTGCAAACACGCATCTCTTCAGAGTGCATGACATCCAGTGACTGTAAAGGATGTAAGTGTGGCTGTAATACTTCAGGGTATTTAAATATTTTCAGATAACACCTAAATGGTAACCAACACATAGCATCAGAATGGTCTGGTGTTAATGCAGCACAGAGAAGCCAGCCCTTACATGGTCACAACTGCTTAGGGAAAGGGCTGAAGCAGGTATAAAATACAAGTGTGAAGTTTTTCCATCTTTCTTCTATTCATCCACAAGTAGTTCTGTCATGCAATTTTTAGTCTAATTCCTTCCAGCTGCAGGAAAGGTGGTGTTTTCTATGTACTCTGACATTATATTCGAAGTATAAAACCGTACATAACATTACCCTTGCAGAGACATGATATAAAACCTGATTAGACAAGCAGTTTGTTAATGAAACATAGTACAAATTCAGCCAATTTCTAACCATTACATTTGGCTTTTGATAGCAAGCACACTTGACTCAAATCCAGCATTAGTTCATAAGGAACGTTATATGAGTTGAACAAATATGAAACAGATGTAAGACATCACAAGTGTTACAGCCATGTGCCCATGCACATTCATTGCCAAAGCCAGTGGAGATTGTTAGAGGAAGCTTGAACTGAAGTCATTAATCACTGCAAGTGAAAAAGCTACACGTACATTTGCAGGTATTTAACAAGATGAAAATCTGGAGCTAATATAACTATGTTAACTTGTGTTTGCATTAATCAAGAGAGAGTAAAGTTTTGCACGCACAAAGTAATTTATTTGACGTAATGGAACATTTTATTCAGAAAAAATTACTTCTAATATCACCTACCATTAAAGCAGAATCCTCTGTTATTACTGGCAGTAGGAATGCATATGATGTATTAGACCTTACATGACTGACTTCCTCTACCCATGGCAGCCCACAAAAACTGTGCAGTGCTCTGCCCTCACTACTGCCTCTCCTTCCTCTTTGCACACAACAGATAATATCAATTCATCTTCCTTCTCTCCCAGGTGTAACTTTCCAACTGAGATGTAAAGCTCTGGTATGTCCAACGTGTTCTGGACATGTCATCAACAGCACAATAATTTGGTCTTCTAATTTATCACTGTGGACAATGCCACCAGGCCTGAGTCCTGATGCCTTGGTTTACCCAAAACTTAATGGTTTCATGTCCAGGCTCTATCAGACCTCTGAATTCTGTATTATGTAGAAATAGAAATGATCCGTCCTTGAATCCATCTTACACTTATCTAAGCTCCTCTAAGCTGCTGCAACATTTTCGATAGGTCTTAACAAATGCTTAAGATTGCCTGTATAGCTGCTGAGCCTGTTTGACTTCGCTTACATCTGTGCCATACACCTCTGACCCACCTTCCACAGGTGCCAGGTGGGGAAAGAAACAACAAAGACACATCTGATTTAGGAAGAAGCAACCAAAATGCTTCACATTGCTTTACACTGCTTGGCTTCAGTACTCACTCATTTCAAATTTTACAGGTATAAGAAGATTTATTAATTCCCTTTCTGACCCTCAAAACCAGAAATGCCATCAGCAGTATCCCATATAATCCTAGAGATCTCTTCACCCCTAGTACTACAAGACATGTGGCGCGAGGCAAGGTAGTTTTCACACTGAAGTTACAGCCCCAAGCCTCCATTGTTCCAGTCTCCTTTATAACTTAAAAGAATTCTGCACTTGTGTAGTATGTGGACATCAGCCCTCTTGCTCTGCTGCAGATGTCCTCTAATGTCCCCCTCTAGCCTGCCCTCATTAGGCTGTTGCCTTAAAAAAAACCAGCCTCTGCCATCCTGCCTTGCACCTCCTCCCCCAGCTCCTTCACCACTTCACTAGAAGCATCACACTGCTGGGGAAAAGGCACATTTGCTATGCATTTGCTGGGCTTCCTCTCACCAGGCTCTCATCACTCCCAAACTGCAGCTTATGGCAGCATAAGTAAACTCTATGCAACTCTTTTCTGAATAGTTTCAAAACCAGAGCAGTTACATGATCATTAGTGCAGGTCTTTTTGCTTGCAAACAGAAGTCTGTATTTGTCATCTCTTCCACAGCACTTGATGCACAATTCCATCCCTCTCAGATCCTAGCTTTTTTTAAAATGAAAGATGCACTTGTTCTATTTGTTAACAGTAGGCTTAGATAACCAGCAAACTGTTTTGAATTTAAGGTCTTGAATGACAGGCAGAAGTGAAAATGAAAAGTCATCTGGTATGAGTCCTAGGTTTCAGAGCAAGAGACTTGGGTTATGCAGCTCATCTGACTACATTTGACAGTCAAACATAATCACTTCCCATTTTAAGAGGACTCTGTGGTATTTGTGCACAGACAACCATGTGTCATCTGCCTTTCCTTTACGGTTTATGGTTTATTTGCTCCCAAGGCACCAAATACACAAGGAGGAAATGCCACTTCAGTCTTGGGTAGTTTGTAGCATTGAGGCAGAAGGAAGCGTCAGTGATCCCAAGAACTGCATGGTCAAAGGCACGCCAGAGAAAGACACTGGCCCAGAAGTTCAACTCAGTTTTTCCTTTGCTGTGTCGTATCAAGTTCCTTTTCAACATAATCAGTATGAGACTGACAAAATGAGTGGTGTGTGAGGCAGGGACTCAAACTGCAGTGCCACATATGCTTTCTGCTACATATTGCTGAGCTCCTGAAAGCTAAGGATGACACAGGCAAGTCCTCCTGCCTTGTTTGGCCCTTAGTCTGATGGCACAATGTGGAGGACAGCAGGCTCCCAAGGAAGCAGAGCACTGGGAAGCCAAGAGGCTGCCCCTGTACTGCTGCAGGTCATGTCACCAGACAAGACTTTGAACCCTGTGCACATTCCAGGCTGTTTAAGTAAATTTGTTAATACTCAGCTACTGTTCAGCAAGAACTTATGCATGGGCACAGAAGAAGAGGCATTTGAGCAGTCTGTTTGCAGAAGCACATAAGGTGCTGGAATCACAAAATTGTCATTCAAAGATGCATAAGCACCACACTCTCCCCAAGGTGAAAGATAAAATCAGACTAAAGCACAAAATTGTCTGTCATCACCAGCTTCAACTCTGCTAAGATGACGTAAATACACAGCAAATAAGTTAAAAGGGCATTTAAAATAACTGCTTTATTACCTCAAATATGCTTTTATCATGCAAAAAAAAAAAAATAGCTGGAATTGGTGGAGCGATGCAAAAGGAATTTTCAAGGACATAATCTACAGAAAGCTTGCCAGAGTATGGATAAAAATGCCTGGGAAAAGATGAAAATAACTTAAATGGAATTTAGAAAACAACAGGCCTTCTAATTTTACTGCATCTTCAGTCCCTATTTCCTCTGGGCAAAAACTATACAAGTGACTGAAAGCATTCTGACTTCCACCTACCTGATCATGCTCAAAGAGTAGATTTTAGTACAACAGCACAAAACTTCAGCTGCACGGGTCTGGGTAACAGCTTTGAGAAAATTAATTGGCAGACAAATTAAAAGAAAGATGCACTTAATGCCTCCACTCACTTGACATTAAAATGCATGAACATGGTGAGACATCTCCTCTTCAGTTCCAATTTTGGAAAGAGCCCAAGCAAAGGCACTAGTCCCCAAACAGGCTAATTACAGTAATTACATGTTTTCAGAAGCAAAGGCATTAAATTCCCTCTAGATTTGACCCTATTCTTGTTTGCAGCAATGGGAGGTGTTCTAACTGGTGTTCAACAGAAACAGCTATAAATGACTGATCATTCTAAATGAATTCCTATCCCAACTCCAAACCTACAAGTGATTCTCAAACCTTATGTGACCTTTATCCCACCTGTTACATACCTTCTGTTTTGATACAGCTTCAAAACTGTACTTCCCCAGTTTCAATTAGCTCAAGCCATGATGACCAGTGGAAGCTGTGATGGCTGTATCCAGTTTATTCTGGACTTTGGGATGGCAGTGTGGTAGTCAAGGGCTGCCTGGAACAGTGACCCAGACCCCTTGCTGGTGTACACAAGTCACTCATCACACTCCATAATCAGTGGGCAGCCCAGGGCCTGTTAAACTTCCCTGCATGGCTACAGACTGGATGCAAGGTTCTCCCCTTGAGCAGGGACACCTCTCGAAGTTACTTCTCAAGGCTGAGAAATTCCTTGCTGTAACACACTGTCTGTGGGTGATCAATAGCATGCTTGAAGTCCCAGCTAAGTGACATAAAGGATTGACAGTGCACGTATAATCCTTTAGACATAAACTGTTGAGAAGTCTGGGACTAAGTTTGAACCTAGCCACACCCGAACTCCCCTCTGAGAACCTTGGAATACAAAGGAGTCCCTTCTGAATCTCATGACTCAACTGGAGGGTCTCCCTAACAATTCTCATTCTACCCTCCATGCACTAAATAATGAAGTGTATCTTTCCACTGACCCTTGATAAACCACTGTCACATTTACCATTGAACTGTATTAGCTCACTGTTTTATATCAACAATTTTATATCAACACTGTTTTATATCAATTTATATCAACAATATTCAACTTATATTAACTGCTTCTCTCTTATGAGGGAAGTGGATGACACCATCAGCAACAGACTGAGGTAGCTCTAGCACTACACTTTCAAACCATTATTTATTAATGCACTTGCATCTGGGTTTCCTTGCTCTGACAGCCCTCAATTTCTCTGGGAAGGGTTTACAGGTGAAACAGGAGGAGCCTTCAGTCAACTAAGAAATTGTACAAACAATGAGTAACTAGAACCAGGTAAAAACCATGATTATAACTGTACCATCAATAAAATGAATAACCTCAAGGTTTGTTTTGGTGTATTTACAGACAAGTGACTCAAAGAACAATTCAAGGGTCCATGGTAAATCTTACTTCTTTAACAAAAGTGAGGGGTTTCACATAATTTTACTTCACATATACAAAGACTGCAATGCTTTCAGCAGGTCCCAAAGCACTTGTCCTGAACTTTGAAATATCTGAGCCAGACAACTGACCTCTCCTGGCTGTGCCACGTGTGCAGATCTCTTCTTTCACTCAGATGAGTTGTTTGCCTGCATTTCTTCTGAGTACAAATCCCCTTCTTCTCAACACCCCTTCATCTCTTCTTTGCTTACCTTTATCTTCTGCTTCTTTGCTTCTCCTCAGTTAATAGCAGACTCGAAAATACAGTAATTAAAAAATCCCTAGAAGTCTCTTGGTCATAAGCAGCTCCATCCCAACAATCCAAATATCAGGGCTATAAAGTAGTCATCACTCAGTGTTCAACCACCCCTCAACTTGCTTGGTTGTTGTGAAGAGCCAGTAAGATGATGCTTACTGTTCTCCTGCTTGAGTTTTTATAAATTTCTCTGTGCATTATGGATTAAAAAGGATTCACAGTGCAGTCTCCTCCCCCACACACAAAGGCCAAAACCTTCTCTTCTCCTTCCAGTTAAGGATCAAGATACGTTTTACCAAAATAACTTGTCAGCTGGAGTGTTCATCTTTATCTGCACAGGGCAGGCAAATACAAACTCCTCCATTCCCCATCACCCCTGACCGTCTAGAAACCAACATCTCTGTTCTGACACTTCAGACAGACACAAGAAACCTCTTAAGGGAGTTAAACCTGAATGGAAAATCCCGTAAGAAAACAGAGGCAACAAAATAGTGAAGCCTGACCAGAGTAAGTTTCATCAATGGCAAACCTGAAGAGGACTCTTGTCAGAGGACTTAACTATACAATCATTTTGACAGCTCTTTCACTGACAAAGAGGAGGAAATCTTAGAATTAAACTAAGAACACAGGCAGGACCTACCACAGTCTCTTCTTTACATTTATCTATCTGCAGGTATTTAATCCAGTGTGAAGAGTTTCCAGGATGAGTGGAAATTTCAGAACTCCTGTTCTCCATGGAGAGAGGTCCTGGGCAATCTGTAGGAGCACAATGACCACTAGAGAGTAAAGAATCCAGAATTTTGTAATATGCTCCTTTTCAGTTTCCAAACTGATAAATTCAACCCCTGGGAAAGGTGTCCTAGAGCAGAATGGACAACCAGTAAAGGTGCCAAGCTTTGGGGAGTGCCTAGAACTGAAACTTACATTTTACTGTTCAAAAAACCAAAAATCCCAGAGTAAACTTGAACTCTGAAATAGGAGGGAGATGGTAACGTTTCAGTTCTTCTGTAATGTTTGACAATCCTCCAGAGCAACCAGATGCTGAGAACAAAAGCAAGTGCAGCTTACTACAAGTTAGCTTCTTCACCAAAGAGCTACCTGCTCCTACTTCCTCTCTGTACCACACTCAGCAGTGCCCCAGGAGGCAGCATTTCTGACAGAGCACAGAGAACGTGCCAGAGGGAAATCCATCCATTTTAATCAGTAATGGGGCCTACAATCTCATTCCCCTAAAACCTTCATATAATGCCTCCTTAAGTGGTTTTTATGGAGCCTTCCAGCATGTCACTACAGGGAGATACTAAGTGAGTCAGAGCTTTGCAAAGAACCTGAGATGCCCTGTAAATAAAAGCTCTACTTCCCAGAAAGCAGGAAAAAAGTTTTAAGTGGTGTTTTAAGAAGAACTGGGCCTAATGAACCCTGCTGTGTGCATCCCTGTCCTTACACTGCAGAGTCAGGTCTCCACTGACCTGAGCATATGAAGTCTCCCTTTTCTCCTTAACATCACTGTTCTCTCAAAAGGCTCTGCTCCAGCCATTTTAAAAATTATTACCTGGCCAAAATCTGCATAGCAATGAGCTTGTGCATACTTTGCACTACAAGGTTAGGGGGAAGAACCCAAGTCTTCCTGCAGAAGTGATCCCAAGCCACTCAGCAGCTGCTGGCCCTGGATGCAAAGAACAGCCTTCAGACACCACAATGGAAACCAAAGTTCACTGTTAAACAGCTGTAATGCCATTCCTTCCCTGTAAACTTGTAAAGCATGGAGGCTGATGAACAACCAGAAGTATATTAGTTACTATTGACCTCCAAAGAGTATGTGCAGCTCCCAATGTCCGGATCAAAAGGGTGGGTGGTTAATCATGGATGTAGGAAGATGAGTCACCAGCCTCTGTTACAGCTCCTGCCTCAGCTGTGCAAATGCACATCCTGCAGGATATTTACAAGGAACATCATATACCATACACATCATGGAGGAACTGCAGCAATTTCTGACACAGCACTAATCAGCAAATTAGCATGGGTTGCATCATAAAACTATGAGTCCTTAAGCTATTTGTGGCTGGCAAACAAGCAGACCTAGTGCTATCAGCAGGTGACTACCACATGAAATTCTACATAAAGAATTTGGGTAACAAGAGCTCATTCCCTCAAGAGAAAGGGGCAGCAAAATATCCAGGTTTGCAGGTGGAGTTTCCAGCACTGCGAGATGTTCCAGCAGCTTCAACTGGCCTCTGGAGAAGGTCTGGCTGAAGTGGAACTCTAACTGTGCAAAGAAGAGTTCAGGCTAGGAATCAACAAGTTTGGTTTTAATATTCATGAAACATGTGCCTATTGGATCAAGGTTATCTGTGGAGCTAACTGGAGAAGCCAACAGTAAATCCTCAATTTATGATTTGAGTCAGCAAACGAATCAGAGACAGCCTGTCTCAGAGACAGTCTCTCAGAGATTTTACCACCAGATGACTGTATAATAAAATCTGAGGCTCAGGACATAGAAGCAAAAGCCAGAAATACAGGTGCTGCAGGTCTCATACCTGAGCTCCATCTAGCACCAGGTTCTGCTCCCAAGTGCCAGGGGTATATTTGCTAGGGCAAGTAACAAAAGGGCTGAGGAAGGCAGAACACAAATTTGCAGAGCCCAACAAGCATTTCTTTCTTTGGCATCAGCACTGCTCAAGCAGGCTGAAGCTGCTCTCGAGTTGAGTCAGCTCCAGGCACTGGCGTGGCATTAACTCAGTGTGTGACTCCTGCCAAACCTCAGCTAACTGCTTTGAGCCAGCTCAAGTATCTTAAAACCTACTGCACTTTTAACCCATAAAATGTGCCAGCATAACTCTTTCTGTGCTTTATATGATGCTGATTTAACCGAAGCAATGAAAGCCAGCTCATGGTTTGCCTGTGGACATGCAGAAGAGCGTGCTGTAGACAGGGGTACCAGTTGGTAGAAGACTGAAGACTGTTGGTACCAGTGATTAATTTCATCTCTCCCAAAATGTCTATCTGCCACAAGCCTCTCTCCACACATAACTGGCCAAGAGTAACACAATAAAAATACAAAATGTTTTTATTATCCTGTTTTCCTAAAATAAGCTTTTGATACAAGCATTAAGGCAGTTGTTGTGTCGTATATTCCAATTTTAAAATAGTTCCTGGCTAAAGTCGGGTGAAGCACTCACTCCAGGGCAACACAGCAACATTAACCTTACTCTTGTGTCAGACAACTGGTGACCCTTTATTTAAAAGCAGAAAATACCTTCTCTAGTACTACCCTCTTTGGAAGTAAGGGGAAGAAAACATTCTAAAAATAGAGAGTCAAGTCAAAGGCAAGGACTACAGCAGAGCAGAGAAACAAGAAAAGTGAGGTAAAGGTAGATTTCTACGTGGTAATAACTCTGCCAGGAGATGGAGACCAATACATACTTTATGCAGCCACAGAGGTATGTTTTCTAAGTTGTTGTGGGATGGTTGCTTCTGCTGCACAGCTGCCCAGCAGTAGGAGTCCACATAAGCAGCTTGTCGCCAGGAGAAAGAGCTGGGTGCAAAACAGCTTATCTGAGCACCTGGGAAAACAAAGTAAATGTTATTGCATCCTCAAAAGATGAAAAAAAAATAAAAAGAAGAAAATAAGTTTAGGAAGAAAAGCGCACATTAAAGATGTTATGGTATCCAAAGTTATCAGGTTAAGCAATCAGACAAAGCACAGCAGTTCTGCAGGGAGGAAGGTCCTGAGTTCCCACTGCACCCAAAGACTGCAACTCCCACAGGGATCCATCTAAGGATGTCTCCTAAGGGTTGAAACAGCATATTAGAACACCTATCTTTTAGACCTACTTCTGATAGTTTTGTGGGGAATGTGACCTTAAAGACCATTCTCACTAGCCCTTAACTCAGGTTGGCCAAAGGGGAACTAATAAAGTTTGACTACATCAGGCCTGAGGCAACAAATGCTATCACACACCATCCTGTCACCACTTCCCAAAAGCACAGGCTACAGCTCACATGTCTATTGCAACAAAACCTCAAACACCACCCTTGCAGCCTGGCAGTCCCTGCAATGACAGAAGGGCAGGTTTTCCCAGGGTGCTGCACTTCTGCCTCTGAGATTGCAAATTATTTGGAGGGGTTCAAGTTATATCTATGAAAACAAGGATTTCCTCCCATAATTTTTTGCAGAGAAATCGTGGCCCCAGACACCTCCAAAGGGTTCCAGGCCCCTCCTCATCAATGCAGTGATGTGCTGTGTCCAAGATTATGCATAACACTGTCATTACCATTTACTCCCAGGACCTCTCCAGCTGCTCAGGAGCTTCAAATCAAGGCCTGAAATGTCAGCAAGAGCAGCTATTTGCCAGCCTTGGGGACAAATTCTGCTCTGGCCAGTCACAAGCACCAGGTGACTCCTCCCACAGCATATCTCAGCCAGGAAGAGTGGTTATGGGACATGGAGTATCAGTGGCTCCTCAGCCAGTAAAACAGGATGAAGGGGTTCAACTTTCTTTCTAAAGCTTTGATAGTGAAAGCAATCTCCTCAACACACCAGACTTTCATAAACGTTGTAACAGGACAGTCATTTCACCAAATATTCACACAGAGTGGCTATGGCTCTTCCATGAACATTTCTTTTAAGAGCAACACTTCCAACATTTTTGCCAATATCAAAAAAGCAATGGAGGAAAATATTGCTGGTTTTTTTTTTTCCCTTTAACATATTGATCAAAGTTATGCTAATGGCGTTGCTGTGTGCTTTATGGGAGTAAGGATGTAATATAACACTGTATCATTTTTCCTAGTTTAGTTTGCAGAAAATAAGAACTTCCTTCAGAAAAGGAGCCAACTGCATTTGCCTTGTAACTTGTACAGCCTCTTCACAATGTAGCATAGTCAAGGAGCTTTATGAATAAAAGCCTTCCCATGTGAGTCACTATTACAATTATTTCTAGGGCTGTAGTATCATAAGGACATGGTTTGACCTGTCACAAGTCTCCCTTATGGAAAACAAGTTACTGTTTATAACAGCAGAGCTCATGTGATTTAGAAAAGCTGGCACAAGACAAGCACTTGCACTCCTCCAAAGCCTTGGGAGTTTTTGTTTTCCAGATGACTTCCATTAGTTGTGGAAACCTAGGAAATAATATATTGAAAAAAAAAAAGGGGGGGAGGGGGAGGGAGAGAGGGGGGAAAGAAAGCAAAGAAAAAAGCAGGCATTTAATGTCTGCTCTCCACTGGATGGAGACCATTCATGCCCTGCTCTCATCATTTAACCAATCTACTGCTGGAAGCCGCGTCCAGTGTGGAGCAGCAAACAAGTGACCCTTTCAAAAGAAGAGCAATGGAGTGTTCAGAAAGATGCTTTGTCTTACTCATGTTTGTGTATCCACAAAAAGAAACACATTCCTGAATAATGTGTTCATTCTCATTAACGGATGGAACACCACTTAAAGTGATGGAGTGTTTAAAAGGCAGGAGTGAGAAAAGAGGCAGGCAGGGCCCTTCTCCAAAAAAGGCACCCAGCCTCCTTCTCCAAAATGCGCACAACTTCGTACCAGAATAGCTACAGCGATGCCAGTGCTGCAGCCGAACTGTACAGCAGAGCAGAACTCACAACCCCCAGTGTTCCAGCAGGGATACTGGAAACCTGACTTGGGAGCCAAGCAGAGATCAGCCTCAAGCAGGGGGACACTCCAGTTGTTGTTCTGTTTTTTAACTAACTGATTGCAGTCTTGTTTGTGAACACTTGTTAATTCAAATTACAACTTTGCAGTAATGGTAGTAATGTTGGGACTTATACAGGGAAGATGTTTTTGTGCGTCATCCATACAAAACACAAACCATTACATGCCTCAGAAAATGGTCACCATTTTCCATCTTTCTTTCCTTCCTTTCTTCTCTCCTCCGAAGGAGTAATAGCATTATATTTACAGAGATAATTTATCTTATGTTGGAGTATTCTGGAGGAAGTTGGAAAGAAAATCTGTAGTTTCTATTAGAGAAATTTGGCACAGGGCTACATGCCCTCCACAGACCCACTGTGCACACAGCTATGCACAGGGCTAGTTTATGAGAGGCTAATAGTCCTCTGCTATCACAGGAACAGCCTCCTGGCTTGCTGACATGAAGCTACTCCTCTCCTTTCCTCCCACAAGTAATAGCCTGGGAAAGAGAAAAGCAGTGAACAAGCCCATAACAACAGGGAGATAAAATATACAGCAAGAAGGATGAGGAATAAAAAATGACTGTGTTTATTAAGCAGTTGTCACAACAGTCTTTGGCCAATTTATCATTACACTTGACAGTGCACTTTTTTTGGTAACCACTTTCTATACTAAATTAGCTTTGGAGAGGGAGCAATAAAGATTTGCCTTTTACTTTTGCAAACAAATGAGGATAAAAAAAAGCCATTTACAATGGCTGTCCTAAAGACAGACCACCCAAAAGAGCTGCAGAAAACTAAGGCAAAACCAGGTGTGCAGCCACATATGATGAAATGACACTTTTCCAAGACTGCTAAGATTTTCAGATGGAGCTGGTTGCTGGCAGCTGAGTGCAGAGTACAAGCCTGAGTCACTGCAGCCAGTGCACAGCAAGGATGAGCTATCACCCCACCCAGCTGTGGCACATCTTCATGGGTGCTTTGCCAACAAACCTCCAGCTATTGCCTCCACGTACCAGGAATACCCTTTTTGTCCCTGCTACTGGCTCCTCTGCAGCTCCTACACAGGAAATCTGTGTATGAGAAGAAGCTCCCAGAACCCCAAGAAAATCTCAAATTGAAAGGAGAATCCCTGTTCAGTAGTGGACCACTTT
The DNA here is from genome assembly GCF_009819655.1 of Sylvia atricapilla. Classification (NCBI taxonomy): domain Eukaryota; kingdom Metazoa; phylum Chordata; class Aves; order Passeriformes; family Sylviidae; genus Sylvia; species Sylvia atricapilla. The sequence goes on along the minus strand of NC_089141.1, from coordinate 36,247,769 downwards.
GCTGGATCCAAGGCAGGATGAGCCGAGGGATCAGCAGCCTCTGGCTGCATCCTTTACAAAAGAGAGGGTAAAGCCAGCAAGCCAGACTGGTTTCCTCTTCAGTGGCTCAAAACCTCTCTGCTGGCTTACACATCTAATTAGGAAACTACAACTAACAGACAGGACTTTCAAGAATCAATGCTAATCATAGGCTCAACTATTTTTCTTGAACCAGGATCAAATGATTGTAGTTGACAGTATTAAACCTTCAGTAAGTAATTATTTGGATTCTAATACACTGCAGTCACTGCAAAAAGATTTGAACATGCTTGGAGGAAAACCTCCAAGCTACTATAATTTTCCACAAGGCAAAATTAATTTGCCATGATACCCAAACATCTGATTTGCTCTAGCAAGAATTATGCTCTCTAGTAGCCACTAAAGAAAAACCTAAACAAGAAAATCAAGGCACATGTAGACAATGTACAGACTGCCAGGCACCATCCAACACACATCCTCCACACCAGCATTAAAAAATATTTTAAGGAATGAAAAAAGAAGAATCCCAGCGCATACCAAAGAAGAAACAAATGTACGTGTGTGTGTACAGGTGTACACACATGTGTTAAGAGCAGACCTGAAGGAGTGACCAAAGTGGAAGGCTGGGTGAAACAGAATCTGTTGGAGGAGGAAGTATGGAGAAACTGGGTGCACTGGAGAACAGGACCTCTTCCCAGAGATACTTCGGCAAAGGAGTACTGGCAGAATGCAAAGCTCAGGTGATATATAATGTGTAAGTGAAATGGGTCAGAGGAATTAGCAGGCGTATTTCTCTCTCTACAAGGCTGCGAATTACCCCTCAGAGGTCTCAAAATCATGCAGTGGGGAAAGAACTGGGTATTTATCAAGCATAGCCTTTAGAGTGATAAGTTTTTTGATTCACGGAGAAAAAGAATTGTGAATTAAATTTCCACCGCTGAGATTTAAGGAAAACAAAAAAGTTTCCCTTCATCTGAAGGAGAAGCATTATGAAACAATGATCATCTAGCTTTTCTGCCAACATGGGTGGTACCCCAAATCTCAGGCAACACCCGAGGTCCATGATTCTTGCTACAATTACACTGGCAGCTAAAGCAGCTCATCATCATTTCCACAGGAAATGTTTAGCTGGCTCTATAGAAATTAAACAGAAAAAAAAATCTTACCAACAGCTGAAAATGCCCACCCAATGACAGTTTAGAAGTCAGTATTACAGCAAATGATTTTACAAGTTTGTCCTGGCTGCCCAGGCAGGCCTGTGCCTGATGCTGGAACTTCTGCTCTTTCCTAAACACTTCTTACAAGCCAAAGAGCAGCCCAGTGTATCCTGCTGGGATCTGCACAGAAGTTCTCAGCCTGTCTTGCTGCTCTGGGCTGAGGCTGCTCACACACTTGTTGTCTCGGTTGTTCATCAATGCCCTGGGTTTCACAGCATCCTGCTGAATTAAATACAAGGTGTGCAAATGTCAACTATTAGCATACAGCCTGCTTCAGCAGCACTGGGAGGGGTTTTTCCAGCTCTCAGCCAGCAGCTGCCACAGTAATAGTCTTTGGCCTAATTACACCCAACCCAACTTTAGCCCCCAGCTCTTATGAAGTCAGAAAATAGGATTATTTCCTAAAAGCCTCCCCAGGAACTTGGGAACATGAAGGGAGAGGGACATCAGCAGGGAGGACCAGACAAGAGGTAGAAAGAGATGAAAGGAGTTCAATTCAAGAGTTAAGACTGTTTTTCCAGTATATTTGTTGTGATTTAATCTCACAATTGTTTTAGGGGTTTTTTTTTCCATTTTCTATACATTTTGTTCTCATGACTGCTTCAGACACATGATTAGCCTATACAGAGAGATACAGGCCCAGCTGGACATGCACTAAGGGGCACTGATGTCATCGTGGCTCCCACTAAAGCTTCTAGGATGCAGCACCCAGAGTTCCCCACAAACACCCTTCACTCTGTGTTTTCTGCCAGCCAAAGCACCTCAAATCCCACAGGCAGCCAACTGCAAGCATGGAAACTAAAAATAAACAAACTGGCTGGGAAAAGTGCCCATAAATTAGGTGGAAAATGATCAGGGCAAATAAGGATTGTCACCATTTGGCAAGTCCAAAGGGGTCAATTGGGACATTAACCCCGTGGTGAGCAGAGAATAAGGCAAGGCTCCACCTTCCCACCACTGAGCACCCTCCAGCATGGGAAGATGCACCAGAGAGCACCAGTGGGAAATACGATGGTTTTAGTGCAGCAAATCTCCATTTTGACAGATTCATGCAGATGCTGTGGGTTGGCCTGTGGTCAGGTACTTCCTAGCCCAGCATCCTGCCACAACTGATAAGTCAGCAGCACTACCCAAGCCTTCATTATGATTATAACCAAGTTTCTCAGCTGTCTTTACTCAACATGTGATAGTTTCTGTGTCCTGGAAGGGTTTACAAGGTGTTTTCTTATATGACAAAACAGAGATCCCAGCTATGTATGTATGAGCCACACACAACCAACAGCCAAACCAAACATGTAGTAAGGACTGCTGTGGCCACCACAAAATTCCATTATTTTCCACTCTCTCCCTCCCTTCTTGTGTCCCTTCACAGCCATCACCTCCCACATGAGGCTGCAGTGAATGCAGGCAGTACAGGCTGCCCATTGCACAGCTGTCCTAGAAGCTGTTGTATGCAGGAGGTCAAACACCATTTGGTGACAAGCACAGATGAGCAGTTCACAGTTGCCTTCCTAAAGAAAAAGATGTAAATATTTGATGTTGAGTGGACAGCTCCCACATCTACTTTTCTTCCAGCTGCAACCCAAGACAGCATATTGATACATTTTCCAGAACTAAGCTGAATTTTGGCAGAGGCCAAAATGAAGCAGTTTGTTTCGATTTCCCTTCTGCTCATTTGCCTGCACCTGCTTAGGGCTGCAGCATCTTGCTCCAAGCAGCACCTTGGGAATCAATATCTATGTTTTCAGCCAAACTGTTTACAGTAAGAAAGCACATCTTGCAATACACACAATCTGAGTTCAGAAACTGGAATCTCAGTCCTGACTCAGAGCTGCTCTTACTAAAAATGGCACAGATAAAATTCTATTCATTTCTGGCTCATACACTGCTGAGGGTGCCCCATCTTTCTCAGTTTTTTTCCCCCCTTTATAAGAAGAATTGGTGATTTAACTATATTTAGATGGTTTCTGTTACCACACTACCTGACCACCTCTAATATAATTTACCCAAGAACTGCCAAATAACATAAGGAAATAATATCAAGCCACAATATAAGGAATATACATGTACAACACAATCCTCACAATCCCGTCATTATTTCCATTTTGCCATTCCCAATATATACAAAATTGCATAAAATTATGTAATATTGTATAAAACAAGGTCTAGCTGCAAAGAGGCAACAAGTGCAGGATTTCAAGCAGCAAAGATTCCCAGGGATTGCAGACAACAGCTCAATCACTGCTTAACTACTACCAGAACCAGCTCGCAAAACTACAAATGACCATGGGTTTTTAAAATACAGCCAAAAGTAAACTCAGGTTAGTTCTCCTCCTGCCCCTGAAGAATGCCAAAGCAGGGTGCAGGCACTAACCCCAGAGTTTCAGCACTGTTCACTGGCTGGGTGCTGCAGCTGCATTTTCCACACCTACAGCAGAGAAATCCTCTGTGATTCAGCTGGAATCTCATTTATTTCCTGAAACTCCCATCAAAACTAAATGTCACTTGGTGGCTTCAGAAAACTTCCATAGTCTTTGTAAACATTATAGTAATTTCACACAATTAAGAGCAACCACGTGTAGGAGGAAAATTGCAGGTGTCTGACACCACACTGCAACGGAACAGGAAAGCAGAACAGGAAGGGAAGGTGACTGAATGAGGTGCCAAGAGAGCCCAAGGTGGGAAGAATGCAATTATCCCAACAGAAATAGGAGCTGAGCATTCATTTTTGGAAGGGGTGTTCAGTTTTTGCGCTCTGAGGCAGGTGTTTCCACCAAACACTTTCCCATCCAACTCTGAGTTGCTCTTCTTCACACCTAAAAATGGACCCTGACATTTTCCCTCAATTTAGCACTCCTGAGCTTTTATAAAGCGTGATTGTACCACGAAGTGTTTGAGAACAAACCTTGCTGCCTATTTAATTGCTGGCTGAACACCACAGCACAGACAACCAGGCCTTTCCTGCCCCTACAATTCTCAGTGCTCCCCCAAATGCCTTAATGGAAGCAGTTTTGGGCTGTCCCATAGGCAGCCAGCTCGCTGAGCTGCAAGCACTGTGTGGGAAATAGGTGACAGCTGTCACAGACACATGGCAGGTTTACTATCACTTTCTGTACAGACACCACGTGGTGCAGTTCCACCCATGCCCGGAAATAACAGTAAGTACTTCTCATACTTATTTGTGTACTTCTTTTTCAACTGAAAAAGCTCAGTTTCCAACCCAATGTTTTCTTTTAACAGGTTCTCAGGACTATAAATAAAAGAAACACTAGCAAGATGTTTAGCCCACATTTTCATTCTTGCTTTATGAATCTGCACTCACAGATTCAATTCAAAATAGTTTTAATATTGAAATAATTGAAAGATGAGAACTTAATTAATCTCAAGCCCTGCAGTTCAACCGTGTGTTTGACCTTTGTGTAAGGGAGGAAAAATGAAAAAAAATAGAAGAAACACTGGTACACAGGCACTGTTTTAAACTGGATCCAACACTTCTAGAGTAGAAGTAGAAAGAATTAAGAAGCCCATATACAAGCTACTGTATGGAAATGCAAACCCTCCTTTTTGTTGCTTTAAGTGGAAGAAAGGTGCATATATCAGTAACAGATCTAGAACTAAAAGAAGCAGGTTAGAGTGCCAAAATGTGGATGTATCCATCCAGTTTCTGGATGAACAGAGCTGCCACAGGGCTCAGATCTGGTCTCAGCATTCCCAGTTTGGTTGTCTTTCACTCTCCTGTGCAGCTATTGTAGGCCACAGTGATCTGGGTCAAACGCACATCTAGTGCAATAGGTGCAGTAGCTGTTTGTAAATACAGCAATCTGGGCCATCTTATCTCTTAAGCAGTCTGGTATCCTAATAATGCTATTCATGATGGCTTTGCACAGATTCACCACTCATTCAAAGCCCCATTCCAGTTTCCACTCTCCTGACGTTCACTTGACTCAATCCTGTAGATGATGGAGATCAGCTATGTACTACTGAATGTCAATAAACAGGAACATGAAGTAAATTGAACTATCTCTTTGAAAGGCTGGAAATCCTGTGATTCACCTGTCCCAAAATGGATAGTATTGCTTATTCACCTTTGAAATCTTCATTCATATACTGCTATTCTTAGCAAATCATAGAAAAGCTTGGGTTAGAAAGAGACCTTAAAGATCATTTAGTTCCACTCCTCACGCCAAGGACTGCTGCATGATCCCTTCTGCAACTTGGAGAATTGGGTAGATAAAAAGATAGTACAATAATTAGGAAACTTGGCCCTTTACCTGTAAAGCACAATTTCATCTACCCAGTCACAGCAGAAATGGAAAACTGAACCGGAACAGCTGCAGGAGGGCAGGGGAGCAGCGGGAAGCTTTAAAGAGCTGCCCCACTGCCCGTCCTGGGGGTGACCCCTCCGAGCCGCCGGCAGCGCAAGGCAGAGCTCCGACAGCCCCTTCTCGGTGGCACCTGTCCCTGACAGCTGGGAGCGACACCGAGATCCTGCCGTGAGCGGCAGCAGACGGGCAGCTCCCGGGGCACATCCCGGCTGGCCGCTCCAGTCTGAACTGCGCTGGGAAACAAAGGGCGGCACGGCTTCAGCGCTCCCGCATCACTCCCACGGGGGAAGATGGCCCGGCTGGGCTGACAGGGCTCCTGTCGGGAGGTGCTGAGAGAACGGCAGCGGCCAGGGAATGCCCCGGCGAGGAGGAGGGCACGGGCTGGCGCGGGGAGGGCCGGCCGGGAAGCCCGGCACACCTGGCCGTGCCTGCTGCCAGGGATGCTCTCCGGGACGGCTGTTTTGCGGGAAGGCAGCCTTCCTTCCCGCGGCCCAAAGGCCTGCCCTGCCCTGCCCCGAGCGGGAGCCCTCCCCGCAGCTGAGCCCCGCGTTCCCGGCCCAGCCCCGCTCCGCCGGCCCCCGCCCCGCCGAGCCCTTTGTCCGCCGCGGGAGGCGCCGGGAACCGGGAAAGGGCGGCTGCCGCAGTTACCGATGGAGACCTCCTGGGCGAAGGCGAGGGAGATGAGGAGCAGCGGCAGCCCCACGGCGATGCAGGTGACGATCTTGTCGAGCGCCAGCTCCAGCCGCAGCCCCTTGTAGCGCGTCTCCGGCGGCTCCTTCAGCAGGAAGTCGGAGAAGACGTACTCGGTGGCGATGTGCGCGATGGCCATGGCGGGCACGGCTCGGCACGGCTGGGCTGGCCTGTGCCGGGCTGGGCTAGGCTGGGCCGGGCTGGGCTAGGCTGGGCCGGCCCCGCTCGGGAACGCCCCGCGGCCCGGCCCGGCCCCGCCCGGCGAGCGGGGGTCCCGCAGTCCGAACGGGGGCTGTGGGCGGTGCCGGGGGACTGCGGGGCGCGGAACCGCGGAACGGCTGGGCTTAGAAGGGACTTTAAAGATCACCTAGTTCCAGCCCCCCTGCTGTGAGCAGGAGCAACTTCCACTAGACCAGGTTCAGCCTGGCCTTAAACGCCACCAAGGATGGGGCATCCACAGCTTGTCTGGGCAACCTATGCCACCCAAGTCACAATAAAGAAGTTCTTCCTAAAATCTCTTCTAACCCCCCCTCGTTCAGTTTAAAGCCATTCCTTTTTCTCCTATCACTGCACATCCTTGTAAAGTGTCATTCTCCCTCTTTTTTATAAGCCCCCTTAGGTACTAGAAGGCCGCAGTGAGGTCAGCCCAGAGCATTGTCTTCTCTACGCTGAACAATCTCGACTCCCTCAGTCTGTCTTCTAGGACAGTTGCTCCAGCCCCTGCACGGAGCATCTTTGTGGCCTCCTCTGGATGTGCTGTACCATGTCCATGCCTTTCTCTGGGGCCCCAGAGCTGGACACAGCATCCCAGGTGGGGTGTCAACAGAGCAAAGCAGAGGGGCAGAATCACTTCACATTTGGCCACACTCTTCCTGACGCAGCCCATGATGAGTTTAGCTTTCTGCACTCTGAGCACAGTTTGTTCATGTCCAGCTTTTCATCGACTGTCCAAAGAACCCTCAATGAGGGGTGCTCTCAATGAGTTTTCCCAGTCTGTGCTCATGTCTGTGGTTGCCTCAACCCATGTAACAGTGTTGGAATGGAGACTCCTTGTGTCATGTTTGTGCCCAGCAGCCCAGGTCATCTCACCAGGCGCTGCCAAGAGGAACCTGACTCTGTCCGTGCTGCTGTTCCATCAGCTGTTTGCACACACTATGGAGAGCCCCTGAGGCACTTTCTCCAGGTTGATGAGCCCCAGCTGTCCCAGCACTCCAAGCCCCTAACCTACCTAGCACCATGTACTGTGGCACTTTTCCCACTCAAAATGTTTGATCACTGCTTTTCAGGTCAGTGTTTTTGGCGAGTCAGTGGGGTGCCTTCACCTTCAATGACCCTTAATTTATTTGCTCTTCTGTACTTTTCCTGTTGGTTTCTGGACCTCTGTGAGCTTGGAGTATCCTCAGCCCAGGAGTCACAGAAGTCACATGTCCACCCCATGAAGAGCCAACTCCTGTGCTGTGCTTTCATGTAACACTCACCCAGCTCATTGCTTTCTACAAAAAGGACAAACAATTCCCTTCCCCACCCAAATTCCCCTTTATAAAACTGCTATCCTATCTGCTTTTAATTGTCCTTCCTGTTTTTTCCAAGCCATAAGCCAAGGAAATCATTCCTCATGGAAATTGTTCTACAACAGTGATTCCCTTTCTTGTTCTTTTTGTGCTGGTCTTGTGCTGCTTTGCTGGATGAGGCCAGGGGATTCGACTCGTGCTGTATACAAGATGCAGGTGCCCCAGACATTTGTGTAATGGAACTAAGTGTTTTTTCTCTCTGTTTTGCTCTATTCTTAATTTGTACTGATTCCTAATATTTAATTGCCTTTCTGCCCACTAAACAACACTGGAGCTAATGTTATTAATGTCATTAAAGTACTACAAATAAGATGCCATTCTGGAGATGCTTAGATAGTATGATACACATAAAGTTAGCAAGTACTACATGCTTTTTTCTACATGTAGTACTGTAAATGTATCAATACTAAATTTTGTCCTTTTGTTTTCCTGATTTTTCATGCTACATGTGCTTAAGATTGTCACTCAACTTGTCCACTCTTTTTCACAACACTTAGATAAAACAGTGAAGAGCAAGGACAAGCATGTACTACAAGTCATGTAGCACCCCATGAGTGACTTTCAACATGAAATCTGACCATTTTTCACTGTCTTTTAACCAGTTATTTAACCTCCATGGACTCCTCATTCCATGGTGATTTAATTTCCTTAAGAAGCTTTAACTGAAGAGCTTATCAAAGATCTTATGGAAATGTAAACAGTTTATATTCCTCCATGTTTCTTACCTATGCACTGAGTCCTTCAAAAACCTTCCTAAGGCACAAATTTCTTTGGGAGAGAAAAAAAAAAAGTATAAATTCTTCCATGTTCTCTTCTGTTCTTTGGATACTTTCCTGGTTTTGTTTTTAGAACAGTTTCGGCCTGCTCATGTGTGGCTGACAGAATCATTTAGTTCTCTGGAAAGTTTTTAAAGGTTGACTTTCTATTTATCACCTTTCAAGCTTTTGGATTTAGGACAGTTCCCAACTGCTACCCCACTTTATAATACAGCTTTTTCATACTTTGAGAGCCTGTAGCACTCCATGGAGAACATCCCTGCCTTGGTGACTTGATTTTCTGTTCATTTTGTTGCTTAACTCTGCTCCTGCTGGTACTTCAGCCCAACACAGATGCTGTCCTTCATTACAGGTGTCAGAGAACAGCTGGCACAGGGCTGCCTGCACCAGGCAGGCAATGGTAAATTCGTTGCTTTACACTTTTTGTGACATTTCATGATCCCTGTGGCAGGCTGTGTTACCTAGTGCAGCAGCAGTGATGTCCTGGGGCTCTTTGGAGCCTTTGTTCTGGTTTCACAGCCACTGTCCAGCTGAGGAGCAGGACAGAGGAAATCAACTGTGCCAGAAAGTTCATACAAACAGCTGGATTTTTTTATTATCAATGTAATCACTTTGGTAAACTAGATTCTACAATCAAAAGAGACTTATGACTCTGTTTCTAAAACATCAGGCCATTAGCTACCCTAGAAGTGAAGTACCAAATAATTTCCTTTCTTAATAGTGCATTTTAAGTGAAAGGCTTTTATTTTATATGTACACAGAGAATAAAAGTTCTGCACAGACAGTGTTTTTGCACAGAACAGGAGACCCCAATTTTAATGTTTACAGGACAGGAAGATGAAAGGGTTTATCTGTTTTTGCCAGCTCAAATGGGAGATTTTGAGAAGGAAATTTTGTTTGTTGGTATGATGTAAATTCTCTAAGGGCTCAGTCCCTCGTTTCTACTTCGTATGTGCTCTCAAAAGACTGAGGAAAACAAAGAAATTACTGTAAAACATCCAAGAACCTTCAACATATTGTTTAACTGGACATCAATGCAGGACACATTTAAGCTACAGTAAGAGTACTGCACAGTAAAATTTCCTACTTATTTCCTACCTACATACTATAAAGTACAGAAATGGAAAAAAAAGTTTAAAAAAACCAAAACAGCAACTGGAATTTACATTCAAAATCAAATTTGTGTAAACAGTTTTACAAAGGTCTTCATTCAAAGGGAATTCCTCTGCAAGAGCCCTTTTACAAAGGGAATTCCTCTGCAAGAGCTATAGCAGGCATGAGCAGGCAAGAACGAACACAACCTAACAAAAAAATGAGCTATAAACATTCAAGTATCACTAAACATGTCTTGATTCTGTCTGCCTCACAGAGCAGAAAAATCATCCTCCTGATAGCTTCATTACAGGTAGGGAGAGAGGTGTTGCTCAGAGCAAAGAGGTACAGAATCAGGACCATAACAAGCAGCATTTACAAAGTCAATTAATCTCTTGGAGGTTGTTCAGGTTTAGATTTTTAGAGATAAATAAAAGCTGTTAGAAGTTAACAGCCCAGGCACTGCTGAACCCATCAGATGCTAAAAGTTATTTGTAGGTCTTCAGAAATCTGTCTCCAGTGCACAGTTTCCTCATTTAACAGGGAAGGAAAAAAAAAAAGAAAAAAAAAAAAAAAAAAAAATGGGAAAAAAAGAAGAAAAGAAGAAAAAAAAAAAAAAAAAAAAAAAAAAAAAAAAAAAAAAAAAAAAAAAGGACAATCACTTGAATGGTGGTGAGTTCATTGAGCCAGACTTTGGGAAACTGCAGGGACTTGGAGATTAGCAGCTGCTCCTCCAGAAGCTGACAACTTAAGTCAGTCCCCTGTTGTGTTTATTTCCTATTGTGAATCCCATGTTTCTGCACAGAGCACATGGATGCCAATCTGCCTGCTCCTTACTCCTGTGAAACCCCTGTGGGTGCCAAGAGGTGTGCTGTTCTGCTCAGCTGCCAGATTGAATCTTGGGCAAAGCTCATCTGAACTCCAGAGGAGTGGAAATGGTGATGGGTGGTACATGGCTCTTGGAGCTGAGCCCTACAGCTCATGTTCGCTCTTGTGAAGACTGGCCATGGGGTAGGACTGTCAGCATATGCCCTGCTCCAGTTTTATTTGCAGCATTTTGCCTGGCAGTATTAGGTTAATGGTTGAACTCAATGATCTTAGAGGTATTTTTCAACCCTAATGCTTTTATGGTTCTATGTTGTGAAATCCAGTGAGTCCCTGTGAACAATACCAAAAGTGGAGGTTTATAGGGAATCTGCCAGAAATGCACTTTTATCATGCAGAGCTGTGTAATGGATTCTATTTCCTTGGTGGGTGATGAAGCAGAAGAAGATTAATGCTGTTGACAGTAGAACAAGTCCAATGCAAAAAAAAGCTGCGAGTATCAGGCTGGCTTCTCCTGGACTCAAAGTTTTGCCGAAAAAATTGCCCACTTTGTTGTCATAATCTGTTAAAAAAGAGTTGTCAATGAGAAATCTGCACATGAATGTGAAGAGTTTTAAATGGCATTTTTAAAAAATCCCTTACCCTTTGCAGTGGTTCTATTTGTATCAGTAGTTGTATTGTATGCTCCAGTGGTGTGTCCTCCTTCTGAAGGAACTTCCCACTCTTGTCTCTCTTCTCAGGAAGAAAAAAAAAGCATAGTTAAGTTGAAAGCCTTAATAAAAAATGTTTTTCTCTATTGAAAAAGTAGAGTTGACTTTATTTCATTATTTCCAGCTTGTTGATCTGAACAGAAATTGTGATTAGATCATCACAACTGTTCCTCTGGGCAGTTCCATGGGCAACATTCCTCTTCTCTATAGGCATTTCTGTTACTCCACTACATACTGCAGTGATGAGACAAGGAGTAACTTTTAAACTGAAAGAGGGTAGATCCAGATGGGATATAAGGAACACATTTTTTTATGATGAGGGTCGTGAGGCACTGGCACAGGTTGCCCAGAGAAGGTATGGTTGCCCCATCCTTGGCAATGTTCAAGGCCAGGCTGGATGGGGACTAGAACAACCTGTCTAGCGGAAGGTGTCCCTGTCCCTGGCAGGGGGGTTGGAACTGGATGATCTTTAAGGTCCCTTCCAACCCAAACCATTCCATGATTCAGTTCTGCATTTGCTTGTCCATTTGAAATCTCCCAGACCACATGAATATGTGGAATCAAGTATCATATCCAAGGAAGGGGTATTTCGGCTATGTTTGGCATCTACATTTGTCATCGTGCTGCTAAAGGGTTGTAGGTATGAGGTGTGCCTACTGGCACTGCTTCAACTCTTTTAGAGCACAGTGGAGACCTAGAAGGGAGATGCTGGATCCAGATGTTAAGTGGAGTTATGTGATATGGAGAGGCTCACAAAACACTTTTGGCTTCACTCACATGTCTTGGTAGAGACAAGCACCACTCAAAAGTTTGCCAACTTCTTTTAGTGAAGGGATCACCTATTTCTTGGACAAGATGGACAATCATTTTCTGGGGCTCCTTTTATACCAACTGGTGTCTGCCTGTGCAGGGAGGAGCCCAAACAGCTTTGCAGGTCAACAGGGGTCACAGGAAGGAACCAGCACCATGCCAGACTGTAGGCCTTCCCACACAGTGTGGCAAAATGGCAAAAAACAGTTTTGCAGATGTTTTCTGCACCACCTTTAAATGACAAATGGTCCCTGGGCTGCCACTGTCTGGGAGGGGCACTTGTAAATCACCAACTGTTTTCAAATTGCAGCAAAGACTGCTGTCTTTGCCATGTCATCAGGGGTGTTTGTCCTGTCTCATCACTGCTAACTGGCTGTAGCAGTGCAGGTGCTTCCCAGTAGTGCACAGGTGAACTCTCTTCCTTTCATCCCTGCCTTCCATCCAATTGTGCTGCAATACCACCTCTGAGCCCTAGGATGTTTCTGATACTGCACCTGATTTATTGATGGTGTAGGTTGTCTCCATGCCAGCATGGATGTGATCAGCCACGTGACAGTGCAGAAGCCACGTTCCAGGGTTTTCTGCTACGAGTTCAACTGTCTGGAAAGTCCCAGGGAAAAGGTCATATACATCTCCTCTGTGGTCCTTATCTGTCTGTGGCAAAGCAAAACCAGAATTGTGACAGTTGTGCCTCAAATACTCCCCCGCAGGCACTGAAATATTCTAGTTAGACTTCCAGCTCCTTAAGGTAGATCAAATGCTTCTTGTACATTTCTAGTGAGCATCATCCAGAGAAACTGAGGTCCGTGGATCCCTGCTATTTAATCTATTATACAACAACAGCAGACCCCTCCTGATGACTCCAACTGTTGGTTGAGCAAAGGTGTTTCTTTGAAAGACAGATTTTTCAGGTAGTCCTGCCAGTGGCAAAGTGTCACAGCATAAAACCATAGTCTAACCTGGCATAAGTCTAATTTCCTCCCTGTATCTTCCCTTACACCTATGGGTAATCACATATTTCAATCCACCAAAGCATGTCCTCTACCAGAGTGATAGAAGCTTCGCAAGGATCTCATTCGTTTTGTATTTCCTTCAAATGCAAAACTCCCACCAACCTCAGAATCAGCCCAAGGCTCTGTGCCTAAGTGACAAAACCAGGCTAGAAATACGGAATTTTTTTGCTTGTTTTTCTCATAAATCTCTCATCACACTACAAAAGTTTTACTTAGATTTATTTTGCCAACCTTGAAGATGAAGGTCTGTGCATGGAAGTGAACTGTGTGGATATCCACTTCATTACCCATTCCTATCAAATACCAGTTTGTCCTATCACCTTCATTCATTGTTAGACCCAAGAGACTGTTGTAAATCTTCCCATTGATTGCTGAAAGAAAGACAAAATAGGAATGATTAATAATTGGCCAAGGTATGGGTGATTATAACCTCCCCTTCAGGCACTATTTGCACTTTCAGGAGAGAAGGAGTGCTCAGGCAGAGAGGGGACAGGCAGGTGTGGTCAGGACAAGTGCTGTCCATAGTGACCACTGCCACGGCAGGGAGACACTCTTACTTTTGTTTCAGTTTCCAAGTTGTATAAGTATACACCAGCAAACATTTTTCTGTCTTACAGAGCATCAAACTGGTTTTTTTACTAGTTGAGATTGAACTCCTGAGCAAACTGGATTTATGCTGAGAAGCTACATGGAAAAAGAGGGAATACAATTGTTGCCTAAAATGGGTACCAGCTGTAGAAAGAAGAGTTTGCTTTGCCAGGGCTGTGTGCGTCCCCATCCAGTCTATTCTGCATGGCTCCTGGACTGGCTACAAATACAGCCACAGTTTTAAAGTATCATCCCTACGCTCCTAAAAAACAACGGCTCCCAGTGACAAGGGAATTCTGTCAGGGCAGCCTCTTCCCAAGAGTATAAGAGTAAACTATCTTGTTAGAAATATATCATGGCTTGGCCTTGTGAAATCTTTTTATATCCAGCATTGCACTTTATGAAGTCTTTACGTGGTCCAGTAACTGAAGGCTAAGTCAAGCGTCTTCCTAAAAGGGCTGTGAAAAATAAACCTCTTTCCTCTTGGCTGCTTCTGCAAAGTCTTACATACCATGCAGGCTGTTGCCTTCTACAAAGTTCCTAGTGGAATTAAAATCATCAGGATTCTTATGAAGGTATGTTTCAATGTTTTCTTTCAAATACCAGGATTCATTTTCATCGAACACCATAAACAGAAGAGTAAATTCACGATCGATGTCTTTCCTTAGACCTCTTTCATCTAGAGTTCCTTTTCGGCAAACTACAAGAGGCCCGATCAGACCACTGTATGTGTCCTGAAATAAAATAAATACATGTGTTACAGATTTTCAGTTCATCCAGTTATGAAATAGATACAGATTAACTGAAGATTAAATTGCTTTTTCCTAGCAGATGAGAAAAAATTAGTCTGATTAAAAACTTCTTTCTCTGTGTGTCTCTCGGGTAATTTACTGAAGCAATGACCTCTAGTGGTCCCTTTCAACCTTACTCATTCTGTGATTCTGTGATTTTGTGTAAGGTTTTGTCTTTACCCCAAATCCCTTCAACTATTCTTTAAGGAGGAAATCACATTACTCTGGTGTGTGCCTTGGGATTTCTGTAGATTGAATTACTCAGGCATGTGCAACTGTTAGTAAGGAGGACATCTAGGTCTGTAAATGGTGTCTCTAGCCTGTGGTCCTCTCCCAGCTGAGAAGCAGGATCCTTTCAGAAACATTACACAAGGCACATCGTGTAAGCCAAAGCAATTCAAGCTTTAATGGCCATTTCTTGGTTACCTTTACAAAATTTGCAGTTGAATAATAAACCCAAGTGATACAATTTGGATCTGTTCTGCCAGGACCGGATCGTTCTGGGACGTTCCACCTGTAGGTGTTTATTTCCCCTGAAACAGAAAGAGAACAATTTTACCTTGCACAGCTAAGTATTAGAGGCTTTGAATAGCATCTAATAGCATCCTACCGTCCTCATCAAACAATTGTCTGCATCAAAATTACCCATGGAAGCATGCAGCAATAGGATAGGGATATGATTCTGCCTTCCAGAAGGTCAGTGAGGTTCCAGTGGTGTAAATGAAGGCAGGTTGCTCAGGAAAAGATCTGCAAATGATACCGACAAAAGTGGAATGCCACAGAAGTAAGTTCATAGACAGGACTCCTCATCTTTCCCCTTGGCAAAACTTGTAATTCAATGATGCTTAAGGTCAGTTGAGGCATTGGGAGCCAAGCCCAGAAAAAGTTTCTTGGACCTTCTCAATTGAAAAGGGCAAAAAGAAGTGGCAGTTGCCACTGGGATTTTGCAGACGGTGCTGCAGAATTGTGTCAGCTAAGAGCCCAGATAGGAGAGGTGAATATTATGTACCAACCAGCTGTCTGGGGGCAGCACGGGGGTTCTCTCCTCTTCCAGATAAGCCCTTGCTCCACAGCAATTACCAGAGTGCTTCTGTCCCATCCCAAGTCATAATCTCTGCCACATCCTGAGCAGTAATTCCCTGACCTTTGATTTTTAAGAAATGGTAACAAATGGGTGAGGAAATTATATATTTGGGTGAGGATCATTTCTCTACAATGAACACAAACATCTGTGTTCAGATGAACTGTGATTCCCTGCTTTGTTTTTTTGCTGGTACTAGAGGAAAGGGTGGGAGACCAAGATGTGGTCAACACCACCTTGCCCTTTTAAATCATGGAGAAATGTTGAACCAAGCAATCCAATGAAAGACCAAAAGTCTTTCAGGGTGACAACTGTGACAACCCACCAAAGGCATTGTGGGACCTGCTTTGAATCAGATGAAAATCAGGAAATCAAAGAACCATGGTTTTAGTACAGCTACAACTCAACAGCTGACAATAGCTGTGGGAATCTTGGCAAGGAGAGTTTTCAGGCTTAAAGGATTGGGAAGTGACTGAGCCTAGTTTTGTGTCACTGAGCCACTACACTGTTCATGCATCATGCAACAGTGAGTTTTATTGTACAGCGGTAACTAAGAAACCAAACCAGTTATGACTCTCAACTCTCATATAGCATAAGATGTGTCTCATGTAAGTATTGCAATATCATTTACTCTTACAGGATAAGCACAATGTCACGGAGACAATAAGTCCATGTCATGGAGACATAGGCCAGGGAAGTGTTTGTAATCCACCTGTATCTAACCTACATGTAACCGCCTCTTTTTAGACAGCATGATCTGAGAAAGGAGGCTAGTCATGGTCTTCCACCCCTTCCTTGCTTTTTCCTCCTCACCTCAGGATGTTTGGAGGCTGTAGATGGAAAAAAATCACCACCCTACTTAAAAGCTGACATGCTTTGAAGACCCATCTTTGAAGTGAAAATAAGGCATAACCCCTGAAAAGAGCAATAAACATGAGGAAAATTGATGTTTTCTCCCT
Source organism: Sylvia atricapilla (assembly GCF_009819655.1). NCBI lineage: Eukaryota > Metazoa > Chordata > Aves > Passeriformes > Sylviidae > Sylvia > Sylvia atricapilla. Next base: position 36,231,303 of record NC_089141.1, on the reverse strand, counting down.
TTTTTCTTCTAAGAAAATGGAATAATGGACAGGGAGAGAACAAAGCTGTGGCAGATGAGAGCTGGTTTAGCATAGGCAGCTATGGATATGCTCTCTGCATCAATTTACCATGTTCCTCACAGTTTCTTTAGAAACTGGCAGCGCACTCAGGAGTATAGTTTGTCAAGACACAAATCTGTCTGATGATTCATATAAGATTTAGTAGAATTAGACAGTCTTTGGCAAGTTTGGGGTGAGTAGTCCAGCCTGGCCTAGGAAGACAAGACAGTGAGTATTTCTAGATGATGGTGGTGGGGACTGAGGTGCTCAGAAATTCTTCTTGTTCTCAGCTAATTGCATTCTATGTTAATTGCTTTTTCCAGACTCTCTAAGGAAAAGTCTGTCCTTAGGTGTTGCTGAAGAATTTTTGGCTTACTCTCAAGCAGAGACACCTTCCCTCATCCCAAGCCTGCTCCCACGTGGACACAGGAGACATGACGTGTTCCCATTGTTACATCTCAACCGCCAGCCTAACAGCATCAACATTGTCATGGAGCAAATAACAAAACAAGACAATTGTATATAAATCAGTTCTTTTCCCTCTCCTCCTTCACGTATCAACCTCGGGTATACATTCACCAACCTCCAGCAAGGCAGATGTTGGCTCATATCTCAACATGAATTTCTGTGTATTTGTACTCTACCAACACAGCTGCTCACAGAAAAGAAATTTCAGCTTACAAAAAGCTTTATTACATCAAAATTTCTTTTCATTTAGTTTCACACTGAAGTTCACAAATACTGTGAAAAAACTTGTAGGGGTGTTGGAAAAGCAAAGGTGTGTACACTTTGGATTGACTACAATGCTTGGGTTTGACTTCCTACTAGAACATAAACCCAACAAAATAATTGAAGTTCAAAAAGTTTAACTGGAATTTCTCTATATGAAAAGCTATTTTCCACTGTTTTCTTCACAAGAAATTAAGGCATATTTGGTACACTTTTCCAAAGATTGTTAACTTACATGACAGCTACATTTTGCATTTTATGCATGACTCTGAATGCAAATGCCAATTCTGTGTAGCTTGAGAGAGGCAGAGTTAATATTAACATCTGCCAATCTTACCTCTTAGTTGAAAGTTTTTAAAGCATTGTTAGGGTGTCAGTCTGGAGACAAATGCAACACTGGCTCACATTTCTCTTGTCATGATTATGGGCCTGTTTCTCGTTTGGAGGTAGTCCAGTGATATTGCATTCCTGTTTCTACCTCTGACAGGAATGAAGGCTCATTCTCTGCCCAAACATGTTCACTTGATCAAGAATCTACATGTATAAAACTCAGAACTGTAGCTGAATAAACGTTGAGCATACTGTGCCTGGGAGAATGTATAGATATGAGCAAGTTTGAAAGAGGAATTATCATTCATGTGTTAAAATGATTTTATATACAGCCTTTGTAGCCCAAGGAAAAGAAGGGGGGAGGGGGGGAGGGGAAAAGGAGCCTTACCAGGGAGGGTAATTGGTGTCTCAGGCTGTTCTTCACAACCCACTTCTTCTATACCATGTGCACTTATCGAGTAAGGCCTGCTGGCTTTGTTCTTAAATACGATCAGTACAGAGTCACCAACCTCAGCATGGAGTAATGGCCCTAAATTCAAACAGAAGAGGCCAGTGATTAATGCTGCTTTTCTGAATTCAACAAACTTTCAATAGCTTGACCTAGGAGTAGAACCAAAACCATTGGGTGTTTCTATTCTTCCAGGAAAGCCATCAAAATTGGTTTATCTCAGCTGTCTAAAATCTCCCTATGTATACATAATCTCTTTTCAGTCAATTAAGAGAATTGTTCCATGAAGAGAGGTCTTTGGACAGCTGACTTTTAAGGAAAATTCCTGATGATATTTTGAATCTTTCAAAATTTTATTCTCAAGCTGGTAATTGTTGCTTTTTTTTTTTTTTTTTTTTTTTTTTTTTTTTTTTAACTCATGTCCTTCTGAAAAGGAAGTGGTAAATATATTCCTAGAGAAGGTTATCCCGATGGAACAGCTTGAAACTGTATCAGGGGAGGCATAGATTCGATATTAGGAAAACAGTTCCTCACTCAGAGGGTGATTTGGCACTGGAACAACTGGCCACCCAGGGAAGTGGTCACAGAATCAAGCCTGATAGAGTTCAGGAATTGTTTACTCTCAGGAACACAGAGTGATTTTGTGCAGGACCAGGAGTTGGACTTCAGTGATCTTCCAACTCAAAATATTCTATGACTATTTTATGACCAATTTTTGCCCACTTTCCACCCTATAAAAAACATGAACTGATGGTTATTTTATGATGGGTAAAATTATGTCTTGCTCAATTGCAAACATAAATCCATCTCTTTAATATTGTCTTAATCTGTTTACAAGAGTCTCCCTCATGTTATAAGCTCTGAAACTAAGGTGAATCCTGGAATTGCCATTGTAGCACTCCTTAGGATACTCCTTATTCATGTTCAAGAATTAATTTTTTAATTTGGAAAGGATCTTTACACTCATCAATTACATGAACAGTGTGTAAAATCACTGATGCCTGAAATAGGCATCAGTGTTCCTTATTTTCCTTCTTAAAAAAGCTAGAAATCATCTTAGTTTTTGGAAAGCAATCCTCTTGCTGACCACAGGCTTGGTCTGTGAGACATGAGAGCTACTTGCCCAGGATTTCCAAGTGTTCTTCCTCTTCTGTCCTCACTTTGCGCTGTGTGAAGTTGCCACTTGTGTACTCCCTGTAAACCACCTTCTTGTATTTTGAACCGATCAAGTCCTCTGCTTGGCTCAGAAAAATATGCCCATAGCTGCAAAGGAAAAGGCAATAAAAGCACTAAAGTGCACATATCTGAAAGCTAGTAACTGTTGCTCTTCACAATAGATGCAATGTGAACGTACAGCTTGACCAATGTGCCAATGGATGTGAAGGCCATGAGGGATGCAGGAGGTTTTAAATAGCAAATAGCAAGAGTGATAATCCTCACTGAATGCACACCCTCTTCAAACAGATAAAGCTGAGGATAAGTTGCACTTTCCCAGAATTTTGGGAACACAAATCCTTCACCAGAGCTCTCAGAGCAGAGGTGAAGTGCGAGCTGAGAGTGGTTTCAAGCTGCCCTCTCCAGTTGCATCGTTCGCTCTGATAAAAGATACTGCCTGTCCCTGGAAACCTCAATCCTCTTATCATGATGGCTGCATATGCTATCTTGGCTATTAGTCAGCCATGGGAAGATGATAAACAAAGCTTGACCTTCTAAAATAAATGCCATCATCTGAGATAAGAGGGAGTTACTTTACCCTTCCCTCTTGCTGCTGTGTGCCACACAAGTTGGATGCTTTCCCAGCATGATGATAAAGGGAGAAATCTATTTTCCCTTCTGTGCCTGGAAGAGGATGCTTTCCAGGTTTACCCTCAGTTTGTTGCTGCTCCCATGGGATCCCAGAGGGCTGACTCGCCGGCAGAGGACACTCACAACCCACTGTGCAGCTTAGCGTTCACCCTCTTCTGGGAGCAGCTGTCTCCTGGCAGTCCATCTCCAAGGTGCCCTTGGCAGGGGAGTTGCAAGGTTGGCTCACAATATACTAAATAAAACGAAAAACTGCCCCAGGGATACTGCTTACTGTGTAGTGAGTTATGTGTGCATCAGCAGCCTTTGACAGTACTGGAGTTTATGTTTTCTTTAAACTCACATCATCACTTGTGACCCTTCAGGTGTATTTTTTACAGACTCCTCTTCCTCTGTACAAGGAGCAGTTTCCCAGATGCTTTTCTAAGATTTACTTTTGAGATATGCTCCTTTTAGCTTTCACCAAAGTGTCCTCAGAGACTAGTCTATGCAATATGATCTAGAATTTTTTTACAAGTTTTTTATTCCTTAACACAGTTCAGTGATTCACTTACAGGGTTACCTTTATTCTGATCTTTTCAGGGAATCTAGGGGCTACCATGCTGCAGAAAAGCAGGCTCAGAACCCCCTTCATGTATATGCATTGCCTATAGGAACTCACATCTGGAACAGGTGCCTTTCTCCTCTATGAAAACCAAAACTTTGGGATGGCAAGACTGAAGAGAGTAAGGGAGAGGAAGGGGTTGGGGGGGCATCATCGTAAGGTTGAGCCTGGCTTGGAACACAAACTTGGAAGCCTTCTTGAATTCAACAGCATTACAAGATACTCTGAAATTAAGCATTTGAAACTGGATTGCCTATGAACTAGTCTAGTCTGAGAGGCTGTGACTTTGTAAATACATATTCTCATAATATGTTTGGCAAAGAGTTCTTCCTAAAAAATACAAGGCTGGTGTCATGAAAAGGTACTTCAAAATTTCCCCTCAATTATAAGTGTGCCCACACAAATTATAAGTGTGCCCTGTGCCCACAACTGTTTTTCGGGTTGGTGTACCTTTCCTCATAGCTGCTGATGTTGTAAATCTTTGGTGCTGAGCTCTTATTTGAGGCATAATCCCACTCAACTTCCTCTGCAGCAATGTAGTAGATCCTCATGGCTCCACGCTGCTGCTGGGCTCGGGTGGTGTTGCGGCAGCTGCTGACCTCGTAGAGATGTTTCATGCCACCAACAAAGTGATCAAAAGTCCTGCAAACCACTTTGAATGTGCCTGGAAAGAAAAGCACATGACATTGAAGCAAATAAAAATCCTAACGAGCAGCTTAGCAAATTAGGTTGTGTACATCTCTGATCTGTCCCAGACAATCCTAATCTATGGTGCTGTATGTAAAGTCAAACAAGGGGATGTTTAAGTAGAATAATAGAATATTCTAGGCTGGAAAAGACCTCCAAGGTTACCAAGCCAGCCATTAACCCAGCACTGCCAAGTCTACCACTAAACTATGTCCCTAAATGCCATATCTACAATCTTTTAAATATGTCCAGAGATGGTGACTCCACCACTTCCAGGGCAGCCTGCTCCAATGAACTAAAAATCCCTGATGAAACCTGAGGTTATTTTCTCTTTTTCTGTCACTTGTTACTACTTGGGAGAGGAGACTAACAGCCTAGTAGTTACAGAGAGTGAGAACATCCCCTTTGAACCTCCTTTTCTCCAGGCTAAACACTCCCTCAGCCACCTCTCACCAGACTTGTGCTCCAGACCCTTCCCCAGCTCCGTTGCCCTTCTCTGGACACACTCCAGCCCCTCAATGTCTTTCTTGCAGGGAGGGGCCCAGAACTGACCACAGGATTTGAGATGTGGCCTCAGCGGTGCCCAGTACAGGGTGACAATCCCTGCCTTGGTCCTGATGGCCACACCATGGCTGATCCAGGCCAGGATGCCATCGGCCTTCTTGGCCACCTGGGCACACCTGGATCATGTCCAGCTGCTACTGACCAGCACCCCCAGGTCTTCTGCTGAGAAGTTTTCCAGACGCTCTGCCCACATCTTTGGCGTTGCATGGGGTTATTGTGAACCAAGTGCAGGACCCAGTACGACTTGACTTTGTTTTGTTTGCTCCATAGGAAAAACTAGCCTGCTCCATCTCTGCTCAAGAATCACCATAAATTTCTTCTAATTATTTGAGTTAGATTAGTTTGGCCAAGGAAACTCTGAAAAGCACTCTAGATGTCTGGCAGCAGGAGTAAGCTTGCCAGCAAGCCTTTGCTGCCAGTGAGCCCATGCTGCAGACAGGTTCATGAGAAATACAAGAAGATAGGAGGAAGCATTCATTGCAAAACTCAATAAAGGTATGGAGAAACAAGGGGTGTGTTTCAGAGATGCTGGTTCCTGGTCCCTGAGCACAGAGCCACTGCACCAGCCTTCAGTGCAAGAGACTCTCCACTGAGCCCCTGCAGTTTGTCTGGTGTAATCAGGCTAATGAAGGGCTCTGCAATGCAGATACAGACCCACTTTACAGAAATGCCTGCTTATAGGTATTTATCTGTATGCAGAGTTGAGGTAAACTGTAACTTTCTGACCCTTTCCCTTCCCTCCATGAAAGGCCAAGCCACCATGGGCCCTTTTTTTTTGGTAGATCTGGTGGTCAAAAATGGTAGTGATTATGGGAACATATTTTGGCATGTTCATGGGCAGATTTTAATATTTATACTCTCCTTCTGTCCTCCCCATTTACTCAAGCAGAAGCTTGTCATGTTTTCCTGGACAGCTCCACCTGCTAGCACTGTGTGAAGAAGGAAAGCACTTTCACAACTGCTTTGTATCTGAGTCTGTGATAGCACCAAAATTAGGAGCATAGCTCTGTCCAGACTAGATCTTAGTCCATTTCCTGTGCCTCAGAGGCAAAAGTGATAAAAAAAGATAAAACAACATGTAATTTAAAAAAATTACATGCATTGGTGATTGCAAAGATCTGGTAATTCATTCAGTTTTCCTTATTGCTGGTAAAAGGTTAGCCAAAAATTAATAAGCTCTTAGAATAATTGTTTTGCGTGAGTCCTACAGTGCAGTTTCATGACAGGTGGCAGAAATGTTTGGGATTTGGGTAAGGAAAATTTCAACTGTCTTACAGGTGTCTGCAACAGACGTCTAACGTGGCAAATACACAACTCCATTGTACATTTCTATCAGGTGCCCTGGCCACGGATGGCTCTTGACATAGCCTTGTACAACCCTGATGACTCTCTAATTTAAACAGAGTTGCACCAATGTAAAGCAAAGTAACATTGTACTCTATTTTATTAAGATTGTTTGATGTCTCCAGCAAACAACTCATACTCTCCTAGTTTGAAGTATGAATCACTGGATTACCCATGAGATTTAAAAGTATCTTTAATGTATAAGCTTCTGAAGAAACTCCTAAAGACTGACTATTATTGAAAAGCTTTTGTTGAAGTCCTAAAATACCTTAAATGATGCTGACTAACCACACAGCAGGGAATTTGCTTTTCTAAAAAAGTCTCTTTGGAGAATTACAAAATTCTGTGAGCATCCTGTTATCTCTCTCTCTGCCTGCTGGTCTGCCCATCTCTAGGTCATTAGAGCCTCTGGTCTTTGGTGCACATGCATATTTGATTTATACACCTTCCTAGAAAAATAATCCAGCCTGAATTCTCAGCTGTGCTGTGTCCCCAGGGTCTTTCTCCATGCTGTCAGTCTCCTTGTGCAGAGCAGAGCATCTCACTGTCTGTTATTTTGGCTGACTGGTATCTGCAAGTGCCACACAACCAAAATCAGTTCATGAACATACCCACACGGTCTGGCTGCATTAGTGCTGTCCCTGATAAATGAGGAAACAAGGCCAGCCCATCCCTTGTCGTCCCTCTCAAGTCGATGGTGTTTCCTTGAAAATGAACCCCGTGCATGTCATAGTGACTGCCCAGCCCAATGAGGTGCCAGGAGACCTTATCATTCTTGCACATGGTCAGGCCTGGCAGATTGCCATACAAGTAGCCGTTGACAGCTGGAGGAGAAGGAAAAATCTTGGTTAGCAGTAGTCCACAGAAATGGATCACACAGCCTTCTACCACCAACCTGGCTAGACACTCACAGCTCAGCAAGTCTAAAGGGGCCTTTTGTGAAGCAAAGGTAGCATTAGATGACATCAAATTAACATCTAAGTGCTATTCCTATAAACTCAGAGCTTCTATCTCTTTGGTTTTCACCTGTAAAATCTTGTAATAGCCCTTTGCAGTGATGAAGCACTCCTCCACCGAGCTTTTTAGTGTATCTCCCAGACACCAGCCAAGTGTACAAATATGATACCTCCTTTCAGCTGGAGAATGTATAACCAGGCCATTAAGGCTATGGAGAGGGCCATAAAGAGTCTGAGTTACAAATTCAGGTCTAGTGGTGCCTTTTTATGTGATTTTGACCTTTGATTTCCACCTTTACTTCCTAAATGTATATCTTTCTTTTACAAGGGTGTTATAAGGCTAAACTTCCCAATTCTCAAATGTTCTCTGTGATCAATGTGTGAAAGATGCTATGAAAGAACAAAACTTCAGTATGAGATCCATCTCATAGCAGAAGAATAAAATAGATAGGTCCAGAATGCCCCAGAGTTCTCTAACAACATATATCTAAAGCAAAGATAGGATATGTGATTTGCTCAAGTCTGTAATCCCAGGGATATCTTGGAGGAGATCCATACTTGCATCCAGAAATTATGTTGTAAATATTTTTGCCCATTCCCCTAGTCTTTGCATCTCCTCTTCCAGAGGTGGCCACTGCCCAAATAGGAGATGGCAGGGCAGGGCAAGTAGACTTTGCTGCATGAGTCAGTGCCAAGACCAGCAGTGAAATTTAAAACACTAGTGAACATTGGCTTCTTCTGCAGCTGATGCCTGTCTCTGGCATTGTGCCTTTTTATAGAACTAAGTATTGTATCTAAAACCAATGCTCTGTTCCCTTTTTCCAGATGTAGTTGGTAGATGGGTGCATTCATTGCCATTGTGACTGGGGGTTCAACAGGCACTCCAAGGGCATCAGGAGCTGGCTATAAGCTGTCTGACAGCTTTCCAGCTCACTCTACAGTGCAGTGCAGAGAGATATGAATGATGATAAAACCTGCCTAATATGATTAAAAGGTATCATTAACAGGTATTAGGTACTTTATACCATGCATTTTGTTGGATTCCATGAAATCAGCATCATTTTCGTCTACTTTTGAAGGGTCTCCAGTAAATGTTTCAATATTCTTGTTCAGATACCAGCTGTCATTCTCATCAAAAATTGAAAAGAGGAGGTAAAATTCTCTGTCTATTCCTTTCTGTAGACAAGAATAAAGACAAGACATACAAAAAAGAGTCTATTCAATAAAAATTAATACCTTTTTATAACAAAGCATTCTTTTCCCTGAAGCCACCTTCTTACTAAGTCTGCATTGAGACAAGAAATGGCACCTTTTCATCAGCCAGAAGGATAAATAAAGTGTCCATTATGTTGTGTGAAAAGAGTTATTATTTGCATGGAAAAAACAGAAAAGCTAGGGAATAGCCAGGATATTAGGGAATGACGATTTTGTCTTCTTAACAATCCCCTTAGATCAGCTTTTACCCTGAGGAGTGACATTCATTTAAGCTCTGTAAACTGAGCTGGGAACTGGGCAATTTGCCTGTATGGGAACCCCCAGTGCACCACCCTGCTCTTAGGGACAAGCAGATATTCACTCTGGGCACCTGTGTCCCATCATGATTCAGGGTGTTCTTCCGACAGACCAGCAAAGGTCCCACGAGGCCAGAGTTGGTGTCCTTGACAGCATCGGTGGCTGAATAGTACAGGTAGGTCAGGCACGGGGGGTCACTCTCTCCTGGACCTCCATTTTCAGGCACTCTCCATTTGTATGTGAAGGTTTCACCTGGCTTGACATGGGCTCCTGGCTTCAGGTAGCCTGTAGAGAGAAAGTTGAGATGCACCAAGATAACAGGAAGGCTTTGTCTTCTTGCCTACAAGAGTCAGATGGAAGTCAGGCATGGCTACTGATTTCTGCGGAGAAGCTCCACCTTGCCACCACCCCATAGTTTGGGCTCGAGCACCATCCCAGAGTTTGGGCAGTTATGCCATGGGAACATCTCACCCTAGTCCTGTGCCATGGGGACAACCAAGCCCATTCCCTGCAGGACAAGTTTAGCTGCTCCACTCAGACACCTTCCAACGCTATGCTGGATTATCTGGATTCAATCAGACAAGACATGCAGAGCTCATCCTGGTGCTTAAATGGCTTCCTCTAATGTTTGTAGCTTACCTGCCCTATCATGGAATTTATCTGTGGACAAACTCAGACTCTGCTTTTCATTAAGCACCAACAAATCAATTACACTACTGAGTGGAGCTGGAGCTCTTTAGAAGTTCAAAACAAATCTGATCCTGGTAATTGTTTCTTTTGGATTTTGTAGCAATGCACAGGAGCCTTTGTCAGCATCTTCAGAGAGAGGATGATACTGTTCTTTGTTGGAGGCTACTTTTAAAGGATTTGGGCCATTGTCTACTGCGATGCAAAGGGTGGATTTAGATTTTCTTTGACACTTAAGCATCCATTGTCTATATTTTCTCAGCACAGTCAGCCTCCAGTACTCCAAGAAAATCTTAGAAACTTAGACACAAGTAAAAATAGCAGTATTACATCTGAGCACAGCTGCAAACTGCAACAGAAAGCAGAGTATAGCTTCCACAGTATCCAGTACTACTGGATTCATCCTGCATTGGTCCTCAATGAGGCAAACATTGACTTAGAGTCAAAAGCCCTCTGAGGCTGACATGTGCCAAATACAACATGCAAGGGTATTTCCTGAGAGCACATATATCATAACAAAACATATCTCTGCAGTCATCTCTAGATGTAAGTATTTTTATTTACATGAGTAAGCTGCACTTAGACAATGCACAACATCTGAAAAATTATTTACCCTCAGCATAAACCTACAGCCTTTGCATGTATACCTACAGGATTTCTGCATGTACTTGCAAATAGAGATAATGCAAATCCATGGCACAAGAGTTTAAAGGGGAGAAGAAGGGGCAGAAAGATTATTGTTGAATCTGGAGTGAGGTTCTCTGCAAATACCCAGAGATGTGCCATCTCACATGGCTGCTAAACTGTAGGTTTTGGGTTGATTTTGCTACACACTGAAGTGTGCAGTACTGAAGGGCACAATGACCAGGGGCTGTTAAATGAAAGCATAACAGCTCTGCAACCAGGAAGCTGCACTTCCATTGGAGAACTATCTCTGACATGGGTGGCATTAGGATCTGTGGAGATAACTTCAAGGCTGAACTCAAGCCAGTTGTTTTTTTTATGTTTTGCCTCCTGGCGACTTTGTTGAGTTAGAAAGCGAGCAACAAGAATTTAATAAAGCATTTTGCATTGATTTTATTGTATGATGAGTTTTACATGTTGACCTAGTTTTCTCTCAGCACAATTTTCAAAAGACGGATTATGTCCCATGAGTTACTTTTGATGCATTGTTGTGGAAACAAAAACATGTAGGCAACAAGAAGACTACATTTCTTTTCAGTGCAGAAAATGCAGCAAATTTTTTTTCAGAGACCACAGCATTATCTCTGTAGATGCTATGAATACGATTCATCTCACCTCAATTGGGCCATCTCAAGCTTAGTCCCTAACGCAAACTCTAGACTTCTGTAGTTGGTGGAGACAGAATTACAGCTGCAGAGGGTCTCCTTGTCAATGACTGTAAAAGGTGCCTAGCAATTAAACATGATATTTAACATTCAGTAGTTAAACTTAGATGAAAAGATCCTGTTCTTGCACAAAATGAGAGGAAGAATTTCATAGATGCTCCATTTCAGCATTTATGTATTTATGAGAATTAATAAGGATTGTCACTGCTTCATGTTCCAGGGCAATCAGATAAAAGCTGCCTTTGAAACTGACTATCCTGACAGTAAAGCAAGGGCAATGCCCAGCCTGGATTAGAGAATTCAGAATGATGCAGCTGAGACCATGAGGATAGCTATAGCCAAAGACCCAGCCGGGCCATCATGCCAGATCCTGAGAACCATAATTCTGGAGTGTGTCCAGAGAAGATCCACTCCTTTCAGTGGAGCAATATTAGATTAGAATTAATAGAAATTGGATTATGCTTGTGACTTTGGTTCAACATAGACCTCGGCTAGTTTTAGATATCTTGTCTGGCACATATCCAAGGAGAAGAAACATCACATTTGCAGGCTGTGGAGTCCCACTGATTGTGACATGAAGGGTAGAGACAAACTAATCAAGTCATACTTTCTGTCCCTTAGCATCCACAAAAGAGCAAACCTGCAGAGCTCAGCAGCAGATTTCTGGACTCAAGCATTGTGGATGTGATGATACAGGAGTGCAGCCAAAACTTACCATCCAAGTAGGGAGCACCTTCTGACAGTTTGCTGAAGCTTACACCATGGGCCATAATGCTATAGCTTCTTCTGGCTTTGTTGGCAAAAGTAACCAGCACTGTATCTCCCACTTCAGCTTTTATAACAGGGCCTTAAAAAACAGAGTGAGGGAAGGTATTAGGACTGCTCTCCAGCATATTTCCACCAAATGAAGAGAGAGCTGCGTGCACTAAATTCCCCTCTCAGTCCAGGTGGTTCTACATTCAAACCTGATGTAATGACAGGGGGGAAGAATATTCACTGTACCAAGTATTCCCAGGTGCTTCATGTCCTCTGACCAAGTCTTCTTACTGAACGTTGCGTCAGTATATCCCACATAGCGAACTTTCCAGTATTGCCCTCCTATTCTGTCAGTCCCTTGTGTGAAATATGTTGCAGATTCACTGTAGAATTAGCAAATCGGACTGGTTAAATAATTGAAGGTTCAAGCAGAACCCCTCATTTCAGATAAAGTTATTACTCCGGACACAGGAGAAATGACCCCCCAAGTTACTAATCTGCGTACACTTTTCTAGCACACAAAGAAAGATATTACTGGTTTGAATTAGCCAACAAATGAGCATTCATTGTGCGTTAGACTTATGTTTAACCCTGATTTACTTTTATGTAAAAGGTAAAACCTCTTATGTTTTACCCTGATTTTTTAGGGAGGTGTCTATATCAACTTACCTTAGGGCAAGAACTGTGCACCATACATGTCTAATCCTTGTTGGCTTTTCTGAGAGACACCATAATGCAGTTTGTCTCCATCGGTAATATCAGGGGATGAAATTCTGCCACTGTGACACCTCTGAACAGCACTGATTATAAGTGTGAAAGCTGTCTGAAGAGTCTTGAATAGGGTCATTAACTGTGAACTTGGCATGCCTCACTTTCCCCATGGATTTAATGGAGTAAGATAAGTGCTTCCAGAAGACACCTTGAAGCATCGCACTTACACATCTAGCTTCCTGACAAGGCTGTTTAAATCCATTCCTCCCTGCCCCTTTCAATTAAAATTAATGACAGTGCAGGACCTAGCCCACGTGAATCACTGGGGCAGTGTCACACAGACTCCTGAAATTAAAGCACAACGGGAGTTGACAAGAAACCTTACCTGCCAGTGGCGTTCAAACCCTGCCCAGTGAATTTATCATAACCGTCAGGTCCATAATTCCAGAGCACTTCTTCAGCAGCGATGTAATAGCTTCTCATATGACTGATTGGTGAAGAGTGAGACAGGTTTTTTTTGCAGATCTGAACATCATATAGTGCCTCCATGCCACCTGGGAGGAGAAAGAGTCTGGAGACAGCCCCTGACCAGCTGCAGAGTCAGCATTCTCATGGATACAAATGCACATTCAAAATTCTCTGGGAACTACATGGACTGGAAACAATTACTACAATAAATTTCTATTTCAAAATACATTCTCTGTCTACAATGGGCCAGATACCAACATCCTTCCTTTGCAAGGTGGTACACTTTATGCAAAAGCTGAAACCCATGGACATCAATTACACTCTTTAGTGGATTTATTTACTTAATTTCTTAATCTGTATAAGGATGGTAGAATGATTTTGGAGGTCAGAGTACCTCCAGAAATCTGCAAAATAGCATAATCTCCCCATGACTTCCACTGAAATACAGACTGGTTATTTCTGTTGAAGGTGTTTGTTACTAGCCAGAATTCAGTCTGTTTTGCCTGATGCAAATCCCACTGGAATCAATGTGTAAAAATTCTCCCAGCTCATCTCTGCTATGGTAATTATACATTGCCTGCTGCCATGACACCTAATTTATGATACATATTTTCGGGGTCTTGCACTGCATAAATATCACAACATCACCATCAAATTCCTTCACATAATGGTTTCTGAAAACACTGCCAAGTTTTGCCTGATTTCCATAAAGCAAAAAGCTAGTAAGTGTGCAGCTGGCATGATTATTTATTTATGTGTAAGTACTTAACTACAATAAAAAAACTGTGTTGAAAAATTGGTGTTGAAAGCTTCTCTCATTGCTCATCAAAATCTCAGGGTTACCTAGGAAGCATGGTGACAGTGCTGGGTCTAGCAAGTCTTCCTCACATGAGTTACATGGCCAAGTCACCCATACTAGCTAAAGATTTGGCCCAACATGGATAATTTCGGGTGACTAAACTCATAATCACGATCTTTATCTGGTGCAACAGTTGCCAATTGTTCCAAAGTCACCAAAAAAAGTGTCAAAACCCCAAAACCCCACTTTCCCTGGAAACATCTCCCAGATTTCTCTTCCAAACATACCAGAAGGTGATGAGGGAGATCTACAGCAGCATACCTCGTAAGTGCTCATTGACCTGGCACGTTATCAGCCACCTCCCGGGGCTGCCAGGAGTCATCTCAGCCGTGATGAACGTCGCCGGGAAGAGGCCGACGACATCTGCTCTCTGGTCCCTGCTAGTGAACGTGTGGCCATAGAAATAAGCAGCGTGGATATCTATCTCACTTCCCATGCCAAACAAGTGCCAGGACATGGAAGTGTCAGCACACATCTCCAAGCCAGGGAGATTGCCATATATGTAACCATTAATAGCTAAAAACAAAAGTAGGAGACTTTGTGAGAGGTGAAAGAAAAGTGCCTCTGATCCCATTTCTAAGAACAATCTTTTCCTGGCCCATAAAATAAACTACCTGAATGCTCACACTGAATAAGGCCCTCACAGGCTCCTTGAGAAGAGCAGCATTTTGAACATATGTCTTACTGCTCTGGATGATCAAATGCCCCAAATTCTCTGTATCTGTGAAAAACATCCTGGGTAATATCAAGATGTTGCAAAGGCCAAGTCATCACCAAAAAGGCCTGATAATGAAGTTAACTTGTTCTGCAGCTATTTAGCATGGCTGAAATCTATTTCCTCTTGTCCTAAGTCATAAATATACCATTACATGCCAGGCTCAAGCAATTTAGATTTGAAAATTATATCAGCCAAATCAATGAAGTCAGCTCTGTCTTTCTGAGCTTCCACATCTGATAATGTATCAGGACACTAAGAGAATGGGACTCATATTTTGCAAAATACTTTATTTCCTAGGCTCCCTGGAACAACCAAAATATACAAAAATATCTAGAATTAACTTCCTACGCCAAATGTTCAAATAACACAAAGTACCATTGGCCAATATATCTCTGAAGGGCAGGATTGGTTATACCAGCCAGTCCACTATCCACAAGCCTTTTGAGAATTCTTTCAATACACATCTCAAATTGCTCTGCAGCCTTTTTTGCTCTTTTCACAGCTGGGCGGAAAAAACCAAAAAAACCCCAACCAACCAACCAACCAAAGAAAAAAAACACCACCAACAACAAAAACCCACCCCAACTTAAATCTGTTGCCTATGATAAAATCCTAAACAAATGTCATAGCTAGGCAGGAAAGCCAAATCTCCTTTCTGCAAGTCATGCTGTTTTAGGGAGAGGTTTTTATCAACATAGTATTTCAACATTCTGACCCTTTCCTTGCTGACACAGATAAAGGAGAGACAACATAGAGGATAGACAGTCCTACTATATAGAAAAGAGCCTGGTCACTGCTGTAGGTCATCGTTTACTCAAAAGTTCTTCTCACCATGCATTCGGTTGCTGGTCTGGAAACCATCATCCTCTTTGTCAACTGTGTCTGGTTCTAAGCAGAAGGTCTTTATATTCTCATCGAGGTACCAGCTGAAGTTTTCATCTACAATGCTAAACATCAGGGCAAAAGCATTAGCAGCACCAGTCCCTTCTATTGTGGTCTCATCTGCAGTGCCTAAATTGCAAACGAAAAGGAAAGTGATAAAAAAAGCCTGGGATGGGATTGAATTTAAAAATGACAATAACCTTGGTGCACTTGAGGAAATACAGTTCTTTGCCCAAAGTCTACAGGGCAGGATTAATTTCACCTAATTTTGCACTTCTAAGGCATTTTGACACCCCTCCAACAGACTTTGAACAGATGAGTGCCTCCAGAAGGCAAAGCTAAATCAAGCTGATATTTCATTATTTCTTTGGTCTGATATGACCACAACCACCTGCCAATATCTTTTGTCCCATTTCCCCACTCTTTAGCCCTTTGCACCCAACCCTGTCCCTTAGTCAGTGTTAGTTAGCATCTGTGTTCCTGCACAGTGAGCCAGGTCATGAGCTGAATCTATCCAGAACCAGTGACTCATGGTTTTTTGACAAGGAATTAAGGAGTGATGAATGGTAGCCTGCATTTCTGTCTCACTGAAGTGAATGTTGAACCATTCCCTCAGAGCAGCCCTCTAAATGTGGCTCACTCTCTACAAGCTGACAAGGAGAGATCCATGAGAGTTATCTAGGACTAGATACTTGAATTTAAAAAGGCTGAAGACAGGATGAATAGAATTTATTCCAGCTAAATTCAGTATCTTTATCCCAGTATCTGTTTGGGGATCAACCTGAGACTATAGGACTGGTAATACTGAGTAGTCTCTTATTATCCATTGGAGGGTGTAGACTTCATTCCAGTCTATCTCTGATCCCACGAAAACTTTCACTTCCTCTGCCTTCCACAGGAGGAAGCTAAGAGTTTTCCTCTCAGTCCTGTGTCCACCACCACCAGCTGGAGGACTAGAGCAGTAACATCATGTAGATATCCACCTTCATGAATTCAAGGCCAAACATGCAGATAATCTGGCCTTTCAGGCTAGGACTGTTTGGAATATGCTGTCTCCTGGCTTCCTGTGTTGTCTCACAGTTATCAGCTCAGTGTTACATGTTCAGTTCTCTGGATTTCAAAGGCTCTTGAGGACAATGTAAATCTGAGACATTTTAATTGTGCGAGTTAAGCTGGAAACCAGGTCTGTCTTTTCCACATTTAAGTCTTTCTCTTCTTCATATATAGAACCTACTTCACTTAGAAGTACAGTATATGAAATCAGGGCTGATCTTGTACTCTGGGAGTTACTGAAAAGAGGTGGCAGAGTTACACGAGCCCAGGGGGACATGTGGCAATGACTCAGCTGATAGAGAGGAGAGGGCTGGTTCATGATGGCTCCAGCACAACATTAGCAGGCTATAAAACACACAGGACAGGCTGTTCAGTGCACATCCCCATATGGTTGTGAGATATAACTGGTAAACAAAAATAAATACACACTCTATGTGGAAAAAATTACAAAGATTGGGCTTTGCAATATGTAAATGCTAATGCCAAATTCACCCACCCAGCTCTAATTTGATCTCCTGAGCAGTAAGTCCTTTGTCCATCCTGAAACTTCCCCAGTCTGGGAACACTTATTTTTGGTCTCGGCCACAATGGGATGGTCACAGAGCATGCTGCAGTCCCTCCACCAGCCGAGGCAAATCTATCGTGAAGCCAAAGGGGAGCAGGAAGGGGGTTGTCCCAGAGCTACAATACCTACCCTGGGATGCTCCTGGAATGGCCCATCTATTCCTTGCCCCTTTTTATGGGCTATGTAGGGATAGACTCTAGACCATCATGCTTAAACCTGAAAGCAAAAATGACTGTTAAGATGCCAAGCTTGGCAGAGGGGCTCACTCTATCAGTGCTTCTAGCTCAGTACCTTTTTTACACACCAGCAGAGGCCCAATTAAACCAGATGCAATATCTCTTGGTGTGTCAATGTGAGAATGGTAAATCCAAGTCAAGCAGTTTGAGTCTGCCAAAGTTGGGGAATAATCTTTCCTTACTGGCCATGTGTATGTGTAATTTCCACCGGGAACAACAAAGTCGTCCTCTTTGCTTTTACCACCAGTTCCATCAGGGTAAAGAGCTCCTAATACATAAAAAAGAAAAAGGAAGACTTTAGCCATCTCTTAGTTGTTTTTGTTAAATAAATTCTATTTTAACTTGTATATATAAAATAATAACAGCATTCACAAACACAGAATCACTGAGTAATTATGCAAAAACTCAGAATTTCTGTCCATCTCACCACAAATATGTTGGGAGTTAAAATCTTATTTTTTATTGGTAGATAAAGCTTTAAAAATGCATTAACAGGCTCTATTTTTCCCTAGTGTCTTCACTCTTATCAGTCACCTAGAATTTTGTCATCTAACAGCGTATATTTTTTCACAGAAAACTGATTAGAATACTGTCTGTAGACACATCCACACAATCCTCTAACAAAAATACACATGCATAGGCCTGGAATTCTGAAAAAAATTAGATCATGTCTGTTATAGGCCATAAGAGAGGAAAACATTTAGCTGCAAGAACTCCATCTATTCAAACAGGCTAGAGGTAGAAGGAAGGAGGGAAGATGCTTTGGTGACTTATGATTCAGCAAAATAATTCAGGCAAAAAGACCCATCTAACCTGTTTCAGCACTGGATTTATCCCAGGTGTCGAAAGCTAGTGGCAAAAAGTTTTGAGATGAGGCTGTTCCTGGTTTTAGTCATCAGCTGCAATTACTGATGAGTTTATGAGAGGGTGATCTAAAGTCCTCTGATGTCAATGTCAATAAAAACAAATACTTGGACAGACTTGTAGCCATGATATTAGTTACCCCAGGCAAAAAGAGAGGAAAAGGAAAGCCAGATTTTACCTTCAGAGTCCTTGTCATAGAAGACCCCGTGTGGGTGCACAGAGTATGGGCGGGAACCAAAGTTTTTCAGATGAATGACAAAGACATCCTCTTCTTCTGCCTTCAAGACTGGACCAAGGAACCCCAGCCATGCTGCTTTGGGGATCTCCTGGGAGTAAGTGTCATCTGTGAATTGCCTAAAAATGGCCTTTTTGTACACACGTCCTATCCGGTTGGCTCCTCTTGTTGCATACACCTTTGCAAACCTAGAGTTGGGAACGGGAAATTTGAGACACAGTAAACCTATCTTAAGAGCTGATAAAATAACTGGTGCTTACAGTGCAGATAAACAGTTCCCTGGGATACATATCATGGCTGGTGGAATTAAAGCTCAGGAGTACATCAGGACCACTCAAGCCTCAAGATGCTCAAGTTTAATGACTTCTCCCTCTTTTGAAGGTTTAAAACCTCACCTCTGAAAGCACGACTGTTTAGAAGGAAAATAAAACCAAGTTAAGATTTTTTTCAAAAGCCAATAAGAGAAATTCTAAACAACCAGCTCAACTCTCTAGAAGAGCAACATTAAACGTGTTTTGCATGAAATGTATAACTTCCACATTCCAGAGTCTATGTTTATAGCAACTTCAAGTGATGGAAAACCCACCACATAGTCAGTGGCTAACATATTATAACTTTTAAATACCTGCTTCCTTCAAAGCCTAAATTGCATTTGCAGTCTAATATCATCCAGCTCCATACTCCAACCACTGGTTCCAGCCAAGTTCTCTCTCAGATCAAAGGAGCCACCTACCATCAGAAACTTCTTTTCTATGCAGACACTTGCATAAGTTTTAATTAATTGACTAAATAGCCTCCTACCCTTCGTCTGGACAAAACAAGAACATAGGCATTCTTTATGCCACAAATCTTACGCAAACCTCTCTTTTGAAAGCAAATGTTTCTCTATCTCTGCTGAAGTCTCAATGCAAGAACTCACACAAAAGGTAAGTAATATTCCAGCTAAAGCCAGAGATGCTCCCAGTCAATATTTCTTACATAACTGGGAATCAGTTTTGCCCTTTTAACAAAAACATCATACTGATGACCCATGTTCATCTTATCTCTGATGATATAAAATCCTTTTCTTAATTCGTTACATATTACAGCTGGTAAATATGATATATGATATACAATCTCCATCCCTAATTATAACACCCAATGAAGGCAGAAATTAAACCCTTTGCTACACAGCAAACAGGGGATTGTATGACCAATGTCACCATAATTGACCATGAGCTTTTTCATCCCCTGAAGATTGTTTGAACTTTCATGCTTCCTAAAAAACTCATTAAAATGTTGAAATAAATTTTCCTGAAATATCACTGGCAGAAATAAAGCAATTTCATATTTATTGTGAGGTTTTTGACTGGTCAGTATACTTGCTTAACCAATTTTGTTAAGATTTTTTTGTGAATTGCAGGCAACTGAAGTGGTAGATGTCACAGAGGTTAAAAGGCACCATTTGTTTTAAGTTCTTCACCGCAACATCGACTTCTCCCTCTACCCAAACCTTTCTGTGATTCTGCGATTTCTATGACACCATAATACACAACAACTCCTATCTGTGGACATTACACCTCCACAACCACTGTCTAAAACAGACCACTGAAGTGATCCAGATATAGAAGCCTCCAAAAAGTACACTTTTCATTTGAAATGTGTGCTTTATAAGAAGCCACAAGTTTTGGCAACAATTAAAACATTGCCAACGATATTGCTGGGGCAGAAACAGTGGGGTAGGATGGAGGGGAAGGGACAGAACCTTCTCATTCTGCTTCTTCACAGAATAATGTATGGTGGATAAATACACCCCTAAAGTAGGGTTAAGGAATGAGTTGTCAAGAAATCTGAATTTTCAGTGAATTAGCAGGTCTGTAGTCTGTGCACAGAGCAAGACCTGGCAAGTCACACCACATTCACCAAGAAGAAGATACCTTCTATTGCATGGGGGAAGAGCTGCTACCAAAGTGTTTACCACAGAGTATGAGATGGTGTCAGTAGGAGTGCTGTGTAAATGCGCGGGCTTCCTTACCTCATGGCAATGTATTCACATGGCTATGTCCTAATTTGAATTATGAATTGATTTTTTAAAATAGTTTCTAAGAATTTTTCTCTAGAAAAATATCATATCAAATCAATTTCTTCAGAAAGTCCCTATTTTCAGGAGATATTTTTCATCAGGTTTTTTTCCAGTTTCACCAGCCACCAAATATTTTGGTGCGGTGGCACCGTGCTTTTGCCACGATGACAGTGTCCTTATGTCCAGACAACATTGCACCCTCTCATAACACCCTGGGGATATACTGCCTCTTCTGATGAAGGAGAATTGTACCCCAGAAAAATGCACTTCTTAGTCAGGCTTCGTTAAATGCTTCACATGAGCCTAGCTCCTTTAAATGTATAAATTGTGACCCCAAAATCCAGTTAGTTATTGAAATTCAAGAAATTACTGGAAGAAAACCCTCTAGGCTTAGGCATTGATAAAGTCTCAGTGCCTAAAGCTAAGCTATAACATCTGGATCTGTGCTTGCCTCCTACTTAAAGCCATCTAGAAGCCAGGAAAAAAAAAAGTATTTTAGTGGCAGCTTTTTGAAAAGAGGACAATTCAAATGGGTGCAATGGGTATCAGCTGCAGCCAGCCACAGTGTAGGTGCTCTATGTGTACAGAGATGTATTTTTCAGCACATCCTTTTGGTTGCCCCCAGTACCTGAAAACAGAGCAGTCTGGTTCCTGTGAGTCCCATTCTAGGTGCCCAGGATGCCCCATTTCATCCAGGAGGATTTGGGGGGCCCACCTCAGCCTTCCGAAATAGCTGGTAGCTCCGTGCCTCTTTACAAGTGTTGCTGCTTAAAGTCCTTTTGCAGAAGGAATATTCACACTGGACCTCATGCCAAAATGTTTCCTGTCATTCCTCTCTTGTAACAACAAAACAAAGCTTCTCCCTGCCTCTTCATACTCTCCTGCTCACTTCAAACTGCTTCATCCTCCAGGTGGCTTTGTGATGCTGCTGTCTGAACCTCTTCCATCTTTCTGATCTTCTGCAGACATAAGAGCTGCTCCTCCAAATTTTAATTATTTCTCTCCAACTCAGCTGTCCGCTTACACTTCATGTGCATAAAGTCATGATACCCAAACAGCCTTTCTTCCTACAGTAAAGGGGCAGTACCATTCCATCCTCTGGGGCAGTACCTATGCAAACTTCCTAACTTCCTTCCTCCATCTCCTGCAGTCAGGCCAGTCTTGAAATGACATATAGAAATATATGTTTGCAAATCAAAATAAAACATCTTGTTCTGACTAAGAACACCATGCAAATCCTGCCTTCATTTCTGTGTCTGATTTCATTTTGGTGCTTGACCCCTCTCAGCACTTCCAAAGCTCCAAGAAAAGTTGCAAATGCACCCGAGCGGAACAGGGAATTATTAACAGGGAATTAACTCTAGTTCTTTAAAATAAGTGTAAGCACAATATAGACATCCAGTTCTCTGCAATGACAAGCAATACAACTCTTCCACAGAGAGAAAGAGTGAAACAAGAGTGTCATGTAGATTCTACTTCAAATCAAGACTAGACCTGCAGACAATCTGCCATTTCCAGGTAAATCCATGTGTGAAGTGTAATTTCTACACTCATTTCTTTTATCCCACAGAAGTGTTTATGTTACCTTTGATCTCAAGGCTACAACCTAACAGAAGTTATATTTTCCAAGAGGTGCTTACATGAGCACTGTGTTACAGTGAGCAGTAAGAAATGGGAAGACACCTTGTGCATGGCCAAGCGAACAGCTCTTCAGTAGCCTGGAGAGAGATCCTCACAGATACAATTTCAAAGCCTCCTGAGTTTGTTTGTTGCTGTAATCACCACTTAGTGCAAAAAACCAGCACTCAGAATAACTGCTAGATGTGGAGTCCCAAATTTTCTCCTGTGGTTAACATTCCCAATACCTACTGTACACTCCTGGGTGCAAATGTACACAAATGCAAAATTTCTTTTTGTTGTCATTGTCCCATTAAAGTCCCATAGGCTTGACACTCATAATCATTTAAACAACCATCTTTATGGTTTCATTCCCTAAAATCTGTAGATGGTGAAACCTTCCTTATTCTCCACTCTCTTTACACACTCTGTGTTTGGGTTTATAACCATTTTATTTCTCAAAGTTCCTGATTTTTCCTGTGGCTGAAGTAAGCCAGGACAGTGCCAGGACAGGGCTCCAGACTGCCACAATTGTTTTAACCCCTGCGTCACGTAACCTGTTCAAGGTAATCCTCCAAGAAACCAGGACTCCTATGCCCAGGCCAGTGTCATGTCTGTGCCTGAGGAATGCCCAGGGAAGGGGGACCAGTGGTGCCAACTCACCTTTCTAGATGGCACCCTGACCACAAAGCGCCAAACAACAAAGCTGAGTGTCCTCAAAAGACAGAGACACAAAGCCCTCAAAGGATGTTTTTAGGCTTTTTCTGACCCACATGAGCCACAGAAGTCAATAAAATTCATAAAAACATAGATGAAGCTCTGAGGTGTCACTGGTGTGGTATGATGGCTTCCCTCTTACAATAAAGTTGCCCCTAAAGTCAGTAACAAAGCTCTTCTCAGGCTTCATCAGAGCCAGGATTTCATCTCAAATACCCTTTTTGATGTTGACCCTTTCCACAATGATCATCTCTGCTGTTGCAATTGGGTTATTTGGCCTCATAATGACTCAGCCATTAGTGTAGCATCTGTGATGACAGTTTCACCGTCATTTCTCTGGGTGGGATCTCCTCATAGGCAAATTGCACAAACTGTGTTTGATGCTGTGGTAACAAAAATCACCCGTTACTGTTGGTGGGTGCAAGGCTTGGCCCAGATAAATACAGGATTGGTGGCCCAAAGAGAAGGGATGAACTGCTACATCGGGCAAAACTTACTAACATCTACCATCAGCAGAGCCAGATTTAAGCATCCATCACCCTGTGTGTCTAGTCCAGCATGGTTTAATGATGTCAGCTCTTCCACCAATTATGTCAGGTGGGAAGGGATTCTGACCACCTTCTTAGCTCACCTATGCTCAGTGGCCATAATCTGGACCTGCAATTTCCAAAGCCCTGTATGCTCCAGAAAATGTCAGTTTAATTTCTGAAGAGAGAACAAAGAGTGAAATGTCTTGGTTTTACTCACAACACTCCAAATTATGAGAATTAGTAGAACAGTTTGAGGCCTCAAGCTTAGACAATACAAAGGGCAGAGGCGAACAGCCTCATTAGTCCTTTTACTTTAAAAGAACTGATGTCCAGCAAGATATTTAATCTGTGCAAGCAGCAAGCTGGCTCTGGAGCACTGCAGTAAGACAAGGCATTAAAAAAATTATCATCCAAGCAGAATAGTTCTGCTAACACAGGGCTTATTTGGCCTAATCAGCTCTGATAAGAGGCAGTCTTTTCAGCTCACACCCAGGCAGGTTCTGATGCAGCACTAGGATTCCTGGCTCCAGAGGCAGCTCACTCAGCACAAGCACAGCGGGAACTGA
Source organism: Sylvia atricapilla (assembly GCF_009819655.1). NCBI lineage: Eukaryota > Metazoa > Chordata > Aves > Passeriformes > Sylviidae > Sylvia > Sylvia atricapilla. Next base: position 36,207,412 of record NC_089141.1, on the reverse strand, counting down.
GCAGCACGGTCATGTGTGGTGCCAGAATCAGTTCACCTGGCTTCTAGCCCCATGTTTCAGCTACCAAAGCCTTCTTTATCCTCCTTACTACTAATAAGTAAGGTTACTAGTAGTAAGGAGTTTGAGGAAGATATTATTGACTTTGGCAAGCAACATGGAAAATCATCTCTTAAATCACTATCTGATCAGTATCTGATCCAGGTAATCTAAGACTTTCCATTGCACACTTGCTAATTCAGGATTTTCAGTAAGTACTGAAGCATAAGTGGTTTTGATTATATCTTTGTGGGCTAGCTGGAATCAAAGGGAACATTCCTTTTTCTGTATGCACCAATTCTTTTAAAGGTAATCAACTTGTCTGCAACCTCTTTATCTTCACTTCGGTCTCAAGAAAACTGGGATAGTGCCCCATCAGATGGGTGCTGTGAGGATGCTTCACAAGGTGAGAAGTGCTTGGCTCAGCCAGTTGGCTCAAAAGATATTCATATCCCTACCTGGAAACTGATCCTTAAACTTTGCTTATGGAACTATTTTTTTTAATAATATCTGTAGGAACCAATTAATTAGGTGAAAAGTAGCTCATTATTATAGTGTTTTAAATTTACATTAGAGATTATCCTAAAGAACTGAATAGTCAAAATAGCTATTTCTGGTTCACTATTTAACCCACATGCTTACGCAGACACACTATTATTCAAGAACACAGCACATCATCCTGGCTCAACACAATATGGTTTAAAAATTGAATAAAATAACAAAAATTACTTAATTATTCTGCATGTAGGGAGTACATGGCAAACATCTCCCCAGCTTTGAATGTGTAGTCTAGATTTAAATCCTCTGTGGGTAAACCTTTTGTAATTAGTATTCTGTAATTATTACATTACCATGATGACTGAACACATATGGTATCTTCCATCATGTGTTGCCATTTAGTAAAAAAATTGCATTTATGTCACAGACTTAAAAGTAAACGTGCCACTTGATGTTCAGGGAGCACAAAGTGCAGACAGCTTCAAAAGTACAATTTACAGAAGAGATTCCAATCTCTCTATGGTGTCTCTCTAGTGAATACCTCTCCACTGAAGTGGATTTATAAGTAGCTGCTCTTCAGTTAAGGCTGAACTACTCTAAAGTGAGAGATCTTCTAGTTTAGTGAGCGGAAAAAGTTACTCTTTGCTATAAAGATGAGGAAAGTAAGAAAATCAATTATTTAATATAAACGTAGAACAATTTTGCCAGTAGAGTTTGTTTTAATAGGCTGGGAACAAATTATTACCCTTAATTCTATCTTTAAATGTAATACCTATTGACTTGGATGCCATCCGGGACCTCTGTTAAAAGCTTAAGCATATATTTGTGTTGAAAAATAAAACTCTTTCTCGTGTCCTTCTTATGACAAAATAGTTTCTTTTATGAAATTCATCTGAGAGCGATTCTGAAATTACTGGCCACTAGAGACATGTCCAACTTGCTTGGGATTTCATGAAAAGTCAGAATGTACATTTCCATTTCTAGAATTTGCGATGCAGCAACTAGCTCCCTGTGAGCCTCCAAACCTGGTACAGGGACCAGGACCTCCTCACCTACTCACAGCTCCCACTCCAATCCCAGGTGTAGACACTGGGGAAGGATCCCCAAAATACCTCTAGTGTGTCAAAAATACCAATGAAATGTTTAAAAAAATGCCCACATATTTGAATCCCATGATATAAGAAGCAATGGTTTTAAACCAAAAGAGAGTCAATTCATATGTAAGAGAAAAGTTTTTAACAATGAAGGTGGTAAAACACCAGCACACATTGCCCAGAGAGGTAGTGGATGTCCCATCCTTGGAAGCATTCAAATTCAGCTCAGACGTGTCTCTGAGCAACCTGACCTAGTTGAAGATGACCCTGCACATGGCAGGGGAGAGGACCCTTAAAGGTCCTTTCCAGCCCAAATCATTCTTTAGACAAGCATCAGAGATCAGAGCCATCTCCATCCAACATCCAGGCCAGCTCTCCTGCTGTGGGAGGAACACACAGCAAGCCCCAGCCATGTGGATATGACAACAGACACCTGTTTTCACTGGCCAAGGCACGATTCATCACAGTGCTCACCTATGCTCTTCAGTTTCAGAGATTACTAGGAATTCTGTCTGACCTTTTACTGTCGTGTATCTAAGCACTTACCTGAACACATTTCCAAAATGGAAGTCCTCACAGCCATGTCTATGTATAGATTACATGGATATAGGGATTTGTATCTCATTTGTAGGTATTATACACATCTGAATTTCAGAATATCTTACCAAGTTACCCAAATTTTATCAGGGAAAATACTTACAATGACATAATGTGCCAATAAACAGGGGGTTGTGTTTTACTGTGAAGAGTGTGCTTGATTACAGCAAAGTTGCACTTTGATTTTTGATATCAAGTCCCAGGGATATTACATCTCTATGAAATACAGGTAGGGAATTCTGAACCCATACCTGATGGTATGTTGACAAAAATCAATTCATTAACATCTTCTTCAAATACATGCTATCACCTTGCTTAATCAACTACAATGGAAAAAGAAAGTAACCAAAGTCTACTCTTGCCTTGAAGCTGAATTCTCACCTATGACAACATCATCAGAACAAGAACAAGGAAAAGGCCATCTTAAGACATTTGCAGCAAAATTACCACATTAACCAAGTTTGTTTTGGAGTTGTTGGTACACCTCCAGCTTATCAAAGCCCCCAGTCACTTACTTGTCCTCTAAGAGGCTTTGCCCTGTGATGAGATTTTTCCCAGATGGTGCATAGTCCCAGTTCGCTTCCACAATCCCGAGGTAGTAAGTTCTGGTCTTTGCTTCCACCAGTGCCCACAGCCAGAGGAACCCCAGGGCGCGGAGACGGCCGCCGCACTGCACGGGAGGCATTTGTGGTGGTGACTGCGAGGCTGGCACGGGCAGGCAGCAGCAGGGTGCACCACAGGGAGCTCACCCCTCCCTCCCTCCCAGCTCTCAACAAGTTATAAATAAGGAAGGGACAGAGCAAAGCTCCTCCTTTCCAGCAGGTTAGGACTGGGATAGGTAGAGAGCCAGGCTATGCAGAGCAGGAAGAAGGTTGCTGTCATGGCAGGACCTTTGCCAATCCTTTGGTTAGTGAATAAATTACTCACTTACCTGTCCAGGCTAGAACCAGTTGGTGGTTTTTAAAAGTTTGGATGCTTTTTAGTCCTCCTTTTTCCATACTAGGTGATATAGCATTTTGGGGCAGAGGAGAGGTCAGTGTTTTTGACATCCCTGTGAAAACCATTTTTTTAAATTTTTATTTTAGCTTCTTTACCATGTCTAAGATTTCTAAAAATAGCATCTTGTTGACTTAATTTTTTTTTAATGGCATAACACTAAGGTATAACCCAGCATTATCAGAGAGAGCAAAAAAATTGGCCAGTACCTCTCAGCATTTTCTGATTAATTTATTAAGGCTGCAATTGATTTGAATATATTCAGTTCTAGAGTACCCAAAATGAGGTACCTTTTTAGAAGCATCCCTGGAAATTAGAGCCCTTATAAAACTCTTTCCATTTGGACACCTAATAATTGAGGAACATAAAGATCACCCTTTTATTAACCTTGGTAATTAACATGCCCACGTAGCTCTCTAGAAAATCACTCCCTCGCTTTACAGCTTAACTTTTTCTAAGATGATATCCGTGTTATCAACTTGGCAAAGCCCAGTGTAAACGTATACTTGATAGGATAGAAAAGAATATTTTAAACCATTTAGGATATACCCCAAAAAATATAATCTAGGTGACAAGACATTTTGCAAAATCATACTGCACTGCTCCTAATTTTTAAATAACTACAGGCATAAAAAAGTTGCAGTTCTGGAATACAGTTTTTGAGACTCATTGCAAGCTTTAACAGTTCAGAATCAGAATCAGAATCAGGATCATTAGGTAGGAAGAGACCTCCAGCCTCACGAAGTCCAACCCATTAGGTTAGGAGTCCAATCCTAACCTCAACTAAATCATGGCACCAAGTGCCACATCTAGTCTTTTCTTAAACACATCCAGAGATGGTGAATCTACCACCTCCTCAGGTAGACCATTCCAATACTTTATTACCCTTTCTGTAAAAAACTTTTTCCTGATATCCAGCCTATATTTTCCTTGGCGCAGCTTGAGACTGTGTCATCTCATTCTGTCAGTTGCTGCCTGGAGAAAGAGACCAACCCCCAGCTGACTACAGCCACCTTTCAGAAAGCTGTAGTTGTGAAATTCCCCTTTAAAGTCCAGAACCATCGGACCTCTTCCTGTGGGAGCTAATTGTTATCCATGACTACGGGTGCAGGAGGCTTCAGAAATGTATTTGGAAGACACAGGTTTAATGCTGTCCACCAAAACGTAGCTCAGTGATGTGAATGTTTTATGTGGCAGTCGGGTGAGGTGCACCCTCTGGCATGTGGCAGTGATGGCTACATCTATGGTCGGCTGTGTTGAGTGCCCCTCTCCTCACTGCTGTGCAGGTGTCTCTGAACTCACAGAGAATAACTCAAAAAAACAGGTGCTATTCACAGCAGCCCAGCTCCAGCCACCTGGACCTTAATAGGTCTTATCTAAATTAAGAGACAAGGCACACAGACACATGCAGTATCGTGCTAAAGAAGCTTTTGGTGGTTTTAGGCTATGCTTTCCATCTCTTTAGCTATGAAGACTGAAAGCTCAGTATATGTGGGTTAAGGACACAATCAGACAATCTGCAAATGGTCAGCTTGACACAGTTATAAAAGCAGGAGTCCCTTGGCTCCCAGAATTCTCTGATAAGGCTGATGTTCATTTTCTCGAGTCAGTTAATTGATGAGCAGAGAGAAAGAGGAGATATGATAGGACAACACAAGTGTTGTGCAACAGGGCAATACAGGTGTGTATAGAGATCCTGATCCTCAGAGGCAGCACCTACAGGCTTCCTGATATCCTTGGACACCTTGCTGATCTCTTCACTCTTCTGCTGCAAACCACACAGCGCCCAGCCTCTTGTCTTCTCACGTCAATCTGTATCCTCTCTTCCAAAACACTGATACTTAAAAGTCATCTTCCTTTTCCACTGCTTTATTGTGCCACTTTGTTGCGTTACTCAAATAATGATGACTAAAAGCAGTGTCATGTTAACAGGCATAATTAGAAAGCAAAAGAAAACACAATGACAGTGGGACAGAGCTTTGCCAACCCGTACACAGCCATCGAACATGCCCCTGGGGTGGGACAGACAGGCCAGCTGCTGGGCTACAAACCTGTGAAAAGGCTAAGGGGACACTTGGAGGTTAACAGGATCCCACTGTCATCTTTTCACAGGGCCTAGGAATACTTCCACTGCCCAGGGGAGCTCTCCTGAGCCCAGGGGAGTAACAAACTTCATCATCTGTCACTCAAGCACCTGCATTTACCAGAACTCGTGCCTGTTATGCAAATATTAATTGTCATAATGTAGCAAGCATTTGCATTCGAGTAGGAAATATGTTTATTTATGGGCACTGTGCACTTTGAATGAGATTGTGTGGAGTTCAATTGCTTAAATTAGCCATTTGAGATATTTAAAGACTGGGCACGCACAGGCCAAATTTAATCTAGACAGTGTTGTTATGACTTCCTGTCCGAGTGCTCTTTTGTAATTCAAGAATTCTGCCATATGTTTTAATCTCTGTATATGTGAACTAATATAACACAAATGCATCAAGCTAAAAGGGAATAGTAAGGGGGAGTGTCCAATTCTGAGCTGGCATCTGACTGCGTTATAGTCATTTAAATAATAATAGTGCTATGTCCTAGTTTCTCTATTGCTTCTCATGCACCTAAGATTGGGTCCTGGCTGCTTTCTTGTTAGAATAACTCTTTAAAATTCAAATATGAAGTTAATTTATTTGTCTATTACTGTAAAATTTACTTGTGTAACAGGAATAATGTGTAGACATTAGCACCCCATATCATCCATGTGTTTTAAGTCTGGTAAACGCCTTAGCTTGGCTTCAGCACTTAGTAGATCTGGCAACTTGTATACCCTTTGCATCCACACATTAACACTTAATTACTTTGTCACATCATTAAACCCAGGCACATTTGCATTCCGGAGAAGTGCTGTGGGCGTGACTCAGGAAAAGATGAAAGAACGGCTGTTTTGCCCTTGCATCAGGAAAATTTCTGGGAAGCTCCCTCCCAGCAGTGAGGTCATAGGATTAAATTTGTCACTTTGCCCAGGATCCTTTCAGCAAAGGGGTTGGCTGTTGGTTACTCTGACACTTTCTGTCCTTCTGAAGGCTAAAATTAGAGTACGGCTGGGCTTCAGAGTTTTGCAATGAGAAGCAATGTTTATAGGACCGAAGGGGGAACATCTTGAATACCAGTTTGTGAATGAGCCCCGAAACATCACCAATCGAGCTTTCTTTTCAAGTAAATCAGGAATTATTGCAAAAATTAGCTTAAGTTAGTGCACTAAAGCCCAGACTTGTGCCAAGTAATGTTGGTGATTAAACTAAAATACTCAAGTTGTGACGGCTGTAAGATCAATGAAGAGAGATGATGGATATGCCGACCTTTGTTAGCTCCTTGAAACTAGATCATAGACAAGCACTTCATTCAGACTGCTTGTGACTGAAGCCCAGCTTTGATTCTCCATTAGCATATGATGAGCTGATGTTCATGCAGACTGTCTACTCTGTGATTGTCTACTCTGTTTCCTCTGCTTCTTCTTGATAGTAGTAGTTCCCATTCATAACTGATCCTTCCCGGTGCCTCTACTTTGTTGGTTTGTGTCTTCATTGCAATCCAGGCTGGAGAATTCGTCTCTGTTTCCAGAATAAGATTACCCTCAGAATTGCCACCAGTCCTGGAGCTGTACCTGTAGTGACCATCCCAAGGTGACAAAGAGTGTCTGTGATACATCTGGGAACTGAACCTTCCTAAGTTTTGTATCAGCCTTTCAACCAAGACATCCTCTCCCTTAATCAGTTGTCCCATACTCTTCAGACACAAACACACATTAAATATGTCTCTTTGTACATCACTTAAAACAAGTTTCTATTGCACTTTCTAATAAATTTCTGAGTTGCAGCAACAGTTAACAGAATATAAACCTCATGTTATCTTGGGTAGTCACACAAGGTGCATATGAATTACTTGAATCTTTTGAGTTCACATTGGTAGGTCAGAAATCTCAAAAGGCATTCAGAATTTCTGTTTGGAGTTCTGGATAGGACTCTGGTAAGAAAGGCTTCCTTGGCATACACAGCATTTCCCTGGAGCATTCCAAGTCTGAGTACTGAAACAGTTGGAGACAGAATGACAAAAATGTTGCTTGAACTCCAAGAATAACAAGATCAACAATCAGTGAAGATATTAAAAGTGCAGCCATATCCCATACTACATGTGACACAGTGAACCTGACTCACATCTGCCCAGAAGTCTTTGTGGCAGGATGGAAACTGAACCCATCCCTCCAGATTTCCATGTCAGAGCCCGCACCCGCACCCGTATAGCTCTTTGGTGTTGCCTTCCAGCCATTTGGGCTCAGTCCATGCACCCAGCTCAGGGTCACAATTGGGCATTTACCGCAGTGGTTGTCTGGAGATCATTAGCGCAGAATAATTTTCTCTGTACATCTCTGTGTGGACAGTCTCCCTGCAGAACAGCTACTTTGGTACATTACCAGCTGCTGACAAATCTTGAGGCAAGGTGTGAAATGGAAAAAAGGGCCTCTGTTGTATCAGAAGCAGCGCACAGATCCTTTCTTTCCTGTCAAGGTTTTGAGCTAAACCCAGAATCTCACACCACCTCCAAAGTAAAATAACATAGATTAATTTAGGTTTCAGAGAAACCAATTATACATTTGTAAAGAATCCCTAAAGATATTCCAGTTTGAAGAATGTAAAGGAATGCAATGGTGAGAAGAAAGGCATTTAACCATGTACTGAAAGGAACTGCAAGCCTGAAGAGATTACAATAAATAGCGAAATAGGCTGGGCAAGTAAAAATTGTTTATCCTTAAAAGCCATTAAAACAAAGCTAAAAAAAGTAAGTTTTGATCCTAATTAAGAGAAGCTTCTTGTGTGTGGTAACTCATGTAAATCTGCACTGTTGAAACAAGTTTAATACCTCGACAGAACTTCAAGGTACATTATTTATGAGTTTCTATGGTGCTGCCTATTGTTGCACTTAACAAACATGAAAGAGCTTAATGTTACGTCAGCACTGTGGGACAGAACATGTTTATTAACCCTATTATACAAATGAGGAAGGAGGAAGGGTACGCAATGTTCAGATGCTCACAAAGCAAGGCCGCCCGGTCTCTTGACTGCCTGTCCAGAGCTGGCAGCAAGAAAACAGCCCTCCTGCCCACAGGCTTCCCCCTGAGCATGAGGCTGGTGGAGATCAGGGTCTTGTTGGACTTCCAGTATATGTGGAAGTGATGCTATGATTGGCTGCATGGTGAAACTCTTTCTCACACACACCTTGGCTGCCTGCCAGCAGGAGGGCGAGTGCCAATGTCCACCTGAGCTTTCCTCTAGGCAGCTCTGCTGCCTGTCCATCCTCTTCTAGTCACCCCACGGGCATCATGGGATCCTTTTCCATCACATCTCGTGGCACTGACCTACTTACTTACTCTAGAGGAAATGTGACCCTTTTGTTTGCCTTCTATGAGATCATTGCCTCATTTTCTCTCGGGGTAAGTAAGGGAGTTGTGGTAATAAACCCCAGCACTGGAAACCTAACCAGGACTATTTAAACCAGGCAGCAGAGAGGAAAGTGTCAAGCATTGCAAGCAGAAAAGAAAGAATTTATGTGAATGCATCTGCAAACTCAATTCTGCCAGGCAACCCACCCCCAAGAGTGATATTAAGATGCATACTTCCAGCAGGATTGTGACACTTTGCTTAGGGTCTGTTTATTAAATGGGAGGATGTTGTGTGAAGTGGAGGAGCTGACAGGAGTTACTTGATGTCCAGACAACTTCTTCTGGCCAGTTTTTCAGCTGGAAAGGAGAAAATGTGGAAAATGTCATAACCTTGTGAAAACCTGGATGATTGCCCACAGTGAAATCGTGTGATTTATGGGATATGCTGCCAATACTATTAGTGTCTTTCATCTGACTCTACAAAGTTTTGCAATAAGGAGCAGCCTTTCTGTTCTTCAGTGACTCTGCTACTTCCTATTTAAAGAAGCCTATGTTACAGCCAGAGCACCATTCCTGGAATGCCTTTCAGGTCTGATATTTAAAAGGAAAATAATTTCTGCAGCATTAGAAATTGATAGTCTATGGGGAAGAAACCTCTCTTGTCCACCAGCCCAGTTACTACTTTGAAGAGTTTGCTGTGGTCTTTCAAAACATCATCTGCCATCATCATCAGAACGTCATTTATAATTTCATGTCAGTACCAGATCTTACATAGTTGATACTCAGAATTTCTTCCTTTCCCCTGCTGATTACAGTCCTGGGAGTTGCAGAACACTCTTGTTTTAATAAAGATCTATTCAAGACTCCAGATTTGGGTCAGGACTCTCAGCATCTTTCTTTGCAAGGCCTGTGAACACCATGGCAGGACCTGGTAAGCCCACACTATGCATATAAGGCTGATCCAATTTGCCAATTCTGGTACAGATTCCTCTCCAAAAGGGTTATGAAGTGAAAGGCAGCACGATGCAAACCTGGTTGTACCGCCCCTGGATCTAAGCTGAAGGGTTTCTGTTCCAGGGGCCCCTTGCATTTCTGAAATCAGGACTAACTCGGAGCCACTCTGGCTTTGCCAACATGGTGTCAGCACAACTTCCTTCTTTCCCAGGCCAGGTTAGTAGTTCAAATGGTAAACTTCACAAACGACAGTGCCTGACGTGCATCCTTCAGCTCCTGCAGGGCAGATCACACAGCTCCACAGCCTGTATGTTTTGGAAGTAAAAAGTGGACATCAAACCCCACTTTTGGGCACCTCAAAAAGCAGCCTGATCCTCCTAAGTGCTGAGCAAGCTCCCCCAATGGAGGCAACATGGTTTCAGCTGACTAACTGTAAGCATTCAGTCAGCTTAGCTTCTCCTCCTGTGTGCTCATCTAAAAGTGGGGATGATTACATCTGACTCCCTCTCCAGGTATTTGGAAGCTAATTTAGTTAATGCTTGTCAAGCACTTTCAGGTCTTCAGATGAAAGGGGCCGCAGATAGGCAAAGCACTGCTATTACTATTAATTACTTCTATTGTGCAAGGAGACATGAAAGCAGCAAGAGCGATGATTACTCGCTTCCTTTACAAGTGTCAAGACACAGCGCAAATACACAGACATCGGGGATCCTCCCTGCCCTGCAGTGCTCCTAATCTCACCAGCCAGATCAACCAGACAAAGAGCGGGGAAGGGAGCACAAACCCAGACAAAACCAAAGCATGTAGTGTTTTACCGCACACGGGCTGGGTTTTGCAACAGCTGCTTTTTACAAGTGTCCTGTTAGCCAAAAAAAGCACAATATTACTGTTGTGAGGTATTTAAAAATCTCAAGTCAGCATTTCAAAAAAGGAAGTCTTTTACAAAAGATAGTAAATGCAAACTCTCCTTGTTTGCCCTCTACTTTTTGAGCAAATGAAGCTTTATTTTTCTTTGCAGCCATGAGTACTGAAAATATTTCATTAACAAAGAAGACGTCAAAACTATCCATGAACAATTTGGAATATTTGGATACGTAGAACAAATTCCTGGTGGTAACAGGTTGCTGTCAATCAACTGCTCAGCGGGAAGGAAGTGAGGACGGGAGGACAGCTCATCCCTTTTCCCTCCCATGTATCCAGTGAGTCTCTCACAATTAGTTTTCATTCTCCCTGAAGTGCCAGGGGGCTGGGTGTTAGGAGGAGCTTACATGCAGTGATGAGGTGCTCCATAGTAATTTGTTCCCTTATCTAATGCCTGACTAGACAGGCAGATTGATACAGAAGTAAAAAACCGAAGTGGGTCCCAGCCAGATGCTGAAAACTCTCTCTTTGACATGGACTGTGAAAGGGCTGGCGCTGGCTCAGTGGAGAGAGTGGGAAATATGACCAAGGCCAGTAGCACAGCTGGAGTGGGATGCTCTGGGATGAGATGTGCCAATCTGAGCCATCACACCTTTCCTTCAGAGTGTGAAGGGCTGCAGAGGCAGATTCTGGGTCAGGGAGTACCAGGCTAGCCCAAGGGTCAAGCATCTGCACCACTCACCTCCTTCAGGGTCTGTTTCAGCCCATCAATGGAATGAGGTTGTAGCTGGACCTGCAACGTCCCGGGTGAATGCAGCAGTTGCTGAACCTTCCTCTGACTGCTGTATGAATCCAAATGGTATTCTTGTTTGCTTTTTCCCAAGTAAAAGCATTCAGTCTTTTTAATAACAGCTAGTGAACATGCTTGGAACAACATCTTTTTTTTTTTTTAATTTATCATGGGATGAGGATGCCTGATAGAAGACACCATCAGACATATATTTACTTTTAACTACTGAACTATTCTTAAAAGAATCCCAGCCTCTTTCAAAAAGCAATTCTTCCAAGGAAGAGGCAGCTGTATTTCTTGGAGATCATAGGGAAATGCCTCCTTATGTCATTAAGCATCTCAAGGATATTAAAAATAGGTTTAAAATGCTGAACCAGCTGTCTTCCATACACTGCTTCTGTTCTCCAGGGCTGCATTTCATCCTTGGACTCCTCCAAGCTCCCTCTAATGGCCATCGACATAGTTGGTCATTGTCCCTCTGTGTCATTGCGGGGGAATCACACAGGCAGGAAGCCCTGGCATTGCACAGGGAGAGAGGTGGCCCCTGGAGGAGGCCATCCAGGCTTTTATTTTCGTAACGTGTGGGGCTTCATCTCTCACCCAGGTCTTTTATGATCCTGTCTCCACCCAGTATCTTCCCTCCTATCACTTACCGGTGTTCTTGCCTTTCTCCCAGCCTCTGGAGTCTTGCCATCATCGCAGAGTTAATGCAGGTCTTGCCCTTAGCTCAGTTCAGGCCCACATCTAATATAAAAAATGGATTACATCACCAAGGAATGACAACAGTATACTCGAGATGGTTTGGTTTTCATTTTTTTAAGTCTAGTTTTCGGATGTCTTCCTCATGCTGGCTCAGGCAGGGCTACCTCAAGCTGGCAACTCTGGACCATGCCCAGACAGGTTTTGAATATTTCCATGACTGGAGATTATGTATCTCCAAGGATGGAGACAGACAGTTCACTGCTTTTCAGAAAGGATCTTTAGTTATGTCTGCCTAATTTTACACACCAAAAAAATGCCTGCAGCCCATTTTCCTCAACATCTGCTCACCCTCAAAAAAGCCTTGAATCTGCCTGTCATGGATACAGAAACAGTAAAGAATAAATAATTTGAAGATGAAGATTGCTTCATTTCTGGGAAAATCTGGGATGTGTTTGTCTGTGAAAGCAGAGAATCCCTTTCAGAAACCTATGCAGTGCTAAGAAATTCCTGAAAGCACTTCCCACTTGGGAAATACTAACTTATTTGCCTCAGGCCCTTCTGCTACGTATGTGGAGATTTTAAATACTACACTGTCCCACAATGGATGCAAACAGCTAACAGCTTTGGAGTCAGAAAGGGGATGGATGATCCTTTCCTCAACCAGGCAGCACCAGCTGGAATGAAACAAACCTCAGAATCTAAAACCAGGTGTATTTCCAAAGGCTTATCCAGCTTTTCCACATATATTAATTTCTCTGAAACAGGCAAAGTAAGTAGTAAGTACTTCTACTAGCAAGCAATTCTTCCTACAAACCTGGCCGCATGAGTATGTTCAAAACATCACAACTATGCACACAGCTAGTATTGATTTTCCTTTTTTCCTTTTGGCACAAAACCAGATGGAGATAGTGAACGAGAGGACAGTGCCCCTTGCAATAACAAAACACTTAATGGTCACTTCTGACCTCCTGGGTCCTGCCCTCTTCTTTCATTCTGGTGGGAGTCACTGCCTCAGGTGCATCAGCCTTGCATGGAAACTTGCAATGTCTTTCAAGTTACCTGGATAAGCTACATCTCTCAGTCTGACCAAAACCAGCACTCTGGACTACAGAAAGCTTCCCTTCTGATAGTGTCAAACATCTATAAAAAATATGATGAGCATTTTTTGACAAACCACATTAATCTTCAGCTTATTTCCAACATTTCTTCTTTATTACTGAAGATTTCCTAAGAAACCTGGGGCAATTCAGGACAAGAGAGGAAGGAAGTAGAAGGACCACCAGTAAGATTTTCTCCTGTTTGCTCAGGTAAATAGGAGCATTTTCCAGTCAGTACTACTTTTAGCTCTTAATTCACCCTTTTCCCAAACACAGTCTTGGGCAAATCCCAGTGTCAAAACATATGGATGAGAAATGCCTTTCAGCAAAACCAGAAAGAAGTGTTGCACGAAACCAGCAAAATGAAAGCACAAACCTCTAATTATTTTAATATTGGATAGTGACAGTGTTGTTCTGTGTTGGGAGTACAAACAACCCTTGGCCACAGGTCCTAGTTCATTCCTATTTTAGTAAACATTGGGATTGGTACAGTGCTGTCCCTGGGCAAACCACACAGGTAATTAAATAAAACAAGCTTTGTTATAAATCAGAGGAACATACATACACATAAGCAAGCAATGGATAATGCTTTGTCAGATGGGCAGAGCTCACTGGGTGTTGTCTCAGGACCATACTCCTCACTCTAGAAGATGCTTCTGCAGAGGGTTGGCTGTGCCACCCAGTGCTGCCCTGGGGTCACAGAGTAGCTGATAATGACGAGGTTTATTCCCAAAGCACTGTCTCTTGGTAGTGGTGCAAGTGTCCCTAGGGGCAATGATATACATGCTGCCATTGCAGGGGGAAAAGGTGCTTAACAGGGTGTCATCTCAGGGAGCAGAGAGAACCTAAGTATGTAGGAAACGGGATTATGCATAAAAGGAGAGAAAAGAGAAAAGAAAGAAGATGGGAAAAAAGGACTAATAGGTAAAACAGAAGAGAAGGAAAGATCTATCCATGTGACTGTTGTTGCTGCAAAGTGCATGTCCAGCATATCCTGTGTGTTGGGATCACCAGTGCATGATGATGCAATGCAGTGAATACACTTCCAAAGAGTGCAGAGAGCCCGTTTCAAAATATGTCCAGAATATCTTCCATTCCATCTCTTCAGACTCATAGGTATCTTTAATATATAAACCTTAACTTGCACCACTCAGCCATTAAAAGTAGTTGTTTTCTGGCTGTCTCTGATCTGATTGAAGTTATGAGCCTTTTTGTACTGAGCTGTTTCTCAGCTTCCCCAATACTCTTGCCGTGCAATCAGCTCTTTGTGGCCTGGGTCATGTGGATCTTGGATACTCCAGATAAAGGAAAACCTAAATAACGCTGCTAGTGCCATTTCCATCTTCCTATTTCTACCTTAACAGAGCATTTGCATGCTCCTGGGGACAGACAGGCAGCTTCAGCCGGGCACCTGCTGCAGCAGAAGCAAGGCAGCTGGCACTTCAGGCCAGGTTACCTGCAATGCCCAAACACACGGACCTTCTCAGAGCTAGCTCATCTTGGATAAAGCTTCTTAACAGCAGTTAAATTTCCTAACAGCAGCCTGATCTCAGGAAAATCAACCTCCCTTACCCTCAGTTGAACACTAACAGCAAAGTGTCACAGGAAACAGCAGTAAGAAATAATTTGTGTCCAAATGGAATAAATTGAGTGGAGTGTCCCTGTGTACTCAGAATAAAGCTGTGACTTCAAAGCAACCACTTAAGTTTTGTACAAGAACAGATGGGAACAGAGCTGCCTTGCTCCCTTTTCCACAACACACCAACAGCAAAAAGGCTGTTTTTCCTTAGTGCGCAGCAGCCACACTCCAAATGGGCCAGATCAATTAATAGAGTAAGTGGGCAGTCAGATATGCCCTTCAAAAACCTGCACGGGGCCATGATTCTTCATTTTCTCACACTGCACCACTCAGGGAAATTATGGGCTGGAACTGATTTCGTTCCTATCATGATGAACAAGATTTTTCACATATTTACAGTTCCTCTCTCACTTCCCATGCTACTGTGTGTAACTGGAAAATTAATAAAGAATTTATGCTAAAAGGGTAGAAATAAAAGGAAGATCAGAGCTGGTGTACATACATGCTGTAAGTCAATATAATCAGGAGGCATTGATCAGTGGAACACAAAATGTTTTCATTGCCTTAAAAGTCAATATTGCAGGGGGCAAAATAGATGTACACAATCGTATACACTCAGCCACTAAACACTTCACAGACAAAGCTCAGTGTTTCTAAGTGTTTTAGAGCTTGCTTGCTTTCATTTCTTTTGGGTGAGTCTGTCGCTTTAGAAAAACAGCTAGGAGTCAGGATGCCTGGTGTTAATACAGATTTTTTTTATGTTCTTTTTGGTATTCTTACTGTGCCTCACAATGAGCAGTACTTAGCATAGATCATCAAAGCATAGATGTAGATCCAACTCAGTAATGAGCACATCTAAAGATATTCTTGAAACAGTAAGAGAATAGAGTTCAATATAGCTTACTAGTATTTTTTTTCTGTAGCAACTAGAAGCACTAGTCTTTGGCTAAGCTCCTGAGCACATAAGTGTTATATAAATGTAGATGAAAACACTGAACTTGCCCCCCAAACAGTTTAAAACCTACATTGTTGATAGACAAACTTTGGAGAGTGCAGAGAAGAAAATGAAAAAGGTCAGTAAAAGAATGTGCAATGCTGGGGAGACAGTATAGGTGAGAAACTACAGAGGTGAGGTTTGCATATCATCCTGGAGGAGTACAAGCCAGGCAAAATCACAGAAAAGCAGAATCAAAACGAAGGATGCTGAGCCCAGCTTAAGGTGTGGGGTATGTGAAGACGGGAAAAGTGGTGCCTGAGAGATATTACGGCGTTAAAGCCTATAAAAAGTCCAAGCAACCAGGATATGAGATTTGGGGGCAGGGTTCATCTTAAGTATCATTAACAAGTTCCCTCATTTGTTTCTTAACTCTCTATATAAGCTGACAGGTTCCTCCAGTTGTTCCAGCTGTCAGTGTAAATTGCTGATGGTTTTCAAGTTTTTCTAAAGTTAATTTTTTAACTGCTTTAAATGTCACTAGACCTGGTGCCTTTGTCTTGTCTGAAGATTGTATGACAGACTTTGTTCCTTTCCCTTGGGGTTGAAGCACTGCCACAAAAGACTTGGTTAAAGGCTGTTGCTGTTGATGTCAGTTGAAGTTTGGGGCACTGGATTCAGTGAATTAGTTCAGTTTTCCTCCATGTCAACATCTGCATTTTAATGAAGGTTTTTTGCCTGACATCCCTCTGAGATCACTCAAGATTTTCACTGGCTGTGAGTCAGAGATAATTTGATATTATCATTTATATTAAATACGCAACCACGGACTTAATTCCTGGTGCTTTTGCAGTCACTCTGCCATGCTGGTAGTCCTCATGGATGCAATTCACCTGACAACAGATTCTGACATCTACATCTAAACAAAGTTATGAGATTCTTTTACCTTTAATGATTTACTGTAACCCTACAGTAATTCCTTAAATAGCTCTTGTGATTCTTTTCCACAGAAGTGTCTGTTTCTCTCATGAGAAATAAGCACAGCCTAAGTTGATATCTATGTCCAAAGTCACATGAGATGAATTCCACCCTTCTCACCCAATCTTTCCTAGCAAGTTTAGAGGATGAAGGTAAAAGGTGAGGATGCAGATGCTTGTCAGAGAGGGGATGTTTTCAGTTGAAGGGAGGGATCTGGGTATATTCCCAGCACAACTCAGGCCAAATCTGACCTACCAAGTAACACATATATTTCTATGTTTTAAACTCTGGACATATTTTAACAGCTATTATTATTATCACATTTCCTACAAAAGAAACTCTCTTCATGCTCAGTATGAGTCTTCTCTCAGTTCAAATTTAATGTCTTAATACTCTTCATTTTGTTTTACATTTCTTGGTCCATCCCTAGTGTGTCTTCTACCTTTATTTTCTCCACTGACAAAGCAAATTTTCAGTTTCCCTTCCATATTCCTACTCTCTTCTCCTTGGAATAGTGTAGCCTTTTGTTTCCTTGCTCCCTCCCTTGGTCACATCTCTCTTTCCTTCCCAATCTGTCTGTCCTTCTTTCTCCTTTTTCTCTCCTGTCTTACTGTGAGTCTTCTTCCCCTCCCATCCCCATTCTCCTCACCTAACTCTCCCAAGAGCATGCCTTGGAGCACAGCCAGTACTGAATTTTAACAGCCACAGCCTGGTGTGCAGAAGAGGACGCCACACCAATGGCCAGACTTTGCTGTGCCACCACCTCGTGCTCCAACCACATTTTCTGCCAGGTACTCATTCCCCTGCCAGCTCCTGCCTTTCCTCTTCTGCCAAACTCCACGCAGTTGAAATGGCTACAGCTTCAAAAAAGTCTCTGCTGCTCTGATCCACGTGTCCTGGGGGCTGAGGCATTGACCATTGGAACACTGCCTTAAAATAATCAATAACTGTGGGTGACACGCCAACCTCACGCTGGCCAACCAGGGATAACTTGGGGTATTTCCTCATTCTCAGAGAGAAACAGCTATTTGTTTAATAGAGGCTGTCACCCAAAAACATCGCTGTGCCTCACTCAGACAGCCACGCTGCAGGAGAGAGGAGCTGGAAAGCCTGAAGCCGGCTGTGGGGAACTCTGGAGGCCATCTTAGCCCTTTTTAGAAGGTAAGCAAAAGTATTTACATGCTTACTGTAGCATTTAGAAAGCAAAACTTTCTAAAAACCTCACTAAAAATTAGAAGCTTGCTCTAGCCACCTTGCTTAATGAAGCTGTAGAATGTGCTTTTGTTTGGTGAATCAATAAAGTGTTTTAAGTGCTTCTGGCAAACCAGAGTGTTTTCCTAAGCTGTAATAACACATGCAGATCCTCTGATGTGCACAGGTGGCAAAGCGGCACTGATTTTGGTGGTAGAGGCTCTCACTAGGTCTGGTGATTGTTGTTTTAGCTAAGTTCTCCCTGCAGTTTGAAGTGGTATTGAGATAGGTCAGAGAGAATGGGCTGGAACCCTCAGCTCTTCCA
This sequence comes from Sylvia atricapilla, assembly GCF_009819655.1. Classification (NCBI taxonomy): domain Eukaryota; kingdom Metazoa; phylum Chordata; class Aves; order Passeriformes; family Sylviidae; genus Sylvia; species Sylvia atricapilla. The sequence goes on along the minus strand of NC_089141.1, from coordinate 36,189,355 downwards.
GCCAAAGCAGCGTCATGTTGCTTTGTGCCGTACAAGAACTGGGCCCTCCAGCGATGTACGAAAGATGCAGAAGAGAATTTATAACCCAACTACAAGGCTTAACTTTTGTAGAAGGAGTCTAGGCTGTGCCTGTGCTTGTTTGCTTCTCTCTGGGGAGGGGAAGTAGGTGAGGTTGGGCAAACAAATGGAAAAGCTAAAGCTGGAATGAGATGGGAAAGCAGGCAGGCAAGAGTCAGTGTAAAAAATAACCTGGACATTGGTTGTTTGAAAGGCAGGTGAAATATCCAGCATTCTTTCCATTTTCCTCCATTCCCATTCCCCACTTCATCTTTCACTTGCACATTGTTGGTCTGTTTAGATTTTATCTCTTTGAGCCAGGGCTTTTTCCAGAGGCTTGCAAAATGCTTTGCCAAATTTTGAGCACTGTGTAATCAACAGGTAATGACCATGAACACAGAAGTATCTCCGTTAAAAATTATCCCATGCCATCAAGGATGATTCCATCTCTGGAATAGTTTAATGCCAGTTAGCTTATTTTGAAGATGGGTTATAAAGCTCAACATGAATGCAAGATGCTCAGAAGAAAAGGCATATAAGTACAGTGCTCTTGTTGAACTCATAGCAGCAGAGAATGATGCAAATTTTTTGCTATAGAAATGCAAACTCAGAAGTCTCTGGCAGCCACAGCTGCTTCATAGCAATATAATCACATCCCATAAATTCTTTCTGTTTTCACTCTCAGTTGAAGAGGTCTGAGGATATCTCACCTGATATCTTACCTTATCTTCATATTGTCTTCATTCTGTCACTAGTCTGTTTTAGCCTGTCCCTAGATTTCTCAAATGGCTTCAAGCTACCTTTCACCAGGGCCTTTTTCTTGCTTGGGAACCCAACCTTGATTGATTTCTGTGCTCCTACACACCAATTTTTGTCATAAAGTTTTCTGGATTAGCCAATGCACATGAGTAAATTGAGAGACATTTCACTGTTGACTGCCTCAGTTAGTACAAAAACTATTTGCAGATAACAAGCAAAGGCATCTGCATGTGCATGAAATGGTGTGTGCCCACGTCCTTTTCTTTCTCTTGCATTTGGTAACTTACTCACAGGAGAGCAAAGCCCTTTTTGTCATAAACTGACAGTTCTCTCTGAGAACAGAAAACCACAGCTTGGTATTTTGTATTTTCATGCACATTTTATATTTTTATGCATTTGAAAGCCTTGAGCTGGAATGAAGCTATGACAAAACATCATGAAGAAGTTGTGATCAGTTTGTGCCATAAAGTTCAAAGTAGTATTCAAGTTCAATAATCTCTGACCCAGTAGTCTGAAATTTCCACACTGACATGGAGATATATCTGTGGATGCACTTTTGTACTGATCATGTTCTCTCTGGCTGTAGATCATAGCACGGATGCAGTGTGAGCGGAGGTTGTAGACTTTGGTGAAGATGGGTCTGATAACAGCCTATGAAAAACTGGGGGGTGACAGAGGTGATGGAGTGGTGTGAGAGGACAAAATGAGGAGCAACAGGCCTGTTTACAGCTTTGGAGATTCAGACTGGACATGAGAAAAGACTTTTTCATCAAAAGATTAGGTCAACCCTGCAACAGGTCACCCAGAGAGACAGTGGTGGCTCCAACCTTGAGGGATTTTAAACTTCAGCTACACCAAGCCATGGCTGACACAGTGACCTAGTGCTGGTGGTAGCCCTGCTTTCAGCAGGAGGTCAGACCTGCAGAGATCTCTCTCAACCACTGCTTCATTTATGTTGATTCTTTGATTTTAAAAACAGAACCTGAATACTATGAACTACTAAGCTATTGTATATTATGACAGATCTCTGAAAATGAGATGGGATGGCTTTTTGGCCTGCCCTTAGCAAATAGACACAGAATTAGACAAGATTGCAGGTTTGCAGGTATTTTAGGGTGGGTGCCAAACAGGCCTGTAATCCACAGTCTTATCTGCCCTTATGTGCAGAATAAGCATGTCTCACTAAACAGTAATAAATATTTCTCTAATTCTTGCTGAGAATGTATTTTTAACTGAAATAGAGGAAATGCAGCTGGTAGGCACCTTGGGGAGGCTTCTCTGCTTGTCCCAGTGCCAAGGCAGGGTTGAACATGCACGTGGTATCTATTCACTTGGTAGCTATTTTCTGCTCTTCTAGACCTTCAGTGCAAGAGATTTTAAATCAGCTTTCAAAGACAGTGGTCCCTGAAAACCCAAGGCATTCACCCACTTTTCCACTCAAGGCCTTAGCCCTGACTGTCAGCCAGGGTATCTGTTTGTGGGGTCATGGTTTTGTTACTGATATTCCCAGTGGACAGACAATTGTCCATTAACAACTAAAATGAAACTGTCTGGTAATTTCCTACTAACACAGGTTTAGTACTACAATTTTAAACAAATTCAATTAAACATCCCAGCGTTGAATAATTCAATTTTAAATAAATTCTCTGAAGGGAAAAAGGTCTGTAGAACAGGATTATCTGTGTAAGTCTTACCTGGAACATTTCTTTCTACAAAATTCATTATTCTTTCATTGAAGAATAAAACTGCTGAAATCTGATGCTCCCTGCACTGCAGTAACCCAAACCTCCCTGTTTATTTCCTGAGCAGAGAGCTGTCATGTGCACTGGGAAGTGTTCAAAATGCATTGGGATCACCCTCTTCCCACTGGCAGTATGTGCCATTGTCTCCAACATTCTCCTGTACTTCCCCAATGGACAAGTACTTCAGCTCAGTGAGATAACTGATACGGTCTGGTTTTTCCATGGTATTCTGGGAGCTGGGATACTGGTAAGAGATTAATGTTTCTTGTGAGTTTTGTTCTGTTTTGTTTTAAATTTGGGGCCAAGAAAACCTCAGTTAAAAAAAAAAAAAAGGGGTCATAAAAATGTGTTTTGCATAAACATGTGAACAGCTTAAATGAGAAGTTGGATATGTAACTGAGAAAATTTAAGATGAAAAAAGTGCTTACTCAAAGAAATACAAAACATTCCCCTGAAATAAGTATCAGGACTCCAAGTTAGGAAGAAGCACTAAGCCTGACTACTCACTGTGGAGAAGAGTTACACAAGTGTTCATCTTCCAAGAGTGAAACCAAAGCCGAAGTCCTAAGCTCAGCTGGAGGTGGTGAGTTTTCACTATTGCCTGCACTCCCACGTCAGTCCTCCAGCTGACTTTATGTACACACAATTCACAAAAGCATTAAGGGAAAAACTGAAACGTGTTTCAGCAGGTGTTAGTTTGGGACCTAGCTAACATTTTACAAATGTGGAGTTGCAAATGGCTTAATAAGATTCATGCCTCCTGTTCCAACACTCCCAACCACCTTCTTTGGGGTTGGATCTGGTTTGAATGTGCTCTTCTATAAGTAGTTCTCCATTTCAGGCCTCAGGAAAGATCACTTTTATGTGAATATCCATGGCTAGAAGGAAACATGTTGGGGAATACTTATCTTTCCAGTTCATCAGAAAGCCTGCTCCCTTTGTGCTCTTTCAATTATCTACCCAAGTGCAGTTAAAAAGCTGAGCAAGTAACATGCATATGACCAGTAGTATGAGGATGACAAACTGGCACAGAGGTGGGCAAAAAATAAAAGAATGTTTAAGAACAATTAACTTAGGAAAAAATAAATCTCAATCACGGTCAGACTATGATGCAGCTGCTGCTTAAGTCTATGGAAAGCCTGCAGTGGATCTGGTTCATACTCATTTTTCCCAAAGCACAGACACAGTATAAGATCATTCAATAAATTGTTCTCCACCAGCAGCTTGTCTGCTTCTTCTTGTGGCTACCACTTGGGCCTATTACTCATGCTAAGCTTGAACATAAGCATGAGTTTGTAGAAGGAAGAAGTGGAACTACATGAGAGACCTTGTGGAAAATTCATATCACTGCAAGCCCAGGAGTCATTGGCGTTCAATGAAAGGAAAGGCAGATGTTAGACGTGAGAGCGTCATTGGCTCATTGAAAATGCACCTTCTTTTAAGGCTTCCACACAGACTTGCCTGTGGCCAGCACCACATACATCAAAAATGAGAACAGCTAGTCAGAGGAGAGGAAAAATTTGCATTGACCTTCAAAACAAGGCATTAGGAGTAATTATTGATCCACAAACAATGCTGTTGAGTGTCCACGTTTTCCAGAAAACAGCATGAGAAATGCCCACAGGTAAGGAGAAAGAAAGCATTATCATCAGCTCCATCTTCCAGGTGCTGGAAGCATGTGAAAATGAAGACTGGCTTCTCAGTGTCCTAAGGAGTTAAAACAAGGGACAGGATGTCCCACAGCTGGAGTCTGGTCCATATCTTGGCGCTACAGTGAGGAAGATGAAGCAGCAATACATTCCCCCATGCACCTAGCTTCCTCCCAAATGAAACTGAGGCAAGCCATGCCAACACGTTGCCTGATCTTGGAGAATATCCCCACAACTTGGACACAGCCTCCAGAGTCAAGACTGTGCAAGAAACTTCACAACAGCCTGGCTTAGCTTTGTGCGCCACTTAGCCTCCCTCCATCTTCATCTGTAGACTGATACACAGATCATCAGCACACTCTTTGGCTCAGTAGCCAGCTCCACCCTTTCCTCCTCCTCTGATGGATCTCTAATGGAAATTATATAACATGAAAACCTCTCAATTTCCTTATTTCAAATATTTAGGATATAAAGAGAGTAAGACTGGTTCTATGTGTCATAGTAACATCTTTCCTCATGGAAAGCCTATGTGCAACAGAAGGAAATGTCTGACTGAGCCATTGCTCACACACAGCTCTTGTTTTACCTACAACAGCCAAACCCAGCAAATTCTCATGCCCAGGTCAAAAGGCAGGTGTTTATAATCAGGCACTGCATAAAAAGAAAGCTGCCAAGCAAACCCTTCATCCTGAGCCAGGCTAATAGATGACACAAAAGTGTTTGCTGCTTAGATGGGAAACCTCGAAAGAAAAATGACAGGCCTGGAGGAAAAGGAGTGTTGGTTTGATGGGCAGAGGTATTAACTCTTCTGAGTGCCAGACAATAGAACACTGAGACTGAGGCTGCCTTGGGGACCATTTGTGATTACTTAAGAGCAGACTTCTCTGCAGGAAAAGGAGCACCTTTTTAACCTCAATGCTCTGCTCCTGCAGGCTTCCAGATGTGGTGCAGCCACCACTGTAGGTGCTGCAGGTTGCCTCTGGGGCATGCATAAAAGGCAATAGAGAATAAATCCTTTGAAAAATATTTAGAAGCCTACAAATCTAAGCAAATTTCATAACACTTCCCACACTGTTCAACAGAGATATTCACTCTACACACATGAATTCTGTGAGCTTTGTTCATCATGGACATTTTACTCCTCCTGCCCTACATGAGAAAAAAAATCTTGCCAGCATCTAGTTCAAGCCATTAATACAGTTTTCACCTTTTATGTTTATTTGATTGATTGATTGATTGATTGACTGTTTGATTTGGGTTCTCCTTCTTTCATTAACTTTATGGTAACCATTTCCTACTTTCTTAAATGCTCCTTTATTTGTACTGGTCTTTGAGATGTTTTAACCAGCAGTGGTGCACAGAGACAAGGCAGAATTACAAAAGCTTTCTTGCCCTCTGGCTACCAAGCTAAAGGCAACTTTTCCTAACTCCAGAGTGTCTGTAAGGCAGCACTATATCCCAAGCCATAGATAGTTACTCACTGCATTGTATTGGTCCAGCTCCACCTGTTAATTACCACGGAGAAAGCTGATGTGAACTGGAAGTTCCCTATTGACTGAAGTCCATCTTGTAGGTTTTCCAGAAGTTTAGCACAAAACCAAACAAACCCACCACAGTCATATCTGTTTCAGGAAGCTCAAGGCTGATTTCCTAATTAAAATTCAGAGCAGAATGCTCAGGAGGTTTAAATTGACATAATTCTCAGTCCAGCTATGCACCTTTTCTGGGCAGAAATTCAATTTTCTCAAAACTGACACATTTTTTCCAAACAAAAAACCCCAACAATAACGTGCTGAGCCTTTTTATACCGTCAAAAAAAGGAGTATAGCTTCAGCAATCAGAATTAATGTACCAGCAATTTGCCAGACAGCTCTTGCTGTAATCCCACGCTTATTTCTGAGTAATCTTCAGCAGCACCAACATCCAAGCAGGTGTAAATCTCAGAGAAGAGTCAGAAGGTGACTTACATTTGAGCAACATGATGGCCAAGCTCTTAGAATTTAAAAACCACCCCAGCAGAAATGCTGCACACCAATTCAGCCTGTGCTTTTCTTCCAGGTTATTTTGCCGGCATTCATGATGCTGGGAGCAGGTGGAGCAGGATGTTGCGCTAACAGATGTGGGGTAAGTGTTGAAATGGCACTAGAGAGTTTGTGTTGAAATGGCACTAGAGACTTTGTGCAACAGCTCTTTAAATGGCTGCTCAGCAGGTGGAAATGTGCAGTGACAAACCATCATGCCACTGTCAGCAGCCATGTCAGGGAAACGTGGAAGAGAAGCTTGACCTAGAGCATCCCTGGGCTGGGGCTGAGAGCTCAGGCAGCCAACAAGAATGTTAGATGCTGCAGCTGCTGAAACAAGGGAAATCAGCCAGGGCCACTACAGGAGCCCTTAGGCACAATGCTGAGGGCAAAGGGGACTACACCACATAAGGAAAAAGGTGTCTCCAGCCTCCCCTGCTCAAGGCAGTCCTAAAGACTGAGGCAGCTGCCTGTTCCTCCTGCTTCCACAGAGTCCTTTTTCCTCTATACCCTTCCATGGCAACCTGCTTTTCCACAGGTTCATCCCTGCTTTTCTCTGTAGGGATACACAGGTCCCCTATTTGCAGATCCATGCCAAAAGGCTGAGCTGCTGCATCTGGCTCTGAGGAGCCAGCACTGCTTCCTGCAGTTCTGACTAGTAGCTCACATGTGCCCAAATGTTATGCATGTGAAATGTGAAAATGCAATTTAGGCTCTCTGATATCTAAAGAAAGGCCAGAGAGACTTTTTTCCTTGATAATTAAGAGTATTGTAAAGCAACATGTTATAAAGGCATCCATTCATCCTCAAGCCCTGGGCACAAACTTCTGTGTGGCTATCATTATTGGCAAGAATAAGCTGAGTTTGAAACGTTTTTGCGTCTGCATCCTTCCCAGAAGCAGCCTGGAATGAGAGATTCCATGCAATAAAGCATGTCTCTTCTGTACTCTTTAATTAATATTTAGTCTGATCCATAAGAAAACCTTTGCTTCTTTAAAACATTTTACTTAAATTATTTCATTATTCATAATACCAAACCAGCATTTTTTATTAGGATGTTAGCAGGCACATCCCAAGGGACATGCCATTACACTGATTTTATCAAATGTCACATGCACAGACAGGATGCTAACAATGGCCAAGCAGGCCAGCTGCAGAGCTGGGGTGAGATCCTAGGCACCCTGCAAACAGTGCCTGAGCCAGTTGCTTCGCTTGGTTTTGAGTGATGTAGAAAGCAGTGATGAAAAACAGCCACTGTAATGATTCCTGCACTCACTGAATCTGGTAAGTCACAAGGGGAAATCCCACTGAATTGGGCTGAGTTCACACAACATCTGAGGTGTCTCTTCTCCATCTGTCATCCCAGCCCTAAATATTACAGAGCCAAGAGTCAAACTCCCCCAGGCTGGCTGGGTTCACTCCCCAGCCCAACAACACAGGTGGTAAGACAGTGTCATCCAGCAGCCCACATTCACAGACCCACCACGATCCTCCATTCCCCCCCTCCTCTTTCACTGTCTGAGCCATTCCTAGCAACAGTACATCAGTGCCAGATACTCTATCTGCACCTTCCCCTCACTGACTGGCTACCTACAAGCTGTTCCTCCTCTTCTTTATTTGCTGTTATGGAGGAATAAAATAGATGTTTAGAAAGTAATTTGATTATGCACTGTGATATTTTGTATAATCAAGAGAATCACAGAATCCTTAAGGTTGGAAAAAGACTCCAAGTTCATCAAGTCCAACTTTTAAATGAACACCACCATGCCCACTAAACCTTATCACGAAGTGGCCGATGGCCAAGTGATGAAGCTACCCAAGCCAAACTGGAAAACAAGCTCAGTGAGGACAGTCTGTGTATGAAAGTGTTATGTCTGAAAGTCTACGTATGAAAGTCATTTTGAATACACATCTCTCTGGAGTCATACACCTCTGTGAGGTGGAAAGGGTGAAGCTCTACTCCCTATGTTTTAAACAGACTGTGGCTCAAAGTAGGGATAAGATGGGGAGATGAGCAGAGTGAATGGCTGTGAACAACACTAAGAACAAGTTTACCCTGCACACCTCCTGGGGAAGAGTGATTTCCAAACATTCATAAAGAGGTGAGTGTTGCAGGGAGATCTGAAGGCTGATGATCTGCTTCTTCAAGGGAAGAAACTTCAGGCAAAATTTGCTTTGTGGGGAGTGGAAGAAAATGCACAGACATCCACAACAGGGGTGCTCAGATGCCCTGACTTTAAGGGCTGTATATGCAAAGCAGGGTATGATGTGAGGCTCTGGAGAGCAGAGGATTCCTAGGATTGGTTCAAACACTCACAATATCAGCAACCTCCCAGAATACCAGAGCTCCTTAGGAGATAGGTCTGGATGGACCTGATAAGGGGTCCCCAACAACTTCCACCTACTGACAGAGAAATAGCCCTCATGGAACAGCTCAGGAGCCTCTCTAATCCAAAGGCTCGTTTGGGCACCTTTCTGCCTTGGAGATCTTAGGTATAAAATGATAACTTACACTGAATACTCAGAATTGCAGAATTGCTTGTTATAGTAAAAAGAAAAAAAAAAGTTAAAGCATTATTACTGATCAGAATTATAGTTCAATCAAAACAACATCTTCCTCAGGGCAGAGACTCTGTTCTATTTTATTTTGTGCAATTCCTGGTTTAATAGTTCCAGACTTCATCAAAGCTTTTACATACTGCCAAAGCATCTTCAACAGTAATAAAAATGACTATGTTTCTCTTACTTTGTATTCACTTTAGTGAGTTTTCTAGTTCACAGTGATTATGTGTTACATTAAGTTTTTTCATTAATCAACTTTAAATTATTACTTACAAACATACATCAATGGCTTCTTGTCCTTGCACTATGGAGTGATGAATTTGGAAAGTAATAGATTTAGAAAGCTTCAGTGTCTTGCAGCTTAACACGTACACACACCTGAAATCATTCACCACATTGACGTGATGAGGAAAAAGGCCCACCCAAAATACAGCTTCCCTCATTGCATCAGCAAACATATATTCCAGTATTTCTAAGTCCTCCTCAAGAGTTACTAGTAGAACAAGAATAGCCATAGCAGCTTTCCAAACAAACAAATCTAAACAAAGATATCCAGATAACCAGACAGAATAACAATTCCATTAAAAAAAACAAACCCACCAACCAACCAAACAAACAAACAAAAAAACCCCAACCAACCAAAAAAAACCACTACACTTCCAGACAAAGAAATAGAGAAGAAAGAAAAGTGTATGGAACAAGAACCAGGATAATAAAGAGCAGCACAAGCTGGGGCAGGAGGAACTTGGTAACTACACCAAAGTGTCTGATGCAAACATTCAAAGAATGAATTCTAAGAGTCTTCATCAACTCACCAGGGACAAGTCAATTGTGTGAAGGATAAAGAAGGGAAAATCAGCAAAAAATATTAACAAAACATTTTCAGGAGTACAGAACAGGTCAGCATCATGGGAAACAAATTTCAACACACTCAAGCATCCCAGTTTAGGCCTCCTGTTGCAATTAAGGACACAAATGAGGAAATTAAATATTTCAATGAGAAGTACAACTAGGGAAAATGTTGAAAGTTTGAGATGATGAAATGGTTAATAAAATTCTTGGTTTTTCACAGAGGAGGCAAGCCTCCAGAAAAATCTCCAGATCAGCAGATAAAATGGGGAAATGCCCCTGCATGTCTAAAAAAATGCTGAGGAGAGCCAGTCTAACAGCTGCAGCAGCTTCAGACTTCTCTTTCAGTGACAAGTAAAGTCTCTGTCTAGATGATCTTGTACACAGTAAGGGAAATAGTCAAAATGAGGTTAGTCATACAGTCAACAGATTCTAAATGAGACAATCACGTAACAGAGCAGTCATCATAGATAGCATTGACAAGTACTGCTAGCTCTAACTGCTATCATAAAACATAGTAATACCAAAAGACCATTTGACTTTTTCTTCATAATTATCTTTGGGATGCTCTGTACTGCTATGCTGTACTAAACCAAACTGTTAACATAATTAAGATCCTTCAGCCAAGAAACAGAATGCACAGTTGAAGTAAACGAGAAAACAAGTGGGGAAAAGTGATTCAGAATTTCAAAGACAGTATCAGTCACTCACCTTCACCACAAGGCATGGTTGGTGATATTATTGTGAGACACAGTGCATCAGCTACAACTCAGACACTGTTTTGGTCCAGGACAACAGACTAAATGACACACATTTTATTGACAGTGGAGCTCTGCTAAGAGGCAATTCAGCCAACAAGCAGATGAAGAAAGAAAGAGTATCCAGCTTTGCAAGAAAAGACTGACTTGTAAATCAGTTATGATTAAATAAGTCCCATGAGAAATCCTAGCAACATTTAACTCAAGGTTTTTCTTTAGAGGAAAAACAACAGACAAAATTAGCCAATTCACACACCAGCATCATGAAAGGTTCTACAGAAAGCAGTCAGCTGGAAACTGCATTCACCAGCTTGAACATGTTCAGACAGTGAATAGCCTTTTCAAGGCTTTGTCGAAAAACTCCAACATGGACGGTGGATATTTCCATTTGACTCTGTAGTGCAGTGGTATGTGGAACAACTAGGACTAGGAGAAGGTTTCTACCTCCCTTGTGGGCTGGGGGATTTCACCTGGTATTTGCTTGCAACAGGGAGACTTGAGATACTTGGCTTCCAACCTGAGTCATGGATGAGAATATTTTGAATATGCTTCCTTTGGTCATGCCACTGCCCTGACTTTAAGGCCTGCTACCTTCTCCCTGCTCCAGGTCTTCCCCTGGCTCTATCAGTCAGCTCCAGAGTCTCTTCCCCCACTTTGCAGAGTTGTGAACAACCACAAACAGTGATTCTTAACAAGACTATTGGGAAGCCTGTCCCAGATGCACCACCATGGGATTTTTGTTTCTATAGACAAATAGCAACCGGATACATCCCATTCATTACTAGAAAACTACCCCAAAAGGGAGTAAAGGTAACATTTCTATGGGAGTGGCTGATGTAAAACATAAGTGCATTACATACAATTTGAAGTCACTGCTGGTTTATAGCCACATGCAGCACAATTAGATTTCTCAACATGAGAAGTGGTAATCACGTGTCATGGTGTTGCAAAATGAAGGAAAACAACAATAAGAAAAGCTTTTTTGCATTTCATCATTTAGCAAAAGCAATGAATGTATCTTCTGTTGCTTTCATACCTGGTTCAGTAGTTTGCTTTTTTCTCTTGGTGCAAGGGCCAAGTTGAAGAGCTGGAAATGCCAAGGAACATGATACAAAACAGATCAATCCAGAACTGGCCTCATGATGACTTTTGAAAGAAAGGTCACCAGATTTTTCATAATTGATAGCTTAAGTATAAAACTCTGAATAAGTTCTTGAACATCCAGGACTATCTTGCTACATCTAGCTACAACAGTCACAAAAAGTCAAATATTTTTTATTCCAACAAATTTAGTAGCAGTAATAGTTTCAGCATAAAGTAAGAGATAGGAAAGAGAATTCTTTCTCATTCATTGTGAGCTCCCCATGCTACTCAAACCTCTGTGTACACAATGCTGACGGTATTTTCCCTTTCAGATGCTGCTGTCAGTGATCCTGTCTGTGCTGGGATTTGCAGGAGGGGCATATTGTGTGGTCATCTCTTCATTGGGGCTGATTGGGGGCCCTCTGTGCGACACAGGCAATGGAGAATACCTCTACCCTTTCAGGAATGACACTCTGAAGTGAGTATGGCTTACGGGCTCCTCCAATCTTGCTTTCCCTGATCCCTCCCCTATCTTCTTAAAGTGAACATGGATTTTTCCAAAATGAACTGATGGTTCACCCTGACTAGACCTAAACTCACACTTCTCTAAGTAGCATGTTCCAGCTGGCCATCTCTTTGACCAAGGAAGCATGTACAAACAGCCATGAGCTGTGACTCCCACTGGAGTCAAAAGGAAATGTTTGCTTACTGGGCCAAAATAATCTGTTAAATTATCAGGAATTCAGCCTGCTCTATCTACTTCTGAAAAGCAAAGCAAAAATCTGAATCTTTAAAGTTAACCTTGACAACTATGCTCTTCAAACCAGAGCTAGAGATAATGAATGGACTGGGCTGAGATACCACAGCGGGAATGGAGAAAGTGGAGACACATTTTAAAACCATTATGGATCTTTCTCTTTAGTTATAAACATAATTTTGCCATACAGCAAAGAGGAGATTCTTGTGCCTGCAACAAAATACGGATGTGGCTCTCTTCCCTAATTAGCAATTGCACCTCTGCAAAGGAAATTCTGGGGAGAATCACCAGCTTTGACCAATTATAGCACCATCTGAGACTCATTTCGTACAAGGTCAGAAAATAAAATGCCAGAAAACACAGAAAGCATTCTCAAGTTTTTACTTTCTAATACCTTGCCAATTATTTTCCTCTATCACAGAGACAATTATTTGTTTAACCAGACAACTTGGAGTATTTGCAAGCAACCTGAAAACATCATCCTTTGGAATATTGTCCTTTTCTCTATTCTCCTGGCCATTGGTGTGATTGAAGCTATTCTTTGTTTCATTCAAGTCATCAATGGACTCACTGGCTTCATATGTGGCACATGTATGAGGAGAAGAAAGGTTGGTATGCAGTAAAAGTGTGTTTTACGTACTTTACAGTTTTATTTTTCAGGCTCTGGTCATGGTACATGAGCTGAGAGATCTGCACAGTCCCTGGACGAGCTCCTCTGGGCAGTACAGATGCATTTGCACACTTTCTTTCCATCTGTCACATTAGAGTCAGAGATAACCTGGCCCTCAAATTTTTCTAAACAGCAGACCAGTATGACATATTGACATACTCATCGCATGGTTCTGTTCATATTTAAGAGGCCTTTTTGATAAAGTGTAATGACCCTCCCCAGCAAATGCAAGTCACAGACAAAAAGTAGAGATGTTTTAAGTGGGTCAAACATAGTAATATTGTTATTTTATAGAATGGAAGAACACATCTTCCAAATTTTGTTTATCACTATTGCTTCTTATTTTCATTGTACAAGATATTTGCAGTAAGTCGGATATCCCCTGGAATACTAACTAATCATCTTTCATTCATTGCCTTTCAGACAAATATTTCTGGAATGTGAATGACCTACAAGGAATGCCAAGAGTCAAGTCAACAATGCCAAGTCCCAAACTACTGATTCACATCCAATAAGGACAGTGCACTCTACTGTTTTATTTATGGGGAACAACAACAAAAAAATAGTTCAGGTGTTTCACATGGCAAAATTATTTTTTTATAAAGAAGTCAGGGTGGAAAAGAGCTAGATCATTTCAGTCTGAGACTCCACATTTTCATCTCTCTCAACATACCCACTAAACCTGAGGTACTGGCAAAAACATTAATCTGTCTGGCCCTTACTGCTGCACTTGTGTATAAAGCACAACAGTGTCCTCAGATAAAAGATCACCACTTGCCCTCTCATGTATGTGGGAAATGGAGCTGTTGTTAATGTATACATTTATCAGCTGCATGAAGCAGGCACTCTCTGGCTGATGTAAATAAGGTCTCGTCCTCCTCAAATCCCACCGTGAGCTCACCTGTCTGTTCCTATTAATCTTCGAATGGGGCACTCACAGGTTTGAATGAGGATGTTAAGAGAATATATCAAGCAGTGTTTGGGACACTGCAGAGGCAACTGAAGAACATGGTTTTCAGCCTCTTTCTGCTACCCTGGAGCCAGATTCCCTTGCCAAAGCCCAGTGCACTTCTAAATCGGTTCTTCAGGAGCATTTGAGAGTTGTGGCAGCCTTAGAGAAGCATTTGGGTCAACACAGACAGTAGGGTTTGCAGCAAGAGTTTAGAAGTGTCTGGTTTAACAGAAGGTCAAACACCTCACCACCACTTTTGCCTTCATGAAACTGTCTAAGAATTTCACTAACTTTCACACAGGTCTGTAGGGCTGTTCTAGAACAGAGCACACGGATCAAGGAATTATTAACTTGCCAAAGATAAACAAAGATATATGTAGTAATTATGTGCAGCTTAGTAATAAATAGAAGATATAATCTGAAGGCAGCAAATTGCATCAGCTTTAGTTTTTAGCAACAGTAATATCAACCAGGAACTGCATAATTCCCCATCATCACTCAAGAGCAAGCTCTTGATCTTGAGCTAATGTCCATGACTGGGAAATTTCAGAAAATTCATCATTTCAGTGACTTCCTCAGAGGTTAATTCTTGGACATGAACTGCCTTTCCTCTGTCAGCTAAAGCATGAAATAATCTTTACCCATCCTGAATGCACGTAGGCAGCTATGAAAACCTGAATATATTTAAAGCACTTGGAGTCTATTTTTCCTGATTTATGTTTTCTCAAAGTTGTTCATATTTCTGCATGGTAGCATGGGAGCAAGCTCTTTAAACACACTCATTGCAGACATGTGTGGCTGTTTGTGCTGTCCTCTAACGCAGCACGCAAAATGCTTCACATTCTACTTTATATAAAATGGAGAAGAAAATGTCAGTTGCCTAGATGAGGAGCATATGGACCTTGGAGCATAGTTTCACCCCTAGAAGCAGGAAATTTAACCTATAAAACTTAAATGCAACTTCTGTAAAGAAGAAAGCATAAGACTTGTTGAAGTTTGCAATCCATCACTAGGTGCATCCAAACCTGCCAGGTGGCTTAAAAAGCTCATGCTTATTGCCAGTACTGAAGCATGGACAGTGCAACCACATACAGCAGACAGCAAACCAGGAAAAGAGTTAAAGAGGCAGAGGGAAATAAGGATATTCACACGTAGTCAGGTGGAGAGAGATTGCTTCATCAGAACAGGGTCTCTATGAACTCTAAATACCTTGCCCATCTTCATCCCTTAATTTTGACTCCTTGACTGTCTCCTTTGAGATAAAGCCGACTCTTGGCTGTGCTAGAACCAGGAGAGGAATAGATACCCACTGGCACACCTCCAACACAGAAAAATAAGTGTACTGTGCTGCTGCCATCTGCTTGTTCCAGGCTGTCCTGCCCTGGGGATGTCTGTGTGGTCCTGAGAACACCCTCTGTCCTGCCAACTGTGTGACCACTGGCCTCACTGATTTATGTAAATATTAAATACTGCTATTCTGAACTTATTTTCTGGTCTAATTTGTGTGGTCTGAAGGACTTGTGAGTTCGATCTACCTCCAACAGGAAGGGAAATGGAGAAACAGAGAGAGCAAAGTTAAACTATCTAACTTGAATCAGCATGAAGAAGTCTCTTCTAGGGTAGGCATCAAGATACATGTGCTATAGGGAGAGGCAACCTTCCCCAGCCCACACTGAAAGAGAAGCCTAAGGCAAGTGGGCAAGCCTTTATGAGCAAGGTTCAGTTGTCCACCATGGACAGGAACATCTGGTGCCATTTGAAATGCAGCAAAGAACCCACTCACAGATGTCCAGAGATCCAAGAGTCTTATCTGGAGCTAGCCACACAAAGGTGTGGAAGACCAAGGCAAACAGCTGTCTCTTGCACAAAAGGATGATAAAAATTCATGTACTGAAAATACATAAAGGTGACTAAAATTAGATGAAATTATGTCAGCTCACACTTTTTTGGATCCCTCAAATCACTTTTTACATGAGTCAAAGCCTGTCCTCTCAGAAGTGTCATCAGAACCTTCTCCAGATGCCAGCCTGGAGGGCCATTGCAACAGGGGCAGCTCCTCATGCTGAGCACTGCAGGGAGACCTGTGAACCCAAGCTCTTCTGGAGGGCAAGGCTTCAAAAGAAAACATCTACATAATACTAAATATAATAAAAACTTTGATTTGAATAGAGAGTTGGCTTGACTGAGGACAAGATATTGCACTTCAGAATTAAGATTACTACAGATTTGAAGTTATTGGTTTGGGGTTTATTTCCAAAATTGAAAGAATTCTTTCAGGGAAATCTCATAGCAAAGGAAAAGAGCAATTTTGTCCTTGAAATGTTTTTTATTGTATACATTAAGAACTTAGTAAAACTAAGGAACTCATTCTTCTATATCTAACTTTTCTCTGTATACTATCTGTCTATCTATCTATCTATCTATCTATCTAGCTATCTATCTATCTATCTTTTCTCTATCTATCAACTTGAAATAACTAATAGTCAAAAACTACCAAGACATAAAGACAAAAAAATTTGTGTAATTTTGATATTAATTCACTGTGCAATCACACTACACGGACTGAAGGACTTAAATATGCTTGGTTTGCATCAAATTATCCCTCTCTGTCCTGCATTTTAAACTCATGCAGGAGATCAGTCACTTGCAATTAGGACTAACTTGGGACAGGAATAAAACTTCAGAGCAAGGATATCATCTGAAAAAATGTAAATGTCTGGAGACCAACAGTCCTGTGTTTTAGCTGACAGGATCAAGGACACAATCCAAATACCTGGGCTGGACACCACAGATTAGTTCATACCCTCTAATTTCAAGAGGAACTGCCAGTTCATTTTGATGCAAATAGCTTAGATGCCTCAGGCCCTGGCACTCGATGTTCTCAATTTTTTTGGCTTGCAGAGCAAAGTAAACCAGTGAGAGGTCGATCCTTGCAGACCTCAGAGCACCATGGCCTCTGCTCTACTTTCCCAGTCCTGTGCCTCTGCTCCTAGGTGAACTCTTCCGTGCAACCAAACTTTAAAAATTCCCAAACGGAATTTAACAAACCCCAAACCTTTCCAGACTCCCAGAGTGCTTTATTTCATCTCCTTCAGAGCACTAGCCCTTCCAGCTTGTCCCTGTCCAGAGGAGAGACACCCACCCTTCAGAGATGCCCTTCCTCTCACCTGGAAGCACTCCGTTTCTCCCGAGCCATGAGCCACAGAGAACCATCTAAAGCCCATCAGCAATAATGCAGCACATTTAACTCAGGAAGGCAGAGTATAGGTGTGGTCTTAGGCACAGAGACCACTGCTTTGACCATTTTTATTTTTTCCTGTCAGTCAGCATCAAAGCTGAGTAGCTGCAGCCCTCTCACTACAGTGCTTACACTTACAAAGCCGTAAAGTGCTCACTACAGTGCAGATAATTTCTACAATACATAGAAAACTTCACTGGTACACAGCACTCCTCACTTTCTTTCAGGTATTCCTCTGTTCTTATCAACAACCCAGGTCAGAGTCTGTTCCATCAAGGTCAAGTAATAAGGTGTAAGAGTTAAGAGGTCAGCTGAGTATCGTAGAGTCACAGAATGGTTTAAATTAGAAGGGATCTTACAGCCAGTTCCAACCCCTTGGCACAGGCAGGGACACCGTCCCATATCGGGTTGCTCAGAGGCCTGTCCATCACAGCTTTCAGCATTTTCAGGGATGGGGCATCCACAACTCCTCTGGGCAACCTGTGCCAGTGCCTCTCCATCCTCACAGTAAAGAATTTTTTTGTGATATTTAATCTAAACCTGCCCTCCTTCTGTTTAAACTCATTATTCTTTGTCCTGTCACTACATGCCCTTGTAAAAAGTCGCTCTTCAGCTTTCTTATTCCCTTCAGGTACTGGAAAGAACTTGTATCCCCTAAGCTCAGAACTGTTGGAGATACACTAGAATATCTTGGCTGCTATTCCAGGAGGGCCAGATGTCTCTAACAGGGACTGTAACCTCTGTTTGACCAAGTGGACATCTCATAGGTCTTATAGCATCTCATGTGACACCAGCCTATGTGAGCATTCAAATCAAGCTCTGAAACATCTTCTGGGTACAGTGGCACTGCTCTTAGAAGCAACCGTGAGTTTATCAGTCTGAGACTTGTCCTGCCTCACAAGACTAGAAACAAGTCAGTCAATCACCTCCTAAGATTGTGCATTTCTCCCCATGGGTTACTCTGGGAGCTTGAAGTGAACAGCACAGAAGCTGGCACCCAAAGCTGCAGCCCTCCTTCGTGAGCAGGGAGTGAAGCCCACCTCAAAAGTCTCTTCATTGGTGAGATTTCTTTTTTCCTCCTTAAAATAGATGCATTAGCTGAGAGTCATTTAATTGCAAAAGATAACACATTCAGGGAGGAACTGGTCTTCTTGGTATAAGCTTGTATTTTTACAATCTTGGTATAAGCTTGTATTTTTACAATCCTTCCTTTCATTCCACTGTATATCAGCAAAAACACTCCAGATTCAGATGAACTACCTTATACATCCTCTTTCTCTAAGTCTCCTTCATCCCATCATGCAATGCTTTCACTTACATTGTGTCCTACCACATCTGTCCTCCACCCCTCTTGGTCTTTAAATGAAGTTTCTTCTGGAGAATTTTATGCCTGACAAGTTTTTGGGGTTTTTTCCCACGAGATGAAAAACAGCAGGGTCAGTCCAGACATTCTCTGCACATGTCAAAGAACAAATTCAAATCTTGCTTTGGTATGCTGAATTTAGTTGACCCTCACAGGAAGGGTGCAAGGTCAGGTATGTCCTCCCAGGAGTGTCTGATTGCAGAGCAAACTGAGACCTGGCTGCATTCACCCTCAGACACATGCTCCTTCAACCTTTTCCTATTCCTGCCTACAAAATATGCTGCAAAACATTTGTTCATAGAAAAAAGACTCCGTACATGTAAGTTGTTTTAAAGTTTGTGGAACACCCATTTTGAACAAGGAAGGCAAATCAGAGAAACCAATGGCTCCACTGCCACTGGCAATGGAGCTGCAGTTTCTAGGACCTTGTAGCAGGTTCATTTAAGGTGGAAGGGAGTGTTTCTAATTACCATCCAAAGAAAGTGCCTTTAAAATGCATTGTGTCCCTTTCTGTATTTAAAATAATTGGGTCAAATTTAAAAGCCATTACTCAATGAAAATAGCATTTGATTATAAATATAAAATATAAATATTTCTCCTAAGGCAGGTTAAGTAATCATCTGGTTGTCAGACTTTTTCATATCTTTTAATTTTCACTTCTTTTTAAACACTAATTATAGAGTCTTCCCACTAGATCACTGCATATCTTACCAAAGCCTTTATTTCCCCTTGTACAGAGAGGTGTCACAGAAAATATGAAGTCCCTGCACTTCTCTTTTCTCCTCACAGCCATCACCTATGTGCCTATGTGTTCCTTCCCATCCTGCTGATGGGATATGCTTAGCCTGTGCCACTGCCACTTCCATGCACAGCTACTCCTGTCTGTCTGCAGGAGCTCGTGCACTGCAGAAAACCTTCCAAAAGATTTGGCCTTTCAGTCAGAGAGCATCTGAGAGGAAGATGTCTGAGACTTCCCTGTGGAAGGGAGCTACCCACTCCACAGAGGAACAAAGGTATCCAGGAAAGGATATACATGTACCCTAAAAAAGGCAGATTTAACATAGAATTAGTTATAAAGATCCATATGTGGACCATATATGGTAAAGATTGACAGAGCAACTAAAAAGATATCAGTGTGGCAACTCTATAATAAATGTACAATAAATGTAACCAACTTAATTCTGTAATGCATATATAAGGATTTTTTCCAGAATTATTTCTGTTTACAGAGAGCTTCACAAAGTTAAAAAGTCTATTATCATTCCTATAGTTTCATTGAAGAGTCCAACACCACCTCACTTTCCTACCACTTTCCAATGACTGCTTTAAGAATCGTCATGTAGCTCCTTTCATTGGTCAGTGGTAAATCTTTTTTTCTGTTTCCTAGGTTTATTTTGATCACTGCTGAGAGTTTAGTCTAGTCACCTTTAAACAGACAAATTCTTAGCCCTATCTGCTGCTTTAGCCTTGTGCCTAGAACCCACAGAAATATGGAGTACCTTCATACCATTTCATATCAGACAAAATATAACATTTCCCCTACTTTAAGCCAATCTAGTAATACCCCTCACATCAGTGTTCCATTATGCATATCAACACTAATTCCTATGCTCTTAATCTTTGCTCCTCTCAAAAATAAGATTGGATATCTACTGGAGAAGGGGGAAGGCTGCAGAACTGTCAGTGTTTTTCCAAAGACTTACACTGCGCATCTGGTTCTCCAGACCTTTGGGTTTGTCACTCTGTGTCATACTGCTTCTTTCGTTGCAAAGTCCAGCAAATACTCAGCAGTTTCTTTATAAGGCACCGCTATTTCCACTGATTTTTTTCTGATTGTGTACTCAATCAAAGAACATTATCATCACGCCTCTATAACCTAAATTAAGTAACAGAAAATGGCTCTGAATATACCAGGCTTAGTATCTCTGAGTGTATTTTTTACATTAACTTTTGCTACTGGAATTTGGGCTTCTTGGAAAAGCAGAAAGGATCAGCAGAACAGAAACCCAACAGAGATGGCCATGGTTGGAGGCAGGAATATAAATGTTTTCATTGGATTGTTTACTGCAACAGGTAAGTTTTCTTAAAAGACTTTAAAAGATTCTTCTTAAAACACACTGGGTGACTTTTCTTTCAAAGGAAGTGAACTGCTTTAATGTCAGGGTAGATTTTGCCTAAGTGTGACTTTAAAGGAGTATGGTTTCATGAATCATTTTGGGATGGATTCTTACAAACCTCTTCACACTGAGCAGAACCTAATGTTTATGTAGATTCTTTTAAATTAAAGAGATTCATTTAAGAGTTTAGTTAAGAGTTAAGAGTTTAATTTAAGAGTGACAAAAGAATACAACACTTTTCATTAAGGAGGACTGTGGTCTTAATGGTGAACCAGTTTCTGATATCCAACATAACAGAAGAATTTTACTCACAGAGAAGACCAGTTCTGTGTGAAATAAGTTGTCACTCATGATGAGCATTGGTCTCTCTCTTAAAGAGAGAGTTCCCCTCAACTTCTCTTTTCTCTCACTGCTGCCTGGCATAATCTGAAATTTGCTTCCCTGACCTGTTTTTTGTAAAGGCATTCCCCAGTGGCATTTGCCTGGCTAAGACACTTAAATCATTGTTGTAGGTTTGTTATCTGACTGTATTGCCTGTTTGCATTTATTTCCTGAATGTCTATTTTCTTAGACCCTGTATTGCTCTTGAAGGAGGGCAATTATCCAAAGGCAATCCCACTTCCTCTAGCAAAAGTTTTCCTCTGAGAAAAAAATGTAATTAAAAATTACTATATTCAAACTGCCTCTAAATGTTTAAACATTGAGCTTTTCCATGCACACACAAATATCCATTCTTGAAGCTGAAAAATTATTTAGAATGAGATTCTAATACTATTACCTTTAGTCAGCAGCACATCTCTGTATGGCAGAAAAATGCAAATAAAATAGAGGTGTGATTAAATATTTGTATGATAAAAATGTTTACAAGTTCTCAGAATGTTCTGCACAGTTAGTTGAGAACATGTCTCTGAACTCTGACCTTTTCATCTTCCATGATTACAGCCACCTGGGTTGGAGGAGCATATATCAACAGTACAGCTGAAATCGTCTACCTGCCTTCAAAAGGATTACTGTGGATCCAGGCACCTGTGGGATTTGCCTTGTCCCTTGTTATTGGTAAATAATTCATGCAATTAGGACACATAAGCTTTAAAAATATCATAGGAGTATATTAAGATATGTAACAGAATATAGGGTACATTTTAAATATGATTTTGTTTTTATCAGTCTCCCATATATTGAGAACAAGCATTTATAATGCTATCCTCTGAACTGAAACATCAGTTAGGGTAGCTTGAAGTTAGTGTAGAATTTTGTCTTCTTGTAGTAATTTATAGAACAAAAATCATATCCGAGGATTTAGAAGAATGTGTCTATGTGCATATTGCTCTTTTCACAAGGTCGCTAATTCACAGACTATTGAGAATATTGGTATCTCTTTTTTTCCTTGGAATTTCTGTGTAATGAAATAATAGTATCTTGATTTTTCCACTAAAATGCATTCTTCTGAGTAGTCTTGTCTCAGGATGAACATGTCGCGCCTCCAGCTTATGTCACTTTATAGCAGGTCGTTTTTTTGTTAAAACTAAGCTAAGTGTGCAGTGTTCTATACCTGAGCTGCCATTTCTAACTCTGAGAATTACTGGACTCATGCTGAGGCTCAGCTCTCTTGCCAAGACAAAAGTTGCTTTCAGGCCACATTGTGTTATACCATAACTCTCTAGGGACAAAGGATGATGAAAGCAAGGAGACCTGTGCAGACCTTACACAGGAATTTCTAAAAGAACAATACCCTTTATTCTCAAGTCAAAGAAAAGAGTCCAACTGACGTGAATATGAATCAGGCTTGGAAATATATTGCCAGCACTGCTTATGTGAGTAATTTTTACTAATGAAACTGAGGAGTGCAGGTCTGATCCTGCAATCTTTGCTCAGGTCAGTGGTGCCCAGACAAGCAGTCCTGTTGGCTTCAGGGTTAGACACCATATGTATTCTTTGTTTTTAATGAGATGGCTGCACATCTGAGGTTCAATATTTAGGTGAAGGTGAGTGGGACTCAGCTCAATGCGCAGATTAAAACAATATAGTTCTGGGAAGAGACAATGAAGCCACCAAATGAAAAATGTAATCAGAAAAGGACCATATATTAACAGGTTGAATCACATGACCAAGGACAAATCTCTACCTCCTTTTTAGCCAAATCTGAGTCTTCAATGCCTCTCTGTCTACTGACATCTTTCACAGGATGTTTTTCAGAAAACTTTATGTCTCAGATCGGTACGTCTTTGAGAATGCAGAGGAGATTATGTATGGTTATCCACTGAGCTAAATTCCTCTTAGAGTCACACAGGTATTTTGTGCCATTTGGGGTACCACAGGGGGTCCTCTCTGGCCTCCAGCAGCCGCTCCAGAAAGATCTAGGTGTGTCAAAAGTATTTGGTCACATATATCAGCTGTAAGAATATATCCTTTATAAGAGGGGACCTCTCAAATGGATGAAACCTCACGTTTAACAAGTGAATTTAAACTCTGGTGTCTGGTTGGATGAATCATTCTTTAGGGATCATTAAGTACGAATTCACTAAGTGGGTATGATACATATATACCATATTACTCTTACCTTTTTTTTTCCTGGAATATAAAACATGCAAAATTCTACCAAAATGTCACTACTTTCTGATAGGTGGCTGCTTCTTTGTAAATCCAATGAGAGCAAAGAATTACATGACAGTGATGGACCCCCTTCAAGAAACTTATGGGAACATGATGGGAACCTTACTCTTCATTCCACCACTGCGAGGAGAGGTGTTCTGGTTTGCAGCTATCCTGGCATCCCTGGGTAAATACTTACGCTCCTGTTATATTTGTTAAAGGACTGACAGAGTGTCATACACATTTGGGAATTGTGGAAAGCTGAGCTTCATGTCTCCTTTTGTGAGAGGAGCAAGCATTTCTCACTTCTAGAAAATATGTTTTCAGGTTTAAAACAAATAGTGCTATATATTCATTATATTATAAGAGAACCCTTTCAATGCGAGTTTGTACCTTCCTCTTGCCTTTAGGAAAGCAGATGTAAAAAGGCAAAGTGCCTTGGCAATGGCCATACAGCAAGGTGAAGCAGTAAGAGCAGGAAGGAATCATGGCCTCTGGAGTTCCCACTGTGCACACTCTCTGTAGACCGCATTTTTCATACCGTATGTTGTACTGGTGCCAGAGGAATAACATATCTTTATTTATCCTGTATTCTGCACATATGAAATCTGTCTTAAAATACTTGAATGCTGTCCTTGTCTACAGGAGCAACAATGAGGGTCATCTTGGATATTGGAGGCTCTTTGGCTATCACCATCTCGGCATGCACTGTCATACTTTACACACTGCTGGGAGGCCTCTACTCTGTTGCCTACACCGATGTCATCCAGATGGTTTTCATCACCTTCAGCCTGGTAAGTCCTGTGCATTTCTTTAGCACCAGTTTTCTAACTAAAGGGAAAGGTCGTGTTCTTCTTTTCAGCATGTCTCTGACCAAAAATAACTTCCTTGACCTACAGTTCCTCTTTAAGACAACAGGTTTCCTGAGAATGTTACAGTCTTTATAAGTCTTTGTACCTTATGCATTTAAGATTGCTCACACAAGCCACTGGCCTTGCTGGGTGAACACAAAAAGGTCTGCACAAAAGTGAAGTTTGCAGAACCTGTGTAGAAACATTTTGAATGGAAAGTGATCTGTCTACAGAAAGGATTAATTAACCTGAATTACAGACTCATGTTCTTGATGATGCCACGAACCAGAAACATATAGATTTATAGTAAGGAAGGGAGAGAAAGGAAGACTTTAAGGCTAGCCTTAATCTTATGTAACTCTACATTCTACATCTACCTTAACTTAAATATATATTCTCCCAAAACAAGGACACCTGGAAAATGGTTAACAAGTTCCATTTCTATCCTAGTGGATCTGTATCCCCTTTGCCCTGGTGAATTCTGCAATGGAAAGTATTTATTACACTGCAACCCATCAATCTTACCAAGACCCTTGGATTGGGAAGACAGAAAAACAGTATCTTGGAAGGTGGCTGGATGACTTCTTCTACTTGGTATGGAGTATTTCTTGGACAAGTGGTTGGGAGGAGGAACTGTGGGGGGACTGGAAAGCTTGTGAGTTCTAGCAGCCAGTAGCCCTACATTGCAAGGTCAGCTGGCATGAGCTGGAGGTGTAAGACTGTCTCTCAGCACCCCCTCCAGCAATCTAAATGGACTGGGGAGACCCAGGACTAAGCTGTGGGATGAAAAGAAACAGTAGGGACACTCCATCCTTTACCCACATGGAGGAACATACCTCTTGGGTAAGACCATCCAGGTAGCCAGGTCCTCTTCTGGCACCAAAATGAATAATTTCCTACCCTTTGAGATACTGGTCTTGCAACCTCAATAGTGTGCTTTTAACATAAATACGTAAAATTCCCTCTATTTGGAAAAAAAAAAAAAATTACATGACTGCAGGTCATCAGCAAGCACAGTGCGATTGGCTCCACAGCACAACACAACTTTTGAGTTACCAATATAGCCAAGACTCCAGGAGGTTGTTCTGCTCTTACTAAACGGATAATAAGGACACACAGAAGCTTGTTTGGTGAGGACAGAATCTTCAGATTTTATCTGATTATTTTATCTGCTAAGAAAGTGAAAATTATGGTTTTGTTTTTCATTTTAAATGCAGAATAGCTAATTTGGATAGATTTATTTAGAAAAGCTGCATTCCTGAAAAAATTTGCTTTAACTTCCTCTGTGCCTGATTCACAATTCCAAACAACCATTTTTCAGCTTTCTCCATCTGCCAAACCATTAACCTTTTTTCATTAAAATTTCACATCCATTGCAATGAAAACAAAGGAAAAGGGAATTCTCAACTATCAGAAATATTATCCTCAAGAGTTAGAGCTAGGCAACATTTATGCATTTGAAATGAGAACTTGGTAACACTAACGATTATTATGGATGATGCCCTACAGCAGCCTAGTGGGTACCACTGGTAACAGATAAATGTTTCAGGTGCTTGGGAGCATCCCGTGGCAGACTTACTTCCAAAGGGTGCTCTCTGCTGCCTCGACAGGACAGGCAAGGCTCATCTCCTATCTCTCTGGACTCGGGTGCTTTGCAATGGCCATCCCCTCAGTGCTCATTGGGGCAGTCGCAGCATCAACAGGTAAAACAAATTGTTTGTCTCTGAGCAGTCAGTGTGTTTTCGGCAAAGGTGATTAAAATGGGATCCAAAGAAGTCCTGATGGAGACTCTGAATTACCCCCTTCCATGGTCCTTGACACCAAGACAGGTGATCCGTACCAGAAAATGTGGAGCCCTCTGAGGTACATTGCACAGCTACTAACAGATATTGAAACAGCCCCAAGACCTTTTTTAAGCTATTTCCTTATGATGAAATGACTTTTCCCATACTTTGTGTTGAGGAAAGATGAAGGCAGACTCCATAAAACCTTATATAATCCTATTTTGGAAGAAATTTTATGCTTCCTTCTGCTCATGCCTTAGACATGTAAGGCCCAGCAATATTACTACAGTTGTTAATAAGGTTCTTGCTCAAAGGAATCAAGAAGTTCAGTCCTGTAAACTCATGTAGGGAATCAGTCCTGTGTTGACAGTGAGCAAGGGTAAAAGTGCAGCCAGATCACTGAACATTCAAGGAAATCAGGTGGAGTGATGACTTCATCCAATTCCCTTTTTCTCATGTGGAGTGTCTAGAGGTTGACCTTTAATTAAGCCAATTCTGGAATCACACAAAGCACACCTATTTCTGTAGACACTACTGAGGAAAAGGGAAATTTTTGATCTGGTGGGAGGTGCAGTATGCTAAGGGGAATCAGAAAAGTCCACAAAATAACCCAAAAAATCAATCTAAGTCCTAAAACACTGAGTAGATCTCAGTTCTTAGCCCTTATGTGACTGGCCCCTGTGAAAAGGCAATTTCAAAGCTAGCAGAAGTGTCCACAAAGGATTTGTTGTGACTTTTCCTTGTTTCGTTTTAAAGACTGGAATCAGACAAGCTACGGTCTTCCAAGTCCATTTGAGAGAGGGGAGTCAGCAATGATATTACCACTTGTTTTACAACACCTCTGCCCAGCATATATCTCCATTACTGGTCTAGGAGCCATCACTGCTGCTGCAATGTCTTCTGCAGATTCAGCTCTTCTCTCCACTGGCTCCATGCTCGCTCACAACATCTACAGGAAAATCCTGAGGAAAAAGGTACCTGGCTGCAGCATTCAGTAGTTTTGGTGTCAGGAAAAACAGTCATGCTTCAAGGTCATTTCTAAACCGGTCTGCGAGTAGAGGTGTGTGTCCTTCAGCTGCCAAACTGATTTCTGCAGATACAGCTCCAAACATAAGCCAGGGGTGTTCATATCCTTGGAAGGGGTACCAATACCCACACTGGTGAGCTTTGCTCATTCTAACATGACTAGTATGAAATTTGGACTAAGGAATTACTGGAAACAGCATAAAACCATGACCATTAAAATCAGAGGGCCCCTCCAGGGATGCCTGCCTTGCCTGGCTGCTGCCGGCAAGTAGTGCCTGAAAGCATCAGGGGCCTGGGGAAAACCAGCCCAGGCCAGGGCAGCGCTGGCCATCCTGAAAACACTGTGTCTCTAATGCTGCAATCTCTGCTTTACAGGCTTCAGAGAAAGAGGTGTTGTGGGCCACGAGGACTTCCATGTTTGTGTTTGGGGCTGGGGCTGCTGGTCTGGCTTTTTACTCCAGCTCTGTCTACGACCTCTGGTTCCTCAGTGGGGAGCTGGTGTACGCCCTCCTCTTCCCCCAGCTCTGCTGTGCCCTCTTTGCACCCAGCACCAACACTTACGGATCAGCTGCTGGCTTCCTGCTTGGGTTCCTGCTGAGGCGACTGGCAGGGGAACCTGCCCTGAGCATTCCCCCCATCATCTGCCACCCAGCCTGCTCCCTGGTGAATGGGGCCTACAGTCAGCTCTTCCCCTTTAAAACATTCACTGTGCCTCTCACCTTGGGTACAATCCTTGCTGTTTCACACCTGGCCAAGGCTTTGTTTCAGAGAAACCTCCTCCCTCGCAGCTGGGATGTTTGCAATATCATGGGGGGAACTGCCATCCTCATCCCCTTGCAGCAGGTGGAGAAACAGGAGCATTTGCCAACCACTGCACTAGAAGAAAACCACGATTAAATGTGAGGCTTAATTTGAAAGACATGGTGTGTTCAGCAGTTAGAGCATGGCACAGACAGCATCACTCTTTGCCTTCTTCACTAATGGTTTATTTAAAGTCCTCATCGAAAATAAAGAGGCATTCAGTTCATCCAAGCAGAATATGTGAGTTTGAAGTCAGCAGCGATTAAAGTCACACGGTGATGGAGCACAATCTTGTGGTGGTGACCACAGCACACCTTGGGCCCCAGCAGTGGTTGCTTCGAGGTGCTCCTGGTATTCCAACTGAAAGCAAAGCTATAATCCTGCTCCAACTCTTAGGGTGTTCCCAAGTCACATACTTTTCTCACCACAAAGAAAACAAATTAATGTCTGATAGACTGGGTATTCTTGATTTAAGGAAAAAAAAAAAAAAAAAAAAAGTGAGTAGGCCTGTTTCCTTTACACAGAAAGGGGTTTAGCATAATCATCCCTGAAAAAAAATCAAACTTCTGAAAACACAAATTACTGAAAGCAGTGCAACTGCCACAGCAGTGCAGCGGTAATATCAGTCCTGCACCATTCCTTATATGCTTTACAAAGCTTTTTCGTCATACTACAAAAGTTTTTGCACATCTCTCCCCACTGCAGTAGATCCCTCAGCCTGGGAATGTGTGACACCCCCTCTATACAACCTGGTAGGGCTGCAACAGGTAAGCAAGATAAACCAACAGCCCTTAACTATTCACTAACGGAGATTTACACAGCCACTACTTACAAAAATGTAACCAGATAGAAAAACAGAGGTGCCAGACAGACTATTGGATGAATTTTGTCTAAAATCTGTTAAATCACTTCTGTCAAGGTTTTACCCTAGCACAGCAACAGGATGGTGTCTGACGCACACAAACTGGTGTGTGAGAACTCAGAGGACTGTGATGACAGAAGGGTGCTGGAAACTGATCCTAAACTTTCCTGCAGGGTCACAAAATCCTAAAATCCTGAAGGCAAGATCCCAAAAGATTCAAGCCACAGATGAGTACAGAAAAGCCCCAAATACCTTGTTTGCATAAATTCTCAATGGCTTGGAAGACAAGAAATCCAGATAAATAGTGAATTTGGACTCTAGCCTGAGGTCTGATGGACTGAGAACAGTCCCCAGTGAAACGGGATGATTAAGATGTGAGCTGAATTAAAGATTCAGGAGGATTCTATAGCAATGGCTCACAGATGGCTGTTACATTTCCCTCAGTAGCTGTGCAGGATCTTACCAGGGTCAGTTGCAATCCACCCACAAGAGCCAGCAGGAACCACACTCACAGTACCTTTTCAAAGTGATTGTGGGAGCTGCTGTGAGTGGAAACACCTGGCACTATTGAAAGCAAGATATTTACTGGCATAAACAAAATATCCTGCAGCAGAGTAACCCTCACAGCCAAGTCAGCTGCTGAGTTGAAAACAAGGTGCTGGGCTGTGATTTACTTCCAGCATGTGCATGCACAAGGTGAGAAGCTCCACTGGTGCCACTGCAGCAAGCTCAGCAAGGAGCCATGACACTGAATTTTACCAAGGCAATTGCCTTGGCTTGGGAGGAGGACTGTCAGCCCTGCACTCTAGATAGAGCTTTGAAGACACTGCTCCCTGTGGGGAATCATTTATCTCTTTTAAAATATCCATCCACACACCACGGTGGAGTTTCTGCTCCCCATCAGAAAAGTATCATATAATCTTCTGTTTTGTACTAGTGTTAGTGAACACCTGGGCACATTAACCTTCATATGCACAGCAGTCCTGTTAATACACTTTGTTAAACCAAGACCAGAAATTCTCTCCTGTGTCTCTAGAGACTGCCATGAAATATTAATTATAACATGTCTAGAAAAGGGAAAAAAAAAATCCTTGGTTTAAAAAATCAAAAGCTTTGCCATTGACTATGGCCCTAGGCAGTCACCCACGGGAATCCTTCCCACATTTGAGTGGGAGCATGTGAGGTTGTGCTTAGGCAAGGGAGGCACCAAAGCTATCATTACCTCAGCGCCAGGAGAACAGGGCTCTTGTTAAAATCACAGCTGCTGGATGCTGATTCAAGCATACTCCCCTGAGAGATTTAGGGGTGACCTAGTTTGGGGACCTGTCCATCCCCCTATGTGGAGCAGATCAAAGCTGACATGCTGCATTTGAACCAGGGCACCGACCTGCTGCATGACCCAGATAAGAGTGAAACCCGAATGTCCTCATGACAAAGTTATCACCTACTTCCTGACCATAGAACCATAGAATGTTAAGGGCTTGGAAGAGACTTTAAAGGCCATCTAGTCCCAAGCCCCCTACCATGGGCGGAGGTGCCACTTACTATGTGAGGTTGCTCAGGGCCCCATTCAACCTGGCCTTGAACACTTCCAGGGACTGGGCATCCACAACGTCCCTGGGCAACCTGCTCCTGTGCTTCACCAACCTTTGAGTAAACAATTTATTATCTAATCTAAAAATATCCTCTTTCATTTTAAAAATACTGTGTCTTGTCCTGTCACTATCTGTTCAAACAAAAAGTCTCCATTCCCTCCTTTTTATAAGCCCCCTAAAGGTACTTGAAGGCAGCAATGTGGACTCCATGGAGCTTTCTCTTCTCCAGGCTGAGCAACCCCAAATCTCTCAAACTGTCTCTATAGGAGAGGTGCTCCATCTCTCTGACCACCTTTGTGGCTTCCTCTGGACCCACTCAGCACATCTTTCCTGTGCTGGGAACCTAGAGCTGGATGTGGAAGTGCAGGGAGGGTCTCACCAGAGCAGAGCAGAGGGACAGAATCCCTACTCTCACCCTGCAGCCACATTGCTTTTGATGCAGCCCAGGATCCAACCCACACAGCAGCTCTGACAGGCAAATGCCTACATCTGGAGGTACCTCTTCACTCCACTGTTAGGCTCAACTTCTGCTTTTACCCTGCAGAGACACAAAGCTTGACATTGAAGCCTTTCTGTGCTAACAGGCTTGGCATGGCAGGCAATAGATCCACAAGTTCCTGAGAGAGCAGCAAAGGATAGCTGTAGAGTGTCACCACCGCCACCATGTTACCACCCAGCGTCACCACAGAAACTCACAGAGACTTCAAACACGAGAGTCTTTTTTGTCAGTGGTATCTGGCATACTCAGCCATACTTGGCCTTTGTAAAACTTCCCTAAATTTCATACTACTAACAGCGCTCTGCTTTGTGTGAATAGAGGAAAATGGTGAAGACACAATTACTGTAACTCTCATGAATGTTTACCATTTTCCATCCTTATATGACTCTCTCCTCTGAACATCTCCCCAGCAAGCTTAAAAAGAAAACATTCATCAAGGTTGGACAAAGTTTTGGAAGCAATTAGCTGTAAGTAAAATAAATACAAAAGTACTTCTGTCCTATACTTAATGCCCAAATGCCTAGTTGTTCCAGTCCAGCAGACCCAAGGTCCTTGAGGTGTTGCTAGCATTGGGGATAATGACCCAGCTTCCATGAAGTCATTCTGTTCATGGATTACAGCCTCCAGTTCAATATTCTTTTATTTTTCTTTCCCTCCTATATAAAAAATTCACTTGGGCACTGAAGGGCCCTAGTTTACCTCTCCACATGTGGTTTTACCTCCTTTGACCCTTAGAAATGTCCATGACAATGATTCTACACAGTTTCAGTTTTCATTAACTTTTCTCAACCTAGACAGCTGCTATACAAAGCTGCAAACACCAGCATCCAGCTGGTTTTGCCTGGGCTGGCAGGATCCACTGAAATACCCTGAGGCTTCCATTGTCCTGCCTTTCTTTGACATTTTTACAGTTCATCTTCGGAGCATCTGAGATGGTATCAGACTGAAATTTGATTAAGAAAGAAGAACCATACAAAATCAATGTGATGTGCATTAGGCAGATTAGCAACTGGCAGGTTTGAAATGTAATTACAAATAGGAAATTACCATCCAGTACCAGAACCTCTAGTGAGGTGATTCTTGGCATCGTGCTATGGAACTGCACTTACCAGTGACTGGGTGGGCAATGAGAAGCAGTCCACATCATGTGCTCAGCTGGTCAAACGAGCTGCAGGTCAGTGTGGGGTCACAGACAACCTCATGCAGGTGTCTACAAACAGATCAAGTGTATCACACCCTAAAACCGTCCTCAAAGCAAGGTCTGAGTGATGCTATGCACTTCAGTCAGGATTTAGGTAAGATCAGTGTGATACTGATCATGCCCCAAAGCATGCTCCTGCTACTTTGTCTCTTCTTTTTTTTTTTTTTTTTTTTTTTTTTTTTTTTTTTTTTTTTTTTTTTTTTTTTTTTTCCCCCCTCACGGGGAGGGTTTACGACAATATTCGATGTCTGGAAGTTACAACTAGACAAATTAAGACTATAAATGAGGCTCAGCATTTTAAATGTAAAATCCATTAAGTAGAGCAAGTTGGCAAGGGCTGAGGTGGATTTGCCATCACTGAAAATGCTACAGTGAAAGTGGAAGCTTTTCTCAGTTATCCCTCTGTTTTAAGAGGAATCCATTCAGTGTAGCCCTAGGGCATCTGATGTCTGGCCCAGAGTTCAGAGTGACAAATGCCAGTAATGCTGTTCGTGCCTTACTTCTCCCAGCCCTGCTGGAGATGAGCAATCAGGAACCACTGAGGTAATCACAGCCACTTCTGTCTTAACACTGACACTGCTCAGAGCCCTACTTGCACCCTTGAACTCTAACAATGAGAAGTCAAGAACACAGTGTGATTTGGATTTCTAAATCTAAACTGGGTCCTCCATCAGCAGACTCTGTATCCTGGAACCCAAGCAGTCAGTTCAAAGATGAGAGAAGAAAGTCTCCTTCTCTAAGTGGTGGTGCTGCATAACCTTCTCCAGCAGGCACCTACCCATCCTGCACTGAAAAACCAGGTTTTCATCTCTGGTGTGTTGGGAGCAGTTTTAAGTCCTCCACACACATAGGCTGAGGTGGGGCATAAGGCCAATGCTGTAATTGGTGTTGTGACGTCAGTGTGTGGTGTGCCAGGGGGAAACCACCCACTGTGCCTATGCAAGGGTCTGAGTGTGCCTGCCCTAAGTCACCTGTACTTGTTTCCACGGGTGACACCATAATTACACCACCATTGCTCAATCACAGTCATTATTTGAAAGGCCACATGCCTGACATGCTTCAGCAGCTGTTCTGCAGGGCCAGGCCGGCTCAATTCAATTCACTTCAGTGCTCTGTATTCCCAGCTGCCTTCCAGGTGCTGTGTCCAGGCACAGGAACCAGCACAGACAAGGAGGTTGCATGCAGCGAGGATCATTAAGTCTGGCTCTCTAGAGAGCCCTATGGCAGCCCCTGCTTGGTGCTTCAGCAAGCCCATAGTGAGCCTAATCAGTGGTAGAAAAAAAAAGAGTTCTGGTTTTGGCTGTTCAGATGCGATGAGGACACAGCTGTGTCAACAGCTGTTGCTTTTCTTAATTATTACTCATGTTTAATTTTACTTGTTGCCCAATCTGTACATATCAGATTAAGATATAATGTATATGTCCTGCATATTAGGACAGTGATCAAATCAGAGATGAGAGACAGGTTTGAGCACCTGGAGCATCCCAAGATTTGAGATGAAAAAAGCTTGTGCTATTCTAGTAATGGACAGCAATGAAAAGGAAAAAGGGGGAAAAGAGAGGGGGAAAAAGAAAAAAGGGAAGAAACCCTTTTGCATTTATCCCTTCCCTTTTTGAGATTGTTTTCATTCTGCACAAAGTGGACAGACGTGCCATTCACTGTGCTGAATTCTGTAACTGAAAGTATTTATATTGATAATGAACAACAGTGAAAAATACCATGGATCAGCAAAGTTGAACTAGAAACTTGGAAAATGGTCAGGTGAATCTTCCTTGTGATAAAGGCTACTCTTGTATATTCTTTGTATGGTATAACACTAACCAATAGACACTAAATTGGAACATTGATGTGAAGTGAATGGTTGGAGGAATGACTGACCTTCTGGTGTCCAAAGTGGAACATAATTATTTTATTTAATTGGAATTATTATTTTACTTTATTTTTACCACTACAACATGAGTTAATCAGTGACGTCAAGACTAGAGGCAGCCCCGGCTGCAGTGATAATGCACTAGCGGAGTTCACATCCTGAGGGATAACGGTCAGGCAAAGAATAAAATCAGGACCCTGAATGTTAGGAAAAATAGCTTCCAATCCTGCAAAGAGTTAGTCAATAGGACCCCTGTGGAAAACTGCCCTCAGGGGCAAGGGAGCAGAAGAAAGCTGAGAGATCTTAAAGGGCATTTTTCCTAGAGCATAAGAGCTTTCAATCCCCAACTATAAGAAATTAGGAAAGGAAGGCAAGAGATCATCATGGCTGAGTTGAGACCTGCTAGAGAAATTAAAGGGCAAGAATGAAATGCACAGGCAGTGGAGCAGAAACAGGCGTCCTGGGAAGAGTATAGGGACACTGCTCAGGTGTGGAAAGATCGGGTGAGGAAAGCCAAGAAGCAGGTGTAGTAAAAGGAAAAGGGGTATTGGTTTTCAATTGGTTTTAAATTTCTATTAGATATAAGGAACAAAATCTTTACAGTGAGGATGGTGAAATACTAGAACAGGTTGCTCAGAGAGGCAGGATAAAGACCACCTCAGAGACTCAAGATAGTGAGGATTTATTTTCTCTGTTTTGATATAAACTTCCTAGAAAAAAAGCAACATTGTGCTTTGGTTTCCATTGAAAGAACATGGGGATATTCCACTCTCTGTGAATACAGAGGGAGGATGTATTGTCTAGGAAGATATTTACTACCTCACCAGCACCCCGTGGGCTAATGTCAGCCATCCCTGTTCAAAGGTGTGCACCTCCCATTTGATAAAAGCTGTTTCCAAAATGTCTCTATGCTGCAAGATGTTTATCCATGCTGAAAATGTTTCTCTGAGAATGCACAGGTGCTTCTACTATGCATCTGTGCATTCTCAGATAGACATCTCAGATAAACATTTCTGCATCATCATTTGATTTCTTTTTCCCTCTATTTCCCTAATCTGCAAACACACAAGAAGATTTAGGCAGTCTAGATAGCTTAAAAAGCAGATGAATGCTTACAGACCAGAACTGCCCACTGTCTTTCTTCTTAGAGTTATTGATTGATTTGAGGTAAGAAAGGGGCTTTTCATACTCTGCCTCTGCAGAAAAAATAAAAAGCAAAAAGAAAACACTGACATGCAAAGGCAGATTTGACCAGGTTCTGCTTCAGATGCTGAAAAATCCTTTTTCACCTTATACAAATGGAAGACATGTTTTTACACACCAAGACCTCACAACAAATATTCTTCTTACTTCTAGAAGACCAGAATAAGCCAAGCCTGGATGCCTAACCTCATGTGAAAGACGAAGGGCCTGCAGAATGTTACTTATTTTTTAACTAATCCTGTGCCAGGTGCACATTTCTTTGCTGGTTTGGAAGCCTGCAGCTCTCTCCTGCTCTCTGCCAGCTGTTTTCCAGCTCACTGCATCATCAACCAAAACCAATGGTGAGCAGCCTCTGCAGCCCATCAGACCAGGCAGATGCAATGCCCTGCAGTAGCTGTTAACATTTCTTCACTGAGTTTTCTCCTACGGTTTCTTGCAGGATGAAATTATCTCTAAAGGGCTATCTCAGGTCTGTAATCTCTTTGAATATTTAACTCTGGTGGGTTTTATAATTTCTTCAGCAAAAGACAAGGTCAAACCTTTTATCAAGTCCAAAAAAGACATCAATGCAAAAGGGTGAGAAAAAAAGTGCAAATCCTCTGTAAGAAGCACTTCAGTGTACTCACGCAGCATATTAGAGAGCAAAAGGAGCTTTCTGGCTCCTATCTGGCTGTTGTTGCAATCGTTAATGTGGTTTTGTTCCATTATTAATGGCACCAGAAAGAGAAATCAGGCCCTCCAGACAAACTTGAGAGACTGTTGTTTCACATCTGGAAATGAGAAGAAAGAAAAAAAAATTAAAATAATGGAAATAAGCAAAGAGAAGGGGAAGAAATATTAAAATACTGAGAATGTAGCAGTAAAATCTGCAGATGCTTACAGCAGGGTAGGAATGGCAAACTAAATCTTTTACAGATCTTGGAAGTCATTCCCAGAGCCTGGTAGCTAAAGGCCACTTTGTAATTAAACAAAGACAACCTAATTTTTTACTGTGTGTATTATATAACTTGGTACATTTATGTTTCCTAGAACTCTGATTGACAAGCAGAGAAAAATAAAATAAGAAGAGTGCCATTAATGGATAAAAACCCTACAACCTGGAGTGGCATATTATTAGCCTAACCTGAATGTGGTTGGACATGATTTTAATAAAAAACTTTGTTAGGAAAATATATCATTAATATGCCAAGGTAAGTAAAATTAAGAAAAACACTCCAATCTGGCTTTTCTGTAAAGTTACCCTGAACTAGCTACCAAATCCTGCAGAAGAGCCAGGCAGGGTGCATCCCTTCACTCACACCTGGCAGAAAGAGTTTCCTCACTGAATCCTTGCACCAATGCCCAAGCACCAAAGCTCAGGATGTCCACAGCATCCTCTTCCAACTCCAGCCCAACAGCAGGTGCTATCTGTTCAATCTCATCCCCCATTGCCTTTGGGGTGCTGGGAGGCAGGCAGGTGGTGAGGGAATTCAGAGGGGTCAAACATCAAGGTTAAATTCAGTCAGATTGGTTGCTGATCAACAATCCAGCCATCATCAGTACAAGAGGAAATTACTTCAGGTTATACTGAGAACATTACTAAAAATTGCTTCTCTGAAAGGACTGTCAACCACTTGAACGGGCTGCCCAAGAAAGTGGTGGAGTCACCATCCTGGAGATTTTTAAAAGACATGCAGATGTGGATCTTATGGGCATGGTTTAGTGGTGGACTTGGCAGTGCTGGGTTAGTGGTTGGCTTGATGATCTCTTCCAGCCAAACCGATTCTATGATTCCTTGAAGCCAAGTAATTCTCTCTGTAGTCACCTGTTGGGGCTGCACTCCATGGCCTCCAGCACCAGTCCCCACAGTGCAGCTTATAGGGCCACACTTCTCCACAGGTTGCAGGCAAGAAAACTGCCCTGAAAATTGCCCCTGCCCTCTGCTGCTCCTCTGCCTTGCCAGCGGGCCCCCACCCTGCCCAGCTCTCACCCAGCACTGCCATTTCACACCCCAATGCATTTCTGCTTAAGAGAAACCTCCTCCCTTGCAGAGGGGATTTTGCAGCACAGAGGGAGGAAGCACTGCTTCCAAGGGGCTCTCAGAGAGAGAGGAACCAGCCAGCTTTCAAATGCATATGGTTTATAATAGCTGGTTTAAATGCTTTCTTAATGCTGAGCACTTAGTGATATCTATTTCTTGAGGTGCAGTTTTTATTTAAAGAAACCAAACCTCTAGATATTTTATCATTTTCCCTTTAAAAAGAAGGAATATAAAAGTTCTTTGCTCTTAATTATTGATGCAGAACATAAACACAAGACTTCTTTTCATCACAGGACTGAACATTTGACCTATGGTAGCCAAAACTGCAAAATTTGAGAGGAGCTCCAAGCCTGATTTTCAGTTTCATTACTAACACCTGCCTTTCCAATAGAGTGCATTTACTCAATGCAGACAGTTCGACACATTTAAAATATACAGGGTTCAATTAATTTTATATGAGAATATAGCTCATAAGTTGTGCTGCCAAAAGAGTTCACTGGCCCACAAGCTCAAAAGTAGTTTAAATAAAGGCTGAAAGAAATAAAAAAGGAAAATTACACCAAGTCACATCATGATGAGACCTTCTTAAATGCTCTGAAGAATAAAACTGCCATAAAGTGATAGAATCAGGAAGAAACTTTGTCTGACAGAATCACTCCCAGGGGAAGCAGTACACACTTTTTAATGCAATTACATTTTCAGCAAGGACACCCAGGCACACTGTTGATCTGATGCAGCAGAGGGGATTTGGCAAAGCACAGGAGCAACTCAGACAGATGAGATGGAAGGGAAGCACTTCATGGCCTGCATCGGCAGATCAAGTGCAAACACACTTCCAGGCAACCCCAGTACCACAGCAGGCTGCAAAACCTATGTGAGATCAAACACTTGGGCAGTACGTCCTCACTGACCTCTCTTTCCCTGCCCTTCATCTGGATATCATTGCTGAAGCTTCAGGAGATGCACCAGAAGTTGGTGAGCCTGGATATTTTTTTGCACCTGAACAAAATCTAGGCCCTGGCATCCATGAGGATTGCACTGTCTCTTGTCAAGGCCTGACTTAAGTCCTGGAAGTGCCCCCTGAGGTGTGCATGAAAGAAGCTGTAATGCCATAAGAGCATGGCAGCACATGATAGCATCACACTTGATGGAAAAGCCCCAGCAGGAGTGGATTCCCTGAAGCTGAGCCCTGCACAAGCCTCACTCCTGCTAAGCCCCCTGCCCAGAGCTGTGCTTCAGCTGTCCAGAGCCCGTGGGACTCGCCTGTTCTCCTCACAGCCAGTACATAAGGAAACTTGCATTATTCCATACACTGCAGGGGAAAGTGGCTACTCAGTGCAGGTGGCAGCTGTCCCTCGTGGCCTGGGTGCCGGCCCTTTCCTCACTCACCGTGAGGAGCCTGTACTGACCAGCATGCTGAAACACCTCTCTTTGATGCACAACTCTACTAAAGAAAACCTGAGGAGAGGGAAATCCAAGAATGGAAAATCTGCAAAAAGGCTGATCTAGTGTTTAAGTCTTTCCTTGGTCAGCGGGGCAGATTATCTGGGGGTTTATATGGCTTCTGGTAACCATGTACAAGGATGCCTCTGAGCAAGGATAGAATTTCAGGATTTCATGTTTTCTGATCCTGTTTCCCACTATCTCACACTGTCCGGTTCTTTTGAAAGAAGAACAAGGACTGCTGGGGACCTCCTCTGGACGACAACAGAAGGGAGAGAAGAGCACCTAGTGTATGTGCCGGGTACAATGGGATGGGAACCAGGTTCATTTTCCAGAGTGGTCATCTGAGAAAATCGCTGGAGACACAGAGATGCTGCTCTCCAGCCCTCGCCCCATCCACGTCTCACCCGCAGCATCACCAGACTTCTTTAAGCAAAAAAGTCAGTATTAACAACCCGAAGAGAAATTTTCCTTGCGGATGCCAAATGACACTTAAAACCAGCTGCTCGGGCAGGTGTCCCGATCCCGGGCTTGGCTCCAGGCTCCGGCCGGGCATCGGCAGGGCCGGGCAGGGCTGCGCGGCTCCGCGGCCGCCCATCGCGCCCATTTCCCGGCTGGGCGATGGCCGGCGGCCGGGCAGAGCCTTCTCTTCCTCAGCCAATTGCATCTCCAGCCCGGAGCGGAGATCGCGGAGTGTGAGGCGGGGGAGCGCCCGGGGGCCGCTGCGGGGGGACGCTGCGAGCAGCTCCGGCGCCGCGGCGGGAGCGGGAGGAAGAGAAGCGGGGAGAGGCCTGGGGCAGGGAGCCCTCGGGGTCGGGCCGCGCCGGCCGGCCCAGCCACTTAAATGCAACTCCCGGGGCACCGGCTTCCCGCTGATGAGACCGCTGCAGGGCTGTCCAAGTCGGGGCGTCGTCGTGGGGACCGTCACCCTATGCCTGGCCGCCGGGTGGGCTCTGCAGAGTAAGTGTCCCACTCCGTCCCTGCCTCCCCCGCTCCCAGCCTCGGCCCCTTCCTCCTGCTCCTCGCCGCGATGCCCCGGCTCAGCCCCAGCGCCCGC
The DNA here is from genome assembly GCF_009819655.1 of Sylvia atricapilla. Classification (NCBI taxonomy): domain Eukaryota; kingdom Metazoa; phylum Chordata; class Aves; order Passeriformes; family Sylviidae; genus Sylvia; species Sylvia atricapilla. The sequence goes on along the minus strand of NC_089141.1, from coordinate 36,149,974 downwards.
CGACCCCCGCCCGCGGCCAGCGCTCTGCCAGCCCGTCCGCAAACCGGGAGCGGCTGGGGAGGGGCTGGGGACGGGACGTACCGAGACTCGGGCAGGCATCGCTGCTCTCTGAGGGCTGGACACGGTCAGGGGAGGCTCGTTCCCGCTGCTGCTGCTCGGAGGGAGCGGAGGAGCCGAGCGGAACCAGCGCGGCCGCGGGGGGAGCGCCCCACACCCCGGCCTCACGCCCGCTCCGGCAGGGGCGGCCCCAGCAGCCGCCGTCCTCCCGCTGCTTTCCCAGCAACTGAGGGGACGAGGGGTGGAGGGGGAAAGAACTCCGGTTAGAAAACAGCCCGAGGGGTGTCCGGTCACGCTGGGAAACGCTGCGGTGAGGAGGGAAGGTGGGTTCCCACCCGGCACCTCACGGGGGCGAGTGGGGATGGGGCAGCAGAGAGCCATCCGGTCGTCTCCCAGAGGGGCCCGAAGGAGGCTGCTGCCAACCCCACCTCGCCTGAGGACCGAGGTGTCGGGGCCGCCGGTGAGTTCGGTTTGGTCACGGCACTCCACCAACACAAGTGACGCACAGGAGGACACCAGAGGGTGGAGAAACAGTCCGCAGGGTATCAGATAGCCGTTTTGAGCTGTCCCCCTAGTTTAGAGCTGGTGGGTGGAGGCCCCTCCACGGCTGCCAGCCTTCTTCTTTCCCACTAACTGCCCAGCACACTGCAGGCCCGGCTGCGTTGCCACGGCCAGGTCTGGTACACAGAGCCGCACTTCCCGCTTTGACTCTTGGCCAGGCAAATACTTTGGAGTAGAGCAGCGTGCCAGGATGGCAGACTCAGTGAGTGAGCTCTGAGCAGCCCCTTACGCTCTTCTCCTGGGTGTGAGTTTTACTGGGTGTGAAGGAGCTGGTTTTGTGAGCAGCAGAACTTTGTGCAGATTGCTGCATGTGGGTGTGATGTTTGCTCTCCAGCCTGGTGCAGCTCTGTTGGATTAGACTGATTCAGGTGATCTAGGCACACTGCCTACCAAAAATATTTTTGAATGGTTAGATACTGCACTGCTTTTTTTAGCTTTGCATGCCAGATAGGGACAGAACATGTTTGCAAATCATTTAATGGAAAGATCTGAATTTTTTTTTTTTAACCTTGCAATCACATATTTAAAAGAAAGCCTCTATAAAAACATGAAAGGGTCACTGAGGGGAGATACTCAGCTCCTGTCTGGTCAGAAACAGTGGGAAAGGCCTTTAAATAAACACATGGACCAGAAAACAATTGGAACAATTTGCAGCGATTACCAGAGGTTCCCGGCTGTTCTGTTTCTGTAGCTGGCACAAACCTCGTTTTCACAGCTCTGGTTAGTCTCTCCTGCACACAGGCTGAACAGCAGATCACAGCTCAGCTGAGGATGCACCGAGCTGCCTGGAAAACATAATGTTCCTGCAGGGGGACTGAGCAGCATGAGTATGAAAGTGCTCATGAAGGAGGGAGCCCAGGAGTGTTACTTGGAAAAAGACTAGATCCTATTTGCTACTGTACATGAGGGCCTGGGAAATGAATTGGTGTCTTGAGCTCCTCTACCTTAATGCTGACCCGAAGAGTCAGTGAATTCTGCTACAGATCCCAAATACAGTTAAGTCAGGTTGTACTTCATCCATCTCTTCCATTTGCGGTCCCTGTGGAGTTTTGGCCATAGAGGGCTCTTACTTTAAGACTTTTAAATTTTTTTTTCCTTGGAGACTTTTTTCTTTGCTTTCTTAATCATTCTTATCCCTGAAGACTCTGCAGAACATCCAGGATCATCCCCAGGTGTCCTGCTTTGTACTTGGGCAGTGTAGGTGAGGGTCTCATTCTCACTTCCCCACTGGGTTATGGACATTTACAGGTCAGCTTTTTTTTTTTTTTTCATTTTCCTCTTGCAGTCAGCCTGTTCCTACAGTAAGGGTGAGCTGCTCCAAACCAGGAAAAGGCATTCACCCTTACTCTGTGCTTTATCTTGCCTTTGGTCTGCTTTGATTTTTATGGGTAGATAACAGGATTTCAGTAGTTAGCCAAGGGTTTCAAACAAGCCACTTATAAAAAGAAAAAAATGTATGCCAATTAAAACTCCTATGTTGGGATTCATCCAAACCTTTATGCAGAAACACCAAATGTAAGCAGAAATTACTGCAGTTACACATTAAACTAAGCCATTGGTTCAGTTTCACATTGTCATGAACAGCTCTGTAATCACATCAGGAGGAAGTAGATGAGAATTAAGTATTTTTTTATATGCATTTTTGCCCAGATATCATCAGGAACATGAAGTCTCTGGCTTCTCATGAAACTGCGTACCTTTGGTTACATGATTTATCTGCACTGGCTTATTAACTGGCCGCCCTTAAGAAGCTGATATTTCTAATGTTGATTACACATCCTGAAAACACGACAAAGTCCCTGCCAGGACTTGAAATACTTATGCCTACTACAATTCTTGCTTTTGGGGGATGGTAGTTAATGAATATGATAGATTACCTTGGACACGGCGACTAAACTTTCCATGTAAATGCAGGATATTTAAAGAAAGCCAGTTACTGATGAACAAAAGAACATTGCTTAGTTTTCAGAAAATGTTATGCTTATCCAAAGTCCCTTTCTATGTGGGTGTTAAAACATTGAAACTCATGCAATTATGTGTCCTCTATGGTGGAAGCATTTTTGCTATCACAAAGTATAAATGTGTATTTAGTCTTCAAGTATGTACATTGCTTTTATGGAAAGCAGAAAGAAAAAGGTATTTAAAAGCATAACCTATCCTGTCTTAAAACAGATCACTGAGATAGATAGGATGAATTACCAGGATCCAGGAGGTCCCAACCTGCCCTGGACAGCTGGTGCAGCATCACCTCTAGACTCATCACTCTCCTTTGTCTTTCAGCTCCTGGAGGAGTGTCCTTAGTTGTCCCACAACCCAACATCAATGCAACAGTGGCACAAAACATCCTCCTCTCAGTTGAATACTCTTGCCGAGGCGTGGCCACCATTGAGTGGAAGCATGTGTCAAGCTGGGGCACCACCAGCATTGTTGAGTGGAGAAGTGACAATTACGTCAACATATCCACGGTCTACAAGGACAGAGTGACTACTTTTGAAAATGGCTCTATACAGCTTCGCAATGTGGGCATGAGAGATGCTGGCTACTATTTTGTCACTGTAATGGATGAGCATGGAACCAATGCTTATGGCACCATCATAGTCAATGTTTACGGTACAAACTAGACGGGACTTCTTGCCTTTACTGCGTTTAGGCATCACTTTGCTTGTAATCAATTTTGTAATATTAATTCTTTTCATTTTCCCTACAGAGATTATCTATGAAGATTTGCATTTTGTAGCAGTTCTCTTTGCATTTCTTGCTGCGGTATCTGCCATTCTAATCTGCTTCATGTGGCTGTGTAATAAATCTCTGCATCTGTTTCAGAAGAAGACAACACACAAACTAACAGGTATTTCTCTAAAAATGTAGTCAGGGTATAGGGTCTTCAAGCCTGAAATTTGAGCCTAAAATTTGTACCATAAAGGTGTTAAACAGGGCCACTGAGAAAAAAGACTGAAGAGCTCAGATCAGTTATCCTGTAGTAACTCCTTACTAGCTGAGGCAACTGAGTAACAGGTGTTTAGTTGAAGAACAATCCACAGGACATACATCTTATATGTTTCAATAAAATACTTCCCAACATCACTGACTGCAAAACTTGGGGAGAAAAAGCCAGAGCTGCTATAACCCCTGCCATCAAAGGGCAGGAGACAAAGTCAAGAGCATCAGCAAATCTAAGAGAGTTCACATCAGCAGGGTGTATCCTAGGGGAAAATATTCAAAAGACCCTTGGAAGTGGCCCCCGCCCCAGTTCAATCCTCAGTGGAGGGTTGCATCTTCTCCTCTCAAACCCCCTCTTTCTTCATCTGTTCACTTTTGATCCAGTTGCAGACTCCAACAAACACTGAGTAATACCAAAATCTGACACCAAAGACAACAGTCATGAAAAGCAGGTCAAGGGAACACAAGGGCTACAGTGAAGGGACCTATTAGAGAAGAAATTTCCAAGCCACCAGCAGGGCTATCTGGCCTAGGCAGAAAGACTAGGTGCATTTTACAGGCCTGGGATCAAGCTCTTAGGCACATCTTTGAAATGGGAGGTTTCCTTTACCACTTCAAAATATTTCAGATGTTTACCTCCTTTTGTAAGTGGTTGGTTGCCCTCTAGGTAAAGGTCTGTATTTCTTCTGTAATAAATGTTACATTACAACAAGCAGCCTAGCTATCAGTATTTTACTAGACCAACACAGACACTCAAGCATCCTAAGACTCATGGCCCAGACTTTGTGTCAACTCTGCAAAACCTAATAGAAATTAACTTGGTTTGAGCTGTCTCTTCCTTTCTGTCGCTCACCTACAGCTCTTAAGGGTTGCTGCTGTTTTTGTGGTGCATATACCACTCAAGCTTCTGTAGCTAATAAAAACTTTCCTATCATGCCAGAATATACAGGATTTTGTTTAGATAAAGCCTCTTCCTCCAGTTGAAGCCAATCTTCCCACAGAGCTGAATTGAATAGACATATTCATGTAACATACAACAGAGTTCAGGAAAGCAAAGTTCTAGAAACTTGTTGTGTGATCTCCCAGGAAACGGTCCAAAGCAGAAACATAATTTCTGCCCCAGTTCTATCTTAGAAGAGCCCTCCTTTCAGAAGTCATGAAGAGAGTTATAAGAACAGGCCCCATGGACCTAGTTTTCTTAGTGCCTTTAGCCTTGTACTGGAAGAAATCGTCACTTTAAAGATTGTGAGAACCTCTTTATGCAGTTAAATATTTTGAAAAGATGTATTTAAAACCTAATTTTAGATGAGCAAGCTTGAGCTAATATTAAAATGTTAAAAATGTCTTGGTACAGTTAATTTTGGAACGTTGGCCTTCCAATCCATTTGCCAATCAATAACAATATCCTTTTATTTACAGCAAGTACAACAGAAGAGATTGAACTGGAAACCATTGAGTGTTAGCCAAGGACTGTATCATAATGAAAATAACAATACTACCTCAGAAGAAAGTAAGAACAAACCTAGACAATATAATGTCTGTGACTACTGCAGAAACATCCTGACTTGCAAAGTTAATTAAATCAGCAGTGTCTGATGGAGCTGTTTTGACCTGGTAGTTTTTTGGTTCTGCTAGTCAACATCAGAGTAAAAAGCAGTATGCTTTCATGCTGAGCATGAACACATTTTTGTGGCTAGCTAATAAAATCTACAGCCTCTACCACTCTTAAAAACAACCAACCAAGCCTCTAAGATCAACCCATAAAGGAAATTATCATGGTCTTGAAGGACACCTGCATTTTGGATATAGCAAGTCTCCTATTACAGAGTGGTCATTAGCATCCATCAACAGAATAAATTAAATGCCTAATTACAGTATTACATAAAAAAATTAATTGCAAGCATTAAATCCTGTTTATTGCACCTATGCTGCTACTTTTGGGTGTAAGGAATTTCCTGAAGCTCTGAAGATAAACTGCAATTTTTCATGAGACAAAACTGACTTTGAAAGAATGCTGACCTGGTCAAAGTTCTCCCACTTGTGTTTCCAGTTGTTCACACTGCCCCAGGATGAATGTTAACACACATTTTATGACATTACTAGAACAGGTGGTTGTACAAGGAACAGCGCAGGCAAGCACTAAAAAGGACAATGTCTGTAAAGATTAGAGGGAACAGATAAAATACTGACACACAACACCAGTGGAGTGGTGAAGTACTAAATGGTTTTGTTGTGAAAGATGTCAAGTCCTTTGCAAATTTAGCCCAGTGATGAAGAATCTATCAGAGAAGAAAAGTTAAAACAGCATTACTTTGAAATACAGTATCTACAAATACAGTTCTAAAATTTCTCTTGTTGAGAAGCCACCTTTGCTTTCCCTATGTTGTAAGAAAACATGATGTGACCCAATTAATGTTTTCTTGAATCTGTATATTGCACATTTTGCAATTCTCCCCTTGTAGTTCTGTTGGGTAAAATAACATTTGTGTTTGTCAGTGAGAAAGCAGTTAAGTGACCAAATTCCAAATTATTCTGTGTTGCTTTTGTAATGAGTATTTTGCAGTGTGAAATAAAGTTTGAACTTGGAAGACACCATGGACTAGTCTGTGCTTGTAAATTGCCATGTGGCTGTTTGAGTCAAACTGCTGCTACTGCCTTTTTCACACTTTGTCTCACTTGTTTGCAAAAACCTTTTACAGGACAGGCTGACAGAGCTTTCCCTCTGGTCAGGGACTGGGATGCTCAAGTGCAGAGGTACTATGGGCTCCATTTGGATAAACACTCAGGGAAGTTCTCACCAAGTGAATAACGACGCAGGTAGGTGCCAGACAAGCCAACCACCCTGTGCACAATACCTGTAAGCTGGCCATTTGTAGTAAAAATGGACTCTCTCCTACTCATAAATAGATTCAGCTGTTCACTCCTTCCTACATCTGGAACAGGTCAAAAGAGATGAGAAATTAAATAAGTATCTGATACAGGACAGAAAAGCAACAGTTTATTCCAATTCTCTGCTTTAAACATATGTTGCCCATATTTTGTGTCTTTGAGTGAACTAGGCTTTGACAACAGGGAAACTGTAAGTGCATCTGTTTCAATCAGCAAACTCGAATCACTTGGTAGAGCATGCTTATAGAATATGGAAAACATTGTTAGGGGTTCTTTTTGAGCCCCTAATCTTAAGACTTTGAATGGATCTTAGACTTTTAATGCAAAAAGCATTAAAGCACTTTGGATGTGAAGGTAGGTATTAGGTTGAGCTGAATATATAGCAAGTGCTCTGTCAGACTTAGAAAGTACTGGAAGTGCAGCTCACACCTAAAACCGCTATCATCTACTAACACTGACCTGAAGACACTCATTGCCAGAGGAAGTCAGGAAACTTATCCAGACATAAACGGCCATTCCAGTGCATTGCTGTGACTGCAGAGGTCATGCACACATTTAAACGTTTGAAAGCTGGGAAGAAAGTGGGAAATAAACACTTTAAATCCTTCAGTTTAAAATGTACTACTACAAAAGAAGTTTACAACTAGCACAGTTGTTCTACCTCTTTCAGCTTGGCTGAAGTCACTGCAACTTCAACCACTCATCCTTGGCTATTGAACCTAGTGCCAACCTCACTTTTGGGCAGTAACATCCCGTATGAACAGCAGGGACTCAAACAGTATTCAGCAAGAACATCCAGTACAGTCAGCCTGTATAAAGCTTTCTTCATAGACAATTCTTCACCTAAAAATTTTACCCACAATTTAACATGCTTACTCTATACAGGTAACATTACTTTACTCCCATTTTCCTGAAAATTATCTTTGTCAACATGCATTATTAATGTCAATATTTGAAGTACAGAATGTGAGGATAAACTGTAGCAGTTTCTTGCTACCCTAGAGCATCTAAAGTCTTATGGAAGGTTGTTACAGTAGAAATTCAGAAATTAAAACTGTTCTTAACTATACTTAGAGCATTCTAGATGATCAAAGGGATTAAGGCATTTTACTTTCAAACTTGAATTAAAGAGACATTCAAGTTCACCAGACTGCTTTGGCAATCAGTTGAAAAGGTCTTAATCATTCACTAATACTGCAGTTTCATATTCAAAGATGCACTACCAAGTTTCAAGACTGTCTGTTAGATGTCTAATCATTCTGTTTTCCATTAAAATTAGGAATCCTCGTGTATTCAACACCAACATACACTCTCCAGGTCTCTAATAATTCTTTGTTGTTGTTGTTGTTATTATTTCAGCTAGATCTGGCAGTCTTTACTCGTGTTTTCATGCTAACATGCAGAGCTTGCCCTTCTACACAGGAGGTGTCCTTCTTTTCAGGAGGTCCTGCAACCACAAGACTGTAGTACCTCCAGTGATCTGATTACTTGGCAATGAAGAACTTACTTGATGAAAAGGCTATTGCAACATGCAGACCTGTCAATTTAGGTGGAAAACAATATAGTGTAAAAATATGTTGAAGTTTCATAGCCTCATCTTCTAATTAAGAGATTTGTTGTGTTGGCAGGAGTCAGAACAACCTCATCTAGTTGGATGCATGAGCAGATGCATCAGGCTGTTGGCTGAACAGTTCACCAAGGAACAACGCCCCCTCTGCCTGTGATCACAGTGTCTGCTGGCACAGCAATACAGGACCTGGCATCATGGGGGTTAATTAGGCTCAGTCCTGTTTCAAGATCAGGAGACTATTTTCAACCAGGGCTTTTGATTTTCATCAGTTGTCCTGGGTAACACATTGGCACCTGAAAGGAAAACCCTTTCTCTTTCTTAGTTAGGTCACACAGAAGCAACTACTTCCAGGAACTGAAACAAGACGTTCCAATGGCCAACACCAATGTAAGTACAACAACTGCTTTGGATACAGGCTGAGCAGCAGTTTGCTGCTCATTTTCCTACAGTTATTCTTTATACTTGAGAATACAACAAAATAACTGTCACCATGGAAGTCTGATATTCAATTCAAACGTATTTATGTGCAAGAAGTTCATACATATACATATAGACAGACACCTCATAAGTCAATATGGACATAAATATGAACCAGTGCACACAGGTTGCAAAAAGACCCTTAGCACCGAAGTACCAAACAAAATGAAAGCTTTGTTGAACACCATACTGTAAGTTTCAAGAAGGCTACAATTACAACCAAAACTATAAAAAACATGACTTTATTTTGAAAGAATCCAAAAGAGCTGATATTCGGGAAGATATTATTTCCCTGAATGATAATCATGGAGAATGCAGGAGAAAGGCCCAGATGTGCAAGTGTGGAGGTTTACTGCACAAGAGTTAGCTCCTTCTATCCAGTCACTAAGTCATAAGTCACCCAAAACCTCAGATTGTCAGAACTTTGCACGTCAATTAAGACCCTTTCCTCTATATTCTTGCAAAAAACAAGCAAAGTAGTCGACATCACACAGGCCATCAGAGAGAAAAGACTTTTGCCACAGGCAGTGACTTTGTAACACTCAAACTGGCAAGTAAACATTTCTCAAAAATAATGGGGTCACCCTGAATCCCCATCAATGTACAAACAAATTCCAACTCAAGAATGCTTCAACTTAAGGACTACCAAATTTAATTTTATAAACAAAAAATACATTAATTACTCATCTATGTCACTCTGGACAGAGCAATTTTCAAAGATACAGCTGAAAGGAACTTTTACAAAAAATTGTATATATTTTATATGCCACTGAAAAAGGCTTAATTACAAATACCAAAATGGCTATTTCTGTACAGCAAATAAACTTGATTTTGCTTTCTTGTATTGCCCGCAGTTCCCATTTCCCTTTGCTGCACTGGAAGTTATCTTTGCACAGAGACACTTCAAAGCCCTCAGAGGGAGGCTGACGCTTCACTAGCAAGGAGTTAGGGCAGCCATGAGGAGTTCCATTTTATACACAAAGTTACGCCCTTCCATTTTATTCCACTGCACTTCCTTGAATGGTCCCCGGAGGTGATTCCACTTGCTGTCCTGCAGGACATCGCCCTTGGGGAGATCCTTGCACTGGCTCCGAGGAAACTGAACCATGACTTTGCTGCCACTTTCTGGACCGTTGCGGACTGTGGCGAAAGGAGATTTCAATGAGCATTTTTACACTGCATGAATTCCTCATACCAAATATTCTTCCTTGTGTATTCTATACTTTACTCTTACTCAATTCCAAACATGCTGAAAGCAAACAAGGGGAATTCCCTTCCTTTGTTTTTCAAAGCTTTTTCTCTGGATTTTCTCTCTCATCTCCCACTTCTCTATGATTTTGTTGCTTTAGCACACTGCATATTCTTGGTTAGATCAAGACAGAGCAACTTTTAATAAACCCCAAAATGTAAACCTTACAAATGCATTTCTTTTTCCCCAATGATGCCAAGAAGGGCAAAGGCTTCATTGCTCATTCTTTCCTTGGATGTATTCCCCACTATTTTGTTGAAAAATGTATTGTTTCTAGTGGATTTATCTCAAATAGACAGGATCTAAGTCACTGGGCAGTTACTTTTAATCACAAAATTCTGCAAGACTGGTGGAGGGATGGTAGTGCTCCATTAGCTTGGATGGGTTTCTGTGTTTTTATGTTGGGGAGTGGTGTGTGTTGGCTTTTAAATTAACAGTTAGAGGGGTACCACCTAGCTTATCCCTCACCTCCCAACCCAACCTTCTATAAAAAGACGACTATCAGGCTGATTGAATATAATTTCTCTTTCATAAATTGATGCCAACTACTCCCCATCATCATGTTCTCCATAATATGTTCAGAAAATTCTTCTGAGACTATTTTTCTTTTTCCTCCTCATCTTCTCAGTAATTGCAATGAGGCTGATCAGACTGTATCATTTGCCTTCTGTCCTCAGGAGCCCTTCCTGAGCCTGGATCATCTGGATCATCTTTTAGAGATGATCAAGAGTGGCCTTGCAATGATATTAATCAACTCTTTAAGCAGTCATGGATATATATCCCACCTGGTCCCACGAAGTTGTGTATGTCTAAGCCTGTTCAAAGGTTCTCTAACCTGGTGTTCCACTACTGAGGCTGAATCTTTGCTCCAGAATTTCCCATGGGTCTCATAGATCCATTTCTGAAGGCCAGTCTTAAGACCAAAGTAAAGAAAGTACTCAGTACCTTGGCTCCTCCATGTCCTGTGCCACCAGGTACTCTCTCTTTTTAACAGCAGCCCCACATTTTCCCTAATCTTTCCTTTGCTGGTGACATACCTGTTGAAGCTCTTCTTGCTGCCCTCTACATCCCTCATCAGATTGCTATCCTATTCTTAGCTTTCCTATCCTTAGCAATGCATGCTTGGATAGTTTCTCTATATGCCTCCCAGGTCAACTACTTATAATCTCTTGGAGCTTCCTTCCTGTGTCATGAGTTCAGTCATGAGCTCCTTGTTCATACACACAAGTCTTCTGTCACCTTTGCAGAACTTTGTGAACTTTAGGAATGACCATTCTTGAGCTTGAAAAAGGTGACCCTTGAAAACAATAATCAAACAGCACTCCTGGACCCATCTTCTTTCCATCCCATAGGATCATATCCCATAGGATTCTATCAAAAAGATCCCTAAAGAGACCAATTTCTGTTCTCCCTAAGTCTGGGGCTGTGATCCTGTGGTTTATCTTGTTCTTTTCTCTCAGGATCCTGATGGTTTCTGTAATCTCTTTTTTCCTATGCTAATAATAATAATACATATTATTAACTACACATATTTATAAATTATACAAACAAATATTTATAAAATATATAATTATAATAAATAAAAATAAATATATTTCTATGCTTAAATAATCTATTCATATAATACATATTACAGAACATATATAAAATTTTCCATAACTATACAAAATATTTTCAAGCCTGTGTAAGTTAAGTGGCTTCCTGGGCAAGATGTTGATTCTATTTAGATGTCAAGTCTATACACAAAAGAGATTGTCTCTAGACTTTTAGAGCATCATATCAATTTATAGTAAAATATTCTACGAACAGTCTTGGAAAGATCTGACTTCTATTTGCAAGAGGAAACACTACCTGAAATGGCATAGTCTCCATTTGGTGATGCCACAGTTATTGCTGATGCATTGCCAATGCTCTCCACCGGCCCCAGACCAACATGATTACTGAAACTCAGCACATGCCATCCCATAACTTTTGCAAGCTGTTGAACTGCATGTACTTGGTGCTGCGACATCTGAAACATAACAAGAGGTTTGTTTTCTGTTCAATATTTGCAGACCACAGGAAGAATTGCTTATGGTGTTTAGCAAGCCTTTTTTTGTACAATAGTTATTGATAAAAGTGACTTATGTTCTCTAATTCCAGAGGAACTTTTTTTATGACAGTAGAGCTTTGTGTTACTTGAATTTAGACTAGTTCCTCTACAGACAGAGAAGACCACTCTATTGTGCAGTTAAATTAATTTTTCATAGGTATATGCACTGAGTAATTTTATTTAAGTATTGCTTTTAATTTACAAAATTCTTTATTTAGGTGTCAAAAAATTCATTTGTAAACAATCCTGTCTTCCAATAGAAATAAGACTTCTGTTGTAAAATATATAAAAATATGAGAAAGTGTTAGCAAAGAAAATACAGGAAAAAAGTTGAGGTTCTCACATGCATGATTATCATCATTAATGCTCAACTCACATGCATGATTATCTTCATTAATGCTCAAGTGTAAGCACTGAGCTCTAACAGCTTAGGAGTTTAAATGCTACTGTTTTCCTGTATCATGACTTATCCCTTGTAACAAGGAAGTATCCAGCACACTTCAGCAGTTCTGTGTGAACAAGTCTGACAACACTTGACCAAAAACACACGACCTCAGCATGATCTGTTTCGACTTGTCTTCTGTGTCATGGAGTTTTATATAACTGCAACAGGCCAACCACTATTATTAATGACCTGTATTTTGACTGTTTGTAATGCATAGTGGGGAGATTGTTACTTCTGAATAAAACCAGCAGGTTGTTCTAAGCAATTAAGAAAACAGAGTTCATTCAAGTATCAGCTAATTTAGTAATGACAGATGCAAAGTGAGCATCAACAGACAATGTTGAAATGACAGTAATTGTGAGTTCATTAAGAACTTGGCTACAGTAAGATTCATACATAGAATACCTTATTGTCTGCTAGGATTACCACTGATTTTTTCTCCCATAATGAGCAGCATAAAGAAATGCATTTTAAATAGGAAGGAAAAATTATTACGACTACTGACCCTAGTAAAAAAAGGGCTATATATTTTAATTACAGTTGCTAAAGACTCAATATAAACATAGTGAAAAATCAGTCATCCAGCTTCCCATCTTCACTATTTGAACTTTTTTACGTTTTCTAGATAACATTAGATAACACATAGATAAAAGTGAAATTCTAACTTCTTCTGTTTCCCAAACATCATGAGAAAGGGAAGAATAACATACGTGAGTCTACCTGAGATAAAAGGAAATCCTGCAGTTCTTGCTCTTGATGGGACAGTGTAATAACTCTTCCATCTCTATGCACAACTCTGATTTGTTCAACTCCAATATTCAGCTGTAGTTGAATGGATCTTTGAAGACAAGAACCGTATTTATTTGAAAAGCATTAAAACACTTAAAACAGGAAACTAACAACGCAGAATCCCACCCAGTCATTGACAAGAATTCCTAAAACAGATGTTGCAAAGCTTACAGAATATGACAGCAACTCCAAACATTCCAGTTTCATCAGTCAGCACAACAGCTCCCTCTATATGGCAGGTGACATGTTCTGTGGCATACTCCCAGACCTGGCCTACCATTTGCTCAGGTCAAGGAAGCCTCGCAGCTCCCTGCCTGCCCCTGTGCCTAAGTTTCCCTCCAGTTGTGTAGGGGAAAATGGTGTGTTCTATGCTACAGACAAGACTTGGGCAGCTTACGTCCTCTGGAGCCAAGACTGGCAATGTACCAATGACTGCAGGTTGTCCCTCACTGTGGTCACAGCCAGAGCACACTGCTCCAAATGGAAAAAAACACTGTTGATGCATTAATAAATGCACTGCTGGCCAGTTTCCAGGCATTTATTTCTGGAACATGAAATCTCCTATTTCGGTAACAACATGCTTAGTAACTGAATGAATTCCACATTTACATGAGCTACACATTTCAGAACCTATGCAACCAAGCTAGGACTGAGCATTGATTAGCTTTCCAAGGCCAGAATGGAAGTTAAGAATCCAGCACATCAAATGATGTTTAGTATTCAGTCATCTATACCCAAAGTAAATTCCCTCCCCAACTGTCCACTCTCATCTTAATTTTCTTCTTTGAAAGGAAACTATATTAATTAAAGATGTACTAAATATCTTCATTGAAGGGTAAAGTGGGTGAAGTTTTCTTAAGGTGACTGTTCACCCCAGTCAAGTCAGAAAAACAAACACACACAAATCACAGACTCCTACTTGCCTGAAGAGAATCTAAACCTTTAAAGCACAATGTGAATACACACTGCCTTTGCTTCACGCTTCTACAACTGAAAGGACATGCATTCTCATACTTACTTGCATATCTGCTCATATCCTTGAGAAGTTATTAGAACTTTAACACTGGATTCATAAACATCATTGATATTGGACCAGTGAGCCTGAATCTGAGGATCCTCAATACGACTCGCCAGACTGTCAATGGTTCGAGCAGTTCTAGAAGATAAAGCCATATTCCACACACAATAATCCAGGTAGTGTGTGCTGTTATCTTGCTTACAGGAAGCAAGGAGGTTATTAGATTTAACAGAAACATAGGGATTGAAATTCTATTTCAGCACTGTTCTGGTGCTAATGAAGTACACCTGCTTATTCTGGACATTTTTCATACATTCTGCAGCAGTACTGAAGTGATATTACTAAGTTTCAGCTACTGCACTGCAAAGAATACCGAAAAAGGATTTATGCCATTTGAAATAAAAAGGTACAATTATCAGCAGCTTATTTTGAAACGGTCAGAGATCTCAAAGAAATCTGGTATTTTTTCTTTTTACTCATTGAACATTATTTGCTCATATTTTTTTCATAATTCTGGTTCTTAGTACTTACAAAAAAAAGACTGTATTAACCATGAAGGAAACAGCAGCTAATTTTAAGAACACTTTGATTATTCAATTGTATTCTACATAAAGATATATTACTGTAACAAGTGTATCTTGTGACCCACCTTCGTCTCAAAAAGATATGCTTTGCCTGTTTTATGATCTTTTCCAGGAGTCCTTCATTTGACTGTAAAGAACTGATTTCATTTTTATCAAAAGCCTGGGGCCCTGCAAGTCTCATTCTCTTATGGCCAAAAGGTGCACTAGCTGGATGTGGCATCACTGTTGAGCTCAGGGTTTGCTTGTGACACTGCAACAACCAATAGATGTTATAAAACAAAGAGACCAAGTAACATATCTGCAAGAAATACTATGTATGCTACAATATGTTGCTTCACATCAGTTTTTTTGAATGTACATACTTTCAAAAAGTGCAACTTTCTAACTTTATCAGCCTGACAGCACTTTAAGGACAGTTTTTCGTACTTTGCCTCCCCCATTTATAGGTGTCTTTCAAACCTTATAGAAAGCAATTTAAAACGTGCTAGCTAACAAAAATTTGATACTATGGCAGTAGCTCCTACTAATAAGTCTTCTTTATATACATCTATGGAGACAGAAAGAATGGTCACTTAAAAACAAAGGAAGGATTTTAGACGAAAAAAATTGAAGTCCAAGAAGTTTTAGCAACATGTCCAAAGTAAAGAAAGGAAATCCACAGGAAAGGTGGGCACTGAGCCAAAGCTTCATGAACCCTAAATCAATGTTTGAAATATTGGACTGTTCCACATGACTGCATGACTTGCAGAGCTGTGCTCTAAGGAGGTGAACACTCTCTGGAATATGGTTTCAATTCTACTCAGAGATGCAAAACTGTGCTTCTTTCCTGAAGAGAGACAGCCTCAACCTCATACCCTAGGTTATTCTGCTAGATTATACAAGAATCTAAAATGCTGAAGCAGAGAAGTGGACCTTAAAATAAACAAAGCTATTATGGTAACTGACTGTTCCTTCAAGAGGGTATGGCCTGACCAGGTGCTCACTGACAGTGCTTGGTAAGCACTATTACACACGACAAAAAAAGACAGGACTGATGAACTCCACTGGAAAAGCTTTGCATGTCTTTTCTGAAGTGAGTAGCCTGGTCTGATGTTAAGTAAAGAACTAGCATTCCATGAAAGCATTAACTGCAACTCCCAAACCACCCACACCCACAGAAACCAAGCAGTCGGCTGCCTTCCACCAATGGATGGAGAAGGACTGTCCTCTAGTGGCACTCTGCTGTTATACCAATGCCACACACTAGGCAGAAGGCTGAACAAAATCCCAAAAACTCTTCAGTCCTTCAGCCATAGATGATCCTGATGTACCTCTCTGATAAGTTGATGTAAATTATGTTCCAGAACATAGAGATGATCCTCTGGATTCTGTTTTTCAGAAGCAGCCTTTTGTGACTTTTTATCATTGGAAGAGTGACACAGAGAAATAGACAACTGCAAACCTGTACAAAGCAGATGGGAAAAAAAAAGATCTTAAAAAGTGAGCACTGATAATTTTCAAGATTGCTGCTGAGAACTTTTTGTTTTTTTCATGTTTTATACTCCATAGTTTAACAATGGGCAGTCACTGTATCAGAGAAAAATCAAAGAATGATGGTGGAGAGCACAGCACCAAAGGCAAGTAAAACTTGATATTTACTGAAGCACTGACAGGCCAACTGTGAAATCACCAGGTGCATTTCACATCAATTTCTATGACTCAATCCCACACAAAAAGAGAAGTTGCCAGGACTCCACTCCTTTCTCAGAGGAGTGATTAACCATCACACACATTTTAAGCAATCCAGAAATATATTCTTTGCATGATACAATCAGTTGTGTACTTCTTGTAAGAACAGAAGATTCAACACTGACTCTAAGCCACCTTTATGCTGTTTAATTATCCTCATTTAAGAGCATTTGCTTTTGTTCTTTTGAGGACCCATAAAGTCAAGTCCTAAATTTATTCTTACATGCAATTCAGGAGCAATGGCTTATGCACAGCTCTACACTGCCACATGCACGTGGCATTACAGCTTACATTTTTAAGTTCTGCTGAAAAAAAACATAACCACAAAGGAAAGCAGAGTAAATTAGAAACTACTGTGCATTAGTTGAAATTCCATTTTTCAAAACCTTTGAAAATCAAGGAGTTTTTTTTCTTTTGTAAGGACAGAGCATTAAAAAAGGTGACATCAAACAGTATTTAAGCAAATAATTGTAGGTCAAGAGTCTTAAAAAGCTTCCTACCTGGGAAAGGCTGGGAGATTATCTGATTTTTCACTACAATGTGAGGAATCTGTGATTTAATTTGAACAGCTTCTCGTGACAACTGGGCAAATATTTCTTTACATAGAAGAACATTCTGTGCAGTCTCCAACTTTGTTTGCCAGTGTGCAGAACCTGAAAAGTATAAATCAGTGTTTGAGGAGAGAAAAGAAAGAGAAGCCACCTTTTTGTTCAGATGCCAGATACTATGCAGTAGCCACGTGTGATCACTAAGATAAAGCAGTCAGTACCTTATACCCAAATTCTGAGTATTATCAGAATTTTATCTCAGTTAAGCAAGCACTTTAAGGTAAAACTAAAACCAATTTTGATTCAATTTTACATACGTGTATATTGTGAAGTGCAACACCCTTATGGAACAGTGTGCTATACTCCCAGGCCTTTTGTGAATTCCCTTTAAGTTGTAATTTACTTTCAATGATACTTCTGGCTTTATTAAATTCTATGATGAACTACACAATTATGTCCAGTGCATGTATGTGCTTTCACAGGGTTTATAAGCCAAAATTCTTGGGAGATTCCAGAGTGAGTAAGCACATACGCTGTATAAGGTACCCTCAATACCATATGAAACACCTCATAGTACAGCACTCAGTGTTCAGGACAGCACCAGCATCCATATCACAGACAACTGTGAAATAAAATTCTGTCAACTTTAAACTTTGTAACTTTAAAGAGTAAAGGATGGCTTTTTAATCCAAAAGGTTACATCTTCACTTACTGGCACATATTAAATGAATCAATGTACTATCTGCCAAGTGAGCTGTTGGTAATTAACACACCGACCACCAGCACAGATTCAGCTTCAGATAAAACATATGAGCAACAGACACAAATTATGCGTTTTGGGCAGAATTAGGAGTGAACAATCATTAGTTCAGCTGAATTAATGGGATGTACACGACACCTTGGTTGGATTTCAGTTATGGGCTCAAACTTCTAATGTCTAACAAAAGGGGCTCCAGAATACTCAAAATACAACCCTAATAATTTTTTTTCAGAACTGAATAAACACATATGAAAAAGTGAAGGAGCATGCTTCAAAAGTATGATTTCCAAAGCCCAATCAGCACCCAAACAGAAAAATAATAAGGGAAGTCTCATTCATTCTTCTTCCCAGCTGTATGATGAAATTTTAAAACAAGCATCATATGCAAACCCATTTCTTGGGAACTTAGCCAAAAAACAACATACAAGCTATACCTGGCTTTGATTTTGGCAAGGGTCTTTTAAAGAGATTGACTGTCCCAAGGTCACCGATGTCTGGTGCTTGTTTTTGAATAGAAACCTAGGCAAGAGAGAACAGTATTTAATGGTTGTTCCCTGTTGCAATCAGACAAATCCGAAACAAAACTCCACTAGGTTATTGAGGTTTCTCTGACATACCTTGATGTACGCTGATCCCTCTAAATCACTTGGAATTTGAACATCCAAAGGACAATAATCCTCAGGTATCTTTTTATCCAGGTCAATGTCAGTGTTCTTTATCACCTCAAATGTGCCATGATGAAGAAAAAGGGAGCCTGAGTAAAGAAGGACAAAGATATACACATTATATATTAAGCATCTTCTGCAAATAAAAAAGCTCTTATCTCTGTTTTGGAGAAATATGTATGTCTGAATCTCCCAATCTTCAGAGCAGTACTTGACCATTATTTTGTAGTGACTTCTTAAAAAAACCCAGGTCAAACAGAAAGCTCATGCCACTGTATCACTGTATCTCAATCCTCCACTGTGCAATGTGTAGTATTTTACAGTAAGTTAACACAGAGTATTCAATAATTATGGGGGGAAGTCAAGAGTTTTTTTG
Organism: Sylvia atricapilla; assembly: GCF_009819655.1. Classification (NCBI taxonomy): domain Eukaryota; kingdom Metazoa; phylum Chordata; class Aves; order Passeriformes; family Sylviidae; genus Sylvia; species Sylvia atricapilla. The sequence continues at coordinate 36,131,226 of NC_089141.1, read as the reverse complement.
AAATTGAGTCATTAGGTGCAAGGACGGAGGAAAAAAAAAAGATATTTGGTTAAAAAAAAGACAAAAAGTAAATATGTGAAGTTTTGCAAGCAGTTGGTTAAAGATATAACACCCTTATTGATTTAAAGGAATTCTGATGATGTTTGGCTAGAAGTCTTAAAACTATGAACATGTTCTGACTGTAACTCTATAGCAAATCATTCAGAGACAGATAGGAGAGATGTGGGTATCTGCTTTTTTTTCATCCTGCACACCTTTTTCATCCAAGACACAGTCCACCTAGGTCAGGGTAAATCAACTAAAAAAGAAACATAGCCTGGGGTACATCTACAGCTTTTTCATGAACAAATCTAAATCTGTCCTTTACCTCCCTCACCAATGACAACAGGAACCCAACACATCCAGTCCTGATGCCTGCTTTGTACCTACATCCTAAGTTTTGTGTGATTCTGTATTTACCTCATCACTCCATAACAGCCTCTAGAACCCTGGGCTGATCACTTCCTTTAAATGTAATCCATAAATTAAGGCATATTCTCAGCCTCATTTTTCTGCTGCAGGAATAGGTAAAATTATCTACAACCAATGTCACTCTTCAGCCACATGGTTTACTCTTACCTGGTGTGAATTCTGGGGAGCAAGGGAGTTAGACATGATAAGCCTTTTGGGTCCTTTTCAACTTGAGATATTCTAGGATTTTCTGATCTTTGATTAAAAAAAAAATGTAACCCACTCTTCCCTTTTTTTTTAAATGCTTTACACACCAAACACAGATAAGAGCCAAGGATTTACAAAATCTGCCTGTCAACTGATCACCTACATTGCAAATGGAGTATTGTCTTTGTGAACAAATTCTTAGTAAAATACTACTCATTTAGCCTTTAAAATCACTTTCCGGACTGAAGATGGCAAGATATTTTCCCTGATACTAAAACAAGACTTCTCCCTTTATAAACTCATTTCATAAATATAAAAAATTCACATTAAAATTATTTATTATGAGATAGTCCATCTTTTATTCCAGTTACAAAAAGACAATTTCATAAAATATCTATTCTTGTGAAAAATATCCTACAGTTTACCTGCACTTCTGTAGCTCAGATCACCAAGAATTTTATCTCCCACTTTTCTCAGCTTCCAGTGCTGTCTCAGTCTTAGCAGTTCAGAGTTGAAGTCTCTTTGTCGCTTATTTTCCTGATTTTCAGCAACTGATTTGGATAATCTTTCTGCACCTTTCAACAGGATCTGAGCTGCTCCAGCTAATGACTTCTTTTTTGAAATCAGCTGTAGAAACTGAGGATTCTAGTACCAACGACAACAACGAGATACTTGCACTTTAATTCACAAAAGATCATTATTATTACTATTATTATTATTACTATTATTATTACTACTGTTACTCTCATACCAGCATTATACAACTGGGAGTAGCGTTTTGACTGAGGCTTCTGAAATTGGCATAAAATCCCATTCCCAGCCTTACTCTGACCATCAAAGCACTGCACTAGCACATCAAAAGGAAGATTTTGATAAATTATGTACTGATTACTTGTGAAAAAAAGAATCCTCTGGAATAAAATCTTTAGCATCAAGCCAAACAAAGTGCTCAACTAGGTACAACATACTTGTTTTGGAGGAAGGGGATCCTGCCCGACTGGGTCTAGAGTCATGAACTTTTTATCCTTCACAATGCTAAGAACATCATACAACACACACATCTCAGTCAATGCACTTCTTAAGTTGTTCCTCACTGAATCCCAAGGCCAGAGGGATGGCTGAAACTTTACCAACCCTAAAAAAAACAAAACAAAGGAAGGAAAAACAAAGAACTTTAAAAAGGTACGGCGTAAGGCTCATTTTTAAACCACAGAGAGATCATGACGACAAGAAACACAACACGATCTCATATCTGCTGTTGTCCTTTCCCACTAGAATTTACTGCGGCTCGGTCAGGAATACTCAGACCAGCCCACCACGGGAACCCCTGGGGGAAGGCAGGCCAGGCCCAAGCACCCGCGGAGCTGCAGGCCGGCACCGCCACAGCTCGGCGGGCCTCCACCAGCTGCACCCCGGCGGGAGAGCTCGGGCCCTTCTCACCTTCCTCATCCTCCGTCTCGCCCGGCTCGGCCCACGCGCGGCCCGCCGAGCCCGGCTCGTCCTCCTCGGAGCCGGAGCCCTGGCTGAAGTCGATGCGCTGCGCCAGGCGCGCCAGGTTCTGGGACATGGAGAGCGGCTGGAGGTAGGTCTCGCTGCCATCCAGCCCCACCTCCTGCACCTGCTTCTCGCACGCCGACTCGATGCTGATGCGCACGGCCGGCACGCCCGCCATCTTGGCGCGACCCCCGCCCGCACTCGGCAGGGGGCGGGCCAGCGCCGGCGGGCCCGGGAGGGGGCGGGGCCAGGGCCGGGCGAGCTCGGCCGTTTCCGGAGAGAGCTCGGAAGTGGCCGGGGCCAGCGCTGAGTGGGCTCGGCTGCCTCCGGAGGGGCTCGCGAGGGGGCGGGGCGAGCGCGGGGCGCGGGTGAGGGGGCGGGGCGAGCGCGGAAGCCCGGAGCTGGTCCCGTTTTTTCCTACGGCCTTATTTTTGGCCAGAAGTTGGTTCTGTGTCTCGTTCTAAACCTAATTTCACCTCCCGTCGTCAGCTGTGGCCACGTAGGAAGCTCAATCAAACAAATGGAAAACGTACAATAACATTGCCATTAAATTATAGTTTGATTCGGTCATAACTCCCAGTGACACGTATGCTCCGAGTTCTGCCCTTTGACACAACTAAGAAGGCGGCAACTTATTGTTCTCATATTTATTCTTAAATCTGGAAAGTGTGCATAATTGAAAGCATTACAAAAATCAGCATTTGTCCTTGAGGAAGATTCCTCGGCCCGCGGGGCTCAGTCTCTCCCGACCAGGTGCGTCTCCTGCGGCCTGTCGATGCGGAAGAGCAGCTCGGCGGGCTGGAAGTAGCCCAGGTACTGCACGCTGTCCGGGCTGGTGTCCTGGTGGTAGTGCCCTCCTTCCCCGTGGTGGCTGAAACAGTGCGTGTGCTCCACGCGCAGATCGAAGCCCTGGCACCAGACAGACGCCCGTCAGCAACACGTTCATGGGAACAGCATTTAAAAGGCACGGGATAGTCTATCCTCGTGTGTATTTTCACACATCTCCAAACGTTAAGCAGTGAAAACTTGCAAGAAGCTTGTGAAACCAGTCAGACAAAGGAATTGAGAAACCCTGTCAGCTCCCAGCTTTTGGAGTTAATCTGACCAAGGTCTCCTTTTTAACCTTTTTTTTTTTTCCCCACCTTTCTTTCCATTGGGATTAAATAATGCAGTCACACCAAGGAACCCCTACTGGAAATCAATTGCACTGAATTGCCACAGGCCCATGTGATAAAGGGACTGTCTCTGCTCCAGTTCTGAGAGCCAGCATAGATGAATATGGGAAGAACAGTGACTAAAATAGCAACTAACACCCTAAAGCACGAGATCAACACCACCAGTTTTATGTACCACAGAATGGGTTGGGGTCAAAGGGACTTTCACAGATCATCTATTCTAACCACCCTGTCATGGGCCGGGACATCTTCCATTCAACCAGCTTAGTCAAAGCCCCATCTAATCCAGCCACGAACACTTCCACGGATGGGGCATCCACATCTTCTCTGGGCAACCTGTTCCACTGTCTCTCCGCACTTAGCCTAAAAATTTTTTCCATATATCCAATCTAAATCTGTTCTCTTTCAATTTAAAATCCTTGCCTCTTCTTTTGTCAGTACATGTCCTGGTAAAAAAATTCTCTCTATCTTCCCTTAAAAGCTTCCTTTAAGTACTGGAAGACGGCAATAAAGTCCTTCTGGAGCCTTTTCTTCTCCAGGCTGAGCAATGTCAGCTCCCAGTCTCTTTTCATAGGAAGAGAGCCCTGTGCTCATTTTCATGGCCCTCCTTGGGCCCTGCTCTAATTTCACATCTTTCATGGGATCCCAAAGCTACATGCAGCACTCCAGGTGGGGTCTCATGAGGGAAAGAATGATCTTGCTTGACCTGACCACACCTAGTTTGACATAGCCCCGGACAGGATTAGTTTTCTGGGCTGCAAAGGAATACTGGTGAATAGTGCTATGACATTGGAATGCCATTGTCTAATGCTCTCTTTGTAATGACACTCAAAGATTTCCAAAACCACAGGCCTAGCCAAGTGCTGTTGAGCTTGCAGTGGTTGCAGACAGGAGAAATCCAGAGGCATCCACCAGAAAAGTTGCATTGGTTCTGAATGGAGCAGCTGCTGATGACTGCTTTCAAAGGATGCATCAGTGGGTTATGGGAACATACACACAGTTTGGCCTTAGGCCAGAGACTGCCACATAATGACACAATAAAATCACACCCTTCAACATATTTAAGGCTACAGTATGTCCCACTTACCTCTGGAAAAAAACGTTTTTATATTACTTATGACTCCATTGTTATTTATAAAATAGTCATTTTCATCTAGGGTTTTCTGGTTACTTTTAAACAAATAGTTTTCCTAATTACAAGTACCTTAACAGTTTTTGAAACCAGATTGGGTTTTATCCTGAATTATTTGCTGTTGAATTTGATGCTTGTGAAAGATGCTATGTAAGTTTCCGACACGCGGCTTTGCAGACTTCAATTTACATCAGCAATGGGACACATGCTTCATGTCTTTTGACACAGCATTAGCAAAGGGAGTTCTTATGAAAGCAAACTACATAAACACATGGCTGAACCACCTTCCATGCTCTTGACATTTCTCCCAGTGTGGCCAGCAGTGAATGTAAACCGTACTGTTGGGTTTGGGATGCAAACGCTTGCACACATGCAACTGGAACAGAATGATGAAGTTAATCCACTATGAACAACCACTAGCTTTCAGAATAGATTGACCTGTCCTCAATGATGCAAACAATTCACAGAAATGAGAAGCTTCTCAATCACTGCCCCAGCTCTGGAAGAGTCGAACACAATATATATACACACTCCCATTCTTGAAATGAAAATCACATCCAAGACAAAATTCGTTACAGGTCTCAGTCTATACCTAGATATGAAAAAAAGAGACTCACTGGATCTCTGGAAACTATTACTGGCTGACAAATCAGTGGAGCCTTCATTTCAAAGAATTTGAGCCAGTTATTCACATCCTCATCAGTATTCAGGGGACAGGCAGAAAATTCTGGAGGCTAGAGCAAAAATAAAAGCGTTTTAAGTAAAAGGAAGACAACTGCATCAGGATAGTTTTTCTCTAGCAACTTCGCTTTTTCCCTCCCCACTATTCTGTTCATTTTTCTTCTTGACTGAAAGAAACTCACCAGTGTCCATCGCTCTGTTTCTGCCAGAAACAGAAGCGACCAGAATACTGCATCTTTCATTGCACAGGTAGTGGAAGAACTACTGAAGTGAAAATGCTCCTGTTGCTGTTACATTTTAGAAGCTCAGTTATTTTTTCTAAAGTTTAATGCTTCTTATAAGTATCATCTGAGTTCATGTATTTAATTTCAATTTGTTTTACAATAGTTCAGTTCTTTAGCTGCACACAGATTTCAAAAGATGATAGCATTAATGCCAACTAAAACAGAATTACTAGTTTTGCAACAGTGATTTTGTAATGTCAACTCCTTACTTTAATGCAGTGCTGATCCTAATAGTTTATGCGCACATTTAAAAATACAAAACAAAGTGAAGGAACTAAGATGTTACATCCTGATTTATATTTCTGTTTTCAGGAGTTACATGCATCGGGAACAACGTACCATAATGTGAATCTTCGCTTTCCCCTTCTGAATGACAAACGTACCACCCATCCCAACTGGCTTTTCTCCATAGTGTTTCTCTAAAGTTTGTCTCAGACAGGACACAAAGTTAAGCTCCCCAGTTCTTCCATTGGCTTTCACTTCAATGACCTGGAAGATAAAGTCAGTTTGTCACTGCCATCTCCTGCTGCAACAGTCTAAAAAGGTCTGTGAAAGCTGTTCTGAAACTCTCCCAAGCTGTTAACACAGGATCACTTATTGAAAAAAATAAGCTTCCATGCAAGTCCTGCTGCACTTGCATCTTTCTTTCCAGTATGTGACCAACTCTCTTTTCCTTAGTTGTGTTCAATGCTAGCTTTGCCTGTAAAGGGAGCTGGGCAGTAAAAGATTTACCCATACATGAGAAAGTGACTTGAGCAACTCCCTTCTGTCCACCAGCTGGCTTCCGCTCTGTCAGAAAGAAACACTGGGTAACCCAGAGGACTGTTCAGTTTCCATGCAGCAGTCAGGCTTTCAGCTATTCTGCTAGCACCTGGCTGTGTCAGGAGAAGCACTTGTGCAAAAAAACTACCCAATTGCCCAAGTCTCATTTATATAAGTACATTGCACCATTATCTTAAGTCCCTGATAGTTTGGATTGGATTTGGATGAATGATTTATGATGGAAAAGTTTTAATAAACTAATACCTATCCCTCAAAAATTCAAGTGCCTCTGTCTCCGTTAATTTTTCCCCTCAATCACTGGCATCAGCTCCTTGTTTTTGCCTGTTTCTCTTGTGGAATTACTACCTTACTATTATCACAGAACACTGACAGGAGAACCATGAGTTTCCATTCAGTCACAAAGCACTGCAAAGTCACCTTTGGTCAAAGTATGTACCTTACCGGGTTGGCCCTCGCTGGCATAAAGGTTGGCCAAGAGTCCAAACTCACAGTCAGTGTATTTACTGCTGTACTTCTCAAGCAGGCACCCTTTATCTGCAGGATTTATCTGAGCAACGTAGCTCCCATTTACAGCAGGCTTTTTTTCACTCTTAGTTTTAACAATAGGGATAAACTGGGAAAAAGAACATGTAAGAATAAGTCATTAAGAACATGTAAGAATCACCCACATGAACTGAACTCAAATGAATGTGATTTAAGCTTTGGACCATGATCCCAAGAAAAACAGCTCTGTCTCTCAGGACAAGGTCTGTACTGGTAAGAAAATGCACTAATACTATAATGTAAATTGAAAGGTCCAGAAAACAGGTCTACTTTTTCTGGACAGTTAAACTTAATGTTATATAAAGATGAATGCTAGTATTATAAAAAAGAGGAAAAGCATCTATAGTCTGCATGGAAGTATTGGAATTCTATGTAATATTCTCTCAATGTACAGTAACAACCACTATTATAGTGGCCTAAATTTAATGCTGATATAGACTATCTCATCTGCCAATAAATCCATCAAAAAGAGGCAGCAAGACTAAAGGTTTATGCCCGAAAAAACTGTGACTAACCAAAGTCTCCATAGGCAATGGAGTTTTTGTCTCCTACTCCTCCTGCAGTTTATAATTTTCTATGTGGGATCTTAAAAAATTCACAACAGTGAAACAAAGTCATCCAAGAGGGCAAAAGACAGGAAATATTTCAAAGGTGTTTACTAGTAAGTTTGAGAAGCATTTCCAAGTCTTGGAATTAAAACCTCTAGTTAGGTCTTTGTCAATCAGTTTCAAAAACCATGTTTCTTGCATGCTTCAAGGTAATCACATGCTTACTGAAGAATTACAAGTTAAAAATTAATCTTTTATTATCTCAGAAGTATGCACCTCAGCAGATGCCCCTCATCTCAACTCCTTCCAATGTGTTTTATGTGTTGGTGGTGTAAAAGTGTTTATTAAATACATTGTTGTAAATGGGGAATACCCAGCATGAGCCTGCTCCACTGTTATGATGCTTCCATGTATTCATTGAGAACCATCACACTTACATACTGACCTCAGCATTTATTCCAAGAACTCTGGATGAAACAGCTCCAGCTCCAAGAATGAAAGCTCCAGGCAGCTCTATGTCCTTTGCAACTGTATTTAGATCATAAACCTGCAAAAGAAAAACAATACTTCCATCCCTGGAAGTGTCCAAGGCTCAACTGGATGGAACCTCAAGCAACCTGACCTAGTGGGTGGCATCCCTACTCACTGGGGATGGGTTGAAACTGGATTATCTCTAAGGTCTCTTCCAACCCAAACCATTCTATAATTTTGGTGTGGTGCTCTGATCTGCAATTGTCATTCTGTTCACTGTAGTCCTGGAGGCATTTAATTCACAACACCCACCCTCATGAAAATTTTGATAATTAGGTTGAATATGGCTTCTGAACACAACATAACATTTAGTAATAAAAAACCTGGTAGATTTCCATTTGTTTGCTGAAAGATACATTCTACCTGTATGTTTCCTGCTCATTTTATTCAAAGACTGTGTTATTGTTCTTATTAGATTTTGTGACATACAACATACATCAGAATCAGTCTCATTAAACACTGAAAAGTGTCTTCCAAAAGTGTAGAATCCTAGTATCTAGATCCTAGTATCTCTTAGTCCTTAGTTTTGTTTATTTCTTTTCTTTTGCAAATGTATTAAACCCCACAGTTAAAGAGAAAAACTCACTTTTTCTTTCTTTGCAATAGGTATGAGGTAAGGAACACCTCCCACATCTGCTATCCTAGGCTTTCCACAGATTCCTGGAAAAATACAGCCAGTTAGCTTGGTAAAATCTTTTTTTCCCCAATAATCTTCAATAAGAATACATTCTAATCAACGAAATAACTGGTTCCTCAAACTTCTCAAACCCTTGAGAACACTATTTCCCTAGCATGCTAGATAAGGTGTTGAACTATTAAGAAGTCCAAGCCCTAAAATTATTCACAGTAGCATTTAATGCTATGCAACGTATTGTAAAATAAGATTTTCTAAGCACAACAAAAAAATTGCTAGAGTGAACAACACCTTCCATTTGCCAACTCTCCCATAACACCCTCGCCACACAGTGGAGACCTCTGCTGAGACTCCACTTGCAAAATTTTAGCAAAGCTGAAAGCTGTCTCAGGACAATCATCCCACTTATTTGGATATGCATTTTAATAAGGGATGAATAACTGTCTGGAGGTGTTTCTTTCCCATTGATGCCAGAGGGAACTCAGATGACTAGCACAGATGACATGTCTGTCTTCCAGACAGCTAGTGTCAAAGAAGATTAAACCCATTCAGAATAAGATAGTTTCATTTCATTGACATACATGAATGCCAGGAATTAGAAAATTAATGGAAGCACAACTTAGGTTGTTGAACTTAGGTTCAGATAGTAATTGGCATGGTTCTTAAAAATTTCTCCATCTGAAAGGTAACAACTTAATTTCAAAATCCTTTTAGTATAAATAAAGCTTATGAAATAAGTAGGTACGCAATGATAGGTTAAGAAAAAAAAAGACAAGTACTTAGTAATGACTTGTCCTTGTTCAAACATCAACTAGGAAGCAAATCCAGAAATAAAATTTAGCTCTCCTCTCATGTATATTCTTTACATGAGAGGAGAGCTAAATTTAAAAAAACATTTAAAGTTCTCTCAACATCTTTAGAGGATTGTGCAGAAAGAACTGGAGAAGCCTTAGTGGAAGACAGGAATGCTAGGTTACCTTTGGCAGGAAAATTGAAGGGTTCCTGAGTCAGATCAGGACAGTCTACAACAGAGACTTGAGCATCAGCAAAGTTCTCTTTAAGCCCTTTCTGCAAAACTATAATAAAGAGTAATGGAGAAATTATTGACAATGAAAAATTACCAAGAGTCTGACAAGTTTCTAACAACAATAAACGTATCTGTTTGGGCTTTATTTCTGCAAGATACATTACTTACGCTTACCCTAAATAGCTCCTTTGATATAAATGTCTGCAGGCACTTATCATATTACTCTGAGCTTCAGAGGGGACCAAAACTGTGTTCAGATAATGGCTTGCTACATTAATTAATTTTCAGAATTTATAAAACATTTTCATTGAAATACAGTGACTGCTCCAAGCAGCACTAAGAGCAGCACAATGTGAAGTAACATGGGTAAACTTCCATCATATTCAGCAGTGGTTTTGCTTCGAAGAACAGACAATTACGATCACAGTCAAATATGATGCAAGAGCAAAGAAGGAAGCAAGATTTCGCTGAATCAGTTCTTTACATACATTAACCAGGCAGTTTGCAATAGCCTGATTATAATCCCAAACCGTCTCTGCTGTCTGGAAATTTCTACCACCATGGGATACTGCCTGTCATGTTTATGCTCTTGTTGAGATTTTTTGGCAAGTGCCACTGTCACAGCAAGACAGATAGTGAATGATGTTGGTGATAATGAATCAAATCTAAAAATTTTGGTTTGCGTCATAGCAATGTTTTTTAGGCTCAGAACCTGCAAAGTCACTCAAACAACAGGGAGGATTTGATGAGTGCATTATTTGGAAACAACTTCCAAACCTTTAGTGTGAGACTGTCTTCACATACGCTGCTTCAAATACTATGTTGAAAATTCCGTGTTCTTTCATGCCTGGGGGTCTGCTTTGACAGATGCCTCAAACTAAAGAGCAGAACATCCAGTCTGCGATCTCAAATCAGGTGGTTCCTGATTTACACAGAGGACTTTCCTGTGCCTTTGTTTCTTCCACTTAGGGTTTCAGCCATACTTTACTTCTCAAAATCAGATTTATCAAGCTGTTGACCAAAAGGGTCGGTAGCTGGTACTTGGTACATTTCTAAATACATCTCAGTACCTTCTGATATGTGGACAAGGACAGTAAAAGGGCACTTCTCAAATTATACCCAAAATCTGAACAGCAACACAATTCCCAGCTTACAGGAGATCCTCAGGACAGACGGAGGAAAAAAAGGAAAATTCTGCTTTGTGATGAAATTTTTCTGATACTCTTTCAAGCTGTTCTACTGCATAGCTTACAGGTCTACAGCAGCCCTGGCCTACTGCCACAGTCTGACTGGATGAGAAAAGCACTGAGAACCACCCAGGGCACTGCTGGGACCACACGTTCTCAATACATGGAAATGTCGAAGTGACACAGATTCAGGAAAGTGGCAAACTAAACTTGAGGATCAATCTGAAAGACAAAAAAAACCTTTAGTATATCTGCTGCAGTGGAGAGACTGCCAGAAGGAATAATGTCTTCTTACTAGGGCAAGAAAAGAAGCTCATGAGCAACTGGATGGAATCCAGAAGTCCCTTCCAACCTCAACCACTCTGTTATTCCAAGCACATCTTGCGAAGGCTTTAGAAAGAAGTAAAGATGTTTCCTGCAGCCCTGTTCTAAGGCAATCACCAAAGGAGGAGCCAACCAGGCTCCTTCAAGCAAGAGGATCTGCCATGCTACACTGCATCTTGTCAGTTATGTTTTGAGCAGTCTTGAAAAAGAAATACTAGAGGATAGAGGAGGATAGATGATTCTGTATGTGTGAAGTGATGTGTAGAGGTCAAATATTCATGACCTGCACACAAATCTGCATATGCAGCAGTTTTAAAGGGATTGGGAGCCTGTCTGTGTGTTTTAATATCTTGGGGCCTTTGGAGAGGAGTCACTGTTTGCTTAAGAAAATCATCACATATAGAGAAATAGTGCTGTTCTTTACCTCTCAGTGTGCTTAAAGCAGGAATTCTGTATGTACTGGCTCTAGAAAGACTTTGGTATTGAGCTTTAAGGTAAGTTTGAAGAGTACATTACAAGTTTGTGTAAAGTCACACTTTGCAATACTTACCCCCAGCAAGCTCCTCCAGACTGGGGACATGAAAAGCAAACTTTTCGACTTTGGCCATTTCCTAATCAGTGCTGGTTTCTTCAGGGAAGAAGTTACAGTACAGCACACTGCAGAGTGGCTGGTCTGCCAACAAAGATAATAGTTTAACAATTTAAACATGCTCCTTTCAACATGTTAATTATTTTTCAATTTCACTCAAGAATACACAGAAAAAATAGAACTGTAGTTCTGCCATCACAGGAGAGACTGACAGCTTCAGCAGTAATATTAAATTTCTTATGCACTTTGGAAGAAAATGTGTCTGTCAGCCCTATAGCTGGCTCAGACATTACACGTATTAGTCCTCAAGATGGCAACTGAGTGTAGGGAAAACACATCCTATGCTGAATGCAATTCAAGGAACCAGGGAATTTGGGTGTCTTTTTGTAAGCCTGGAGTCACAAGAAAGTTTTGAAAGAAACCTGAGATTTTTCTGAGCACATCAGCTGCCTCCTAAGGTCTTCCCAACATTAATGTTTACTTTTCCAGCATTGGCTATGGTGGACTTTCAACCCCAACTGTGACATGGTCTCCAATTGATTCTGGGCATGTGTTTTCCCTTCCAGAGAGGAACAGGCTAGCAGCAAAATAGACATCAACAGCAGCAAGTTCTGCAGTATCAGGCTCTGTATGGGTACAGAGCATGTAACAAAAAGTTTTGAACATGAGTTTGAGAGCCTCTTCACAAATGAACTGCACTTCAGTCAGCCTTGCAACAGCAAAGCCAGCTGGAAAGGCAAGTCACTAGCTCAGGGCAGAAACAACTGATTGTACACTACCTAGAAATCAGTTGCAGCAATCATTAACTCCTTGGGCACATACTTGCTGCACACAGCAATAAAAAAATAAAATGGGCTCCATCCATTTACCCAGACCTCAGGTGTTGAAGAAAAAAGCCAAAATCCTAACTGCATTCCTAGGCCTGACTGAGTCTTTGTTAGGAAGGACTACAATGTGAGACAGCTTCTTATGTATAGTTCTTGCTTCTGTTTTTAAAAAATCCTTCAGAACTTTTATGACTGTCAAAAATGTAATTATCCTTACACCATCAGCCTCTTGAGTTTGCATAAAGGAAAAAAAATCCAGTGGAAAAAAAAAAGAAATAAGAGTGGGGAGATCACAACAGTCACTTAACTGAAACCTTTGAGCTCAATGCTCAGCCACCCCAAATTACTGCAGCAGAGAAAGGAACAAACACTGCAACCTGTGTATAGTAATTCCCATCTTAGTTGGTCTTATCTATCTCCACAGTTGACTTCATCCCTCCTCTGGCTCTGGAGTAGAAAGAGCAGGGTGGGTTTGGTGTCCCCGGGAGAAGCCTAATGTCAGATGGAGTGAATCATGCCCCAAGACTTCTAGTGTGCAGAGTAATTAGCCATAGGCAGAAAGTGAGAACACAGCTTTGGCAGCATTGTTTTAGACAATCCTCACCCCCTCACGAACCTTCTGCCACATTCAGAAGGAGGTTGTGCCACCACTCAACACATTAGCTGTCCTGAAACACTCTGAGAAGACAAGCTAGAACTGCTCTTGTACAAAAGGCAGAGGCAAGACTTGTACAGTATTCAAAAAAGTTAGCTCTCCACAACCAAGAAAGGAGGGAAAGACTGTGGAAAAAACTGATGTACCATAATAAACCAAATCTGATTGATAGACAGTAGTTCTACCAGGAAAGACACAAAGAGAGATCTGTGGCCCACCACCGCAAATATTCACAGGGGAGTCAATTGTGTGGTGTGGGCCAGAGAAAATCTGAGACAACAGCACACTATGAAGATCCATCATGGAGGGGTGCAGTGACACTGAACTGCTACAGAAGACTTTCAAAGAAAGAACACAAATGCTAAAAGGATTATAAAATTATAGATTTGGGATGCTGCAACTAGAATGGAGGCAACAAATATGTAAAGACTTAAAAGTCTATCTTGGAAATGGGAAGGAAACATCGGAGAGAGTAGCAAGGTGCCAGGAGAACACAGCTGAAATGTGAACCATGCGATTATGTGTGTGAGTTGTCTAGTATCAAAGCTGAATTGATGGTAGCTTAGAGGGCTAAAGCCAAAAAGGAGAGATTATAGACAGGCTAGACATGATTCGGGGAGGGGGGTAGTGGGAAAAATTGAAGATGGCAGTTGTGAGGGAGAAATGTAGCGATGACACCAAGAAGAGCAAGACATCGACGGATGCAGAAGCCGAATTTCTTTCCTGGGGCGGTGCGTGGAGATCCCGTACGGAGCAGAGGAAGGCTGCGGGGCAGCAGAGGCAACTGCTTGGGCGGCTGGGATTTGGGGAAGGGACGGGTGACGGCAGGGTTATCAGCCGTGCCAGGCAAGGCTGGGTCCGTAGGGACAGAGAGCATCCCGGCAGGCAAAGGCAGCGAAGAGTACTGGAGCAAGAGAGCGCTAAAGCCGGCAGCAGGCTCGGCATAGCTGCGAAGGGAAGGAAGGGGCTGCCCAGGCTGGAGCAGCCGCTTCGGAAGGAGCCCGCGCAGCGCGGAGAACGACAAGCAGGACAGCAGGAACAGGAGCCTGTCACCGGGCGGGAAGCCGAGGGAGCCGGGACCTGCCCGATCTCTGCTACGCACCGACCACCGCTATGGCCCGACCGCACGTACCTACCCTGCCGTCCGCGACTGGCACAGCACGGCAAGGCTCGGCTCGGCTCGGCTCAGCTCGGCTCGGCACCGCCCCCGGGCGCGGCCCCTCCGCTGCCACGCCCAGCATGGCGCCACTCCCAGCATGGCGCCACTCCCAGCATGGCGCCACTCCCAGCATGGCGCCACTCCCAGCATGGCGCCACCCCAGCATGGCGCCACCCCCAGCATGGCGCCACCCCCAGCATGGCGCCACTCCCAGCATGGCGCCACTCCCAGCATGGCGCCACTCCCGCCTTCCCTCCTTCCCGTCGGCCCGCGCGCCTCTCGCGAGCGCCCGGGGCTATTTAAGGTGCGGGGCGGCCATTGTGCGCCCTTTGCGGCCGGGCAGCGGGCGGTGCGGTAGGTGTGCCCGGGTGGATCCGCCGCCATCCGCGCTGCTGGGGCCCGTGACCGCGGCACCGGGGGTGCAGGGACAATCCGCACGGTGTGGAGTCGTGCCCTGAGGACTGGGGCGTGTTAAGGCGGTGGGTGATGGGCCCCGCGGGAGCGGTGCCGGCGGGCTGTCCCCGGCCCGTGCTGACTCGGGTGCGTGCCCGCGTTCGAAATGCCTTCCTGTGGCGCTGCTCCCAGCGCGCTGCTGGCAGCCGAGGCTGGCGAGGGGGCAAGCTCAGGGTGTGCCTGGCGCCTTTGTCGGGTTCTTCAGCGAGTTTAGATGGATGTTTTTCTTCCCTAAGGGATCCGCATGCTGTGCCAGCGCACCAGGCCGGAGCTGCGGCAGAGGCCGCGAAGGATGCTGAGCTGCGACCTGTGAGTACTAGGCGGGACCTGTGCGGTCAGAGTGGCACTGCTGCCTCTGTCCCGGCTCTGGCGTTGCCTGATTTTGTTTCTGGGTATTGTGTTTGTGGGTGGACCGTGGTTCAGGTTCAGGCCGTGGGTGAATCAGTGTTAGCAGCGTGTCCGCATGGGCATAGTGAATCTATTGAATTCATGAGTTTGCGTCTTGCAGGGAGGGGCCCAGAACTGACCACAGGATTTGAAGTGGCCTCAGCAGTGCCCAGTACAGGGGGACGGTCCCTGCCCTGATCCTGCTGGCCACACTGTGGCTGATCCAGGCCAGGATGTCATTTGCCTTCTTGGCCACCTGGGCACACCTGGATCATGTTACGCTGCTGTTGACCAGCACCCCCAGGTCTTTTTGTGCTGTGACCCAAGTGCAGAACCCGGCACTTTGCCTTGTTAAACTCACTAATTTGGCTTCAGTCCATCCATCCAGTCTGTGCAGACACCTCTACAGAGCCCTCCAGCAGATCAACATTCCCACCAAACTTGGTGTCCTGCAAACAAAATGAGAGTGCACTTAAACCAGTTTTTGAGGTCTTCAGTGAAGACATTAAACTGGTCTGGCCCCAGCACTGATCCCTGGAACATCACTTAAGAGCAGCTACCAGCTGGATGTAACTCCATTCAGCACCACTCTCAGGGCCCAATCATCCATCAAGTTTTTAATGCAATGAACAGTGCACCAGCCAAGCCATGAGCAGCCAGTTTCTCCAGGAGAATGCTGTGAGAAATGGTGTGCAGAGCTTTAATGAAATGCAGACAGACAACATCCACAGCCTTTGCTTAATCCACTAAGAGGGTACTTGGTCATAGAAGGAGATCAGGTGGGTCAGGTGGGACCTACCTTTCCTAAATTCATGCTGGCTGGGCCTGATCCTTTGGTTGACATGCATGTGCCCTCAGATTGATCTGCTGTAGGTTGTGAGGACATTGGATAACTTCTGTTATAGTGTCTCCAGATGCTGAAGTGTGTGTAATTACATTTGAAATCTTGTTTGGTATGATGATGAATTTGTAAAATTCTAAAAAAACACAGTAAAATTAGAAAAACAGAGGTCTACAAGGCCAGTAAATGACTTGACAAGCAGGTAAAATAACTTAGGCTATTACAGAGGAAAACCAGGTGCCTTTGCTATATGTTCCAGTCCATTTTGTATAGCCACTGAAGATTTGGATTGTGTTGACTTGTAGATTCAAGTGAAAATTAACATTTTAGTTCTGGGGCTGGTCTCTATGATAGTTAATAACTAGTAAACAAAAGGTGATGGATTGTTAAGAGCAGGAGATTTTAGGTATCTTACAGCTTACAAAAGAAGAAAGGTGGCATTGCTTCTTATGATGACACTGTCTTGGATTAATTTAAAGGTTTTTAACCACAGGGAAGTAAGTATTGATATACGTCTTAAAACTGCAATATCCTTACAAGTAAAATAAGGCATTGGGTACTTGTATGTGTGCTTATTTGTAGGAAAACTTAGCCCTAGTAGGGAGAGGGTTAGAATACTTAGAATTCATCTCAGTAAGTCTCTGAACAATCTGTTGCACTGCTGAAGTTTGCCTTCCTTTGGGCAGGAGCTGGACTAAAAAGACTAAAAAATTTTCAGATCTCTGTTATGCTGTGAATATCTTTAGGTGAGTGGCTGTGGCTTAAATGTTAGTATGAAGAATATAACTAGTCATGGTTCATAGGAAAATCTCTGCTCAAGTTTGCTCAAGATTGATCTTGTAAATTCACCCTGTGATTATGAGAGGAGTAGAAGAAAGTTTGTTACCTGTTTTTTTTAGTTTCTTGTATTCTCATTGCTTTTTAGAGCAAACTGAAACATGACTGATACAGATGAACCCCAGGCTTCTGGCTCTGATTACCCTGATGCCCAAGAGCTGATCAGTCATCAGCAGGAGCCGTCTGAGGTGGTGTATTCATGGCAAAGGAATACAGGAACAGAACATTCCCAGTCAAGGCAGAAGGCAGCTGCTCCTGGGGAGTCTTCACATCGTCCTAACAGCATGTGTAAATCATCAGCAGCTTCAGATGAGGTTTTACTGATCAGCAGTGATTCAGAAATGTGAGTTTTTATGTCTAGTTCAGAATTTTTCCTGTGTAATGTATCATAAAAGTGTACCTTCTTTTGAAAGTGGATACTTTTTTCTTCTTCAGCGATGTCTCTGCTGCTCATCCTGAGTGCTCCATTGCACCTTCAAAGCGGAAAAGGAGATCTCAATCTTCAAGGCACCAAACTGAATCTGTTGCAGGACTACCTGACAATGAAAGCTCCTCAGATTCTTCTCTGTCTCCCCAAAGTCCAGGGAAATCATTGGAAGTTTCCAAGCAGCAGAAGTCCAAACTCAATTTGAAGGCCATTTTTGCCTATCACTTCAGGGGAAGGAAGTTCAAAGCAGCTGCACATCGAAAATTCAATCATCGGGCACAGAAGAAGAAAAAGAAAAAGTATGAGAGGACACATATGCCCACAGGGAGGCCCCCACTGACAGCCTCGCCTCAGGAGCAAAAGAGGCGGCTTCTAGACAGAGGTTTTCAGTTCCCTTTTGTTGAAAAACACTATGGAGAGAAACATATTCCCTTAAAGATGGTTCTTGGCTATGAAGTAAGTCCTTTGTTTTGTTGGATAAATACTTTCTTAGTTTAAAAATTGTGAATTGAAATGAGCTATATTGTGCTTCTACTAGAATAAAACATTGAAATAGGACACTTGATGTTGTAGGTTTAGTACATTTTAAGGCAAAGCAAGAATATATATAGATGTTGATAAATGCTACAACTCAGTTCATAATGTAAATGCTGGATAGTGGTATTTTTAAGATCTTACCTGAGTATTTTTTTGTACAGCAAGCAGCTGCAAAGGGATATTTCAAGTATATTAACATGCTTAAATACGAAGAACATCTTAAAAAAGCTTTACAAGCCCTTCAGGCCAGTGATGACTTAGAAGAAGAGTGCGTGGTGTTACGGAAACACAAATACTTAGATGATGAAGGCCCCATTTCCCCTATTCAGGAAGCAGAGTAAGTTCATATTTCCTTGCTCTTTTGTGCTTAACTAACATAAATATCTGTGTGTATCAAGTTCAGTTGTTCTCCTCTCCTTTTAACCTATGAAAGCATTGTTAATTTTGGGAACAAAGCACTCTTTATACTTGGGGTTCTGTGTTTGTAAATGTGACTTTAAAGTTCTCACAAAAGGAAGTATTTTTAATTTGATCAGAAGACTAATTATTGTTAGTATAAATTAAAATAAAGTATTTCCTGAAATGCATTCCTTTAATGCTATCCCAAATAAAGTACAGTGTTCTAAAAGAAAGCTAAAGGATAATTTTAAATACCTTTTTACATTATTAAAAACCAGAGTCGTTTTTGGTCTTCAGGTCAAGCAATCAGCTTAGTGCAATAAAAAGACCCGTAAACCAGCAAGAATACTTGCTATTGTAAATACACTCATAACCTTTAGAAAGCCTAAAAGACCGTGTAAAGATACAATGCTGTCTTTCAGCTGCTGTTCACTTCAGGGCTTGTAGCTTACACATGTTAAGGTACTATAAAAGTACACAGATTGATTTTTTTTTTTTTTTTTTTTTATTTCAGTGATGGTGAGGACAGCTTGAATTCTGATACTCAGGAACACCTGGATGCCAGAGTAGTGGTAAGTAAGAACTCCTTAACTTCAGAAGTACTCTAGCATTTCTGTTCCAAAGTTAAAGAATCAGTAGTTATATCTTCAATGTTTAGTTCTTGAGATTAGATCAAGAGTTAACTGTGACCTCTGTGGATCCTGATCTGATAATGCAGGAGGACATTAATAGTCTGACTTTTCTTCAGTGACTTTTCTTCAGTGGAATGCTGGAATGTATAGGAATTCTGCAGTTCTCTGTAGAGTTCTTAAAATCTGCAAATCTACTACTAAAATCTTATATTTCAAGTATCTCAAAACAAGGCTTGTGACTACTTCTGTCTTTCATTTCCTTAGGAGAACAGCTCTTTCATTCTAAGCAGCACAATTCCCCGTAAAAAGAAATCAAAGCCAGGAAGAAAAAGTGCAAAACCACCTGCAGTGATTGAAATAGTGGATGAAGAGGATGGTGCTGAAGACAACTCTGTGCCTCTGCAAGGCTCACCTCGTTGAGCAGCAGATGGACACATGAGGTGGCAGTGGCTGTTTTTCAGATACCTCTTTCATCACCTGTTTAGTTTAAAAACATTAATCTGCAGTCAGTGTTGAGCTCTCCACCCAGCTGCCTGGGCACATTTGGCTTACTGTGAGTATATTTGGTTTGTGTCTGAGACAGTTAGAAAAACAGAATAACTTGTCTTCATGCTAAATGTTTAAGTGTCTTCTCTGCTGTTTTCTATCAAGAGTGTATTCCTGGTTCAGTGGCTGACAGTCTTGGTGAAATTCTGGCTTCTGTAACCTGACTTCTGTTAACCAATGAATCGTAGAATTTACATAATTAAAAATGGGAAGATAAATTCCAAATATTGTAAGGGAACAACAGCACAGGACAGAAAAGTATGTGTATATAGAAAAGCATGCGCACATCTGTATGCTCAAGTTAAAAGTGCAGTTTAGATGCCTTTCTTTCATAGCTGACTTCTTTGTGGGTGGTCCTTGAGAGATTGTTTTTCTGTCTTAAAGCTGCAGGTTTAAAGGTTAAAGGATTGAAGATAAAATTGAAGCTTAATGCAGGTCAGGTGCCAACAATAAAAATGCAGAAGTGGTTTGTCAACTTTGACAAAAGCCTACTGCAAAATGTAGTTAATGCATTTGAATGATCAATTTTGTATGATGGAGGTTGTCTATTCCATGTGGAATAGCATCTCAGAAAACTAATTCCCTGCTCCTTAATGTAATACAATTATCTGAAGTTGTAAGTATAATCTGTAGCAGTACAGTGAATCTTATGTTAAAAATTATTTTTCCCCTCTCGCCCTTCTCTGTCCAGAATGGCTTCTCATGTGAACATGCCTTAGCAGAGGCTAAAAACTCTTTCTTATCAGTACTTGCCAAGTCCCAACTGCAAATATTCTTCTCAAAGGTGTTTTAGTCAGTAGAAAACATGGCTAATGTTTAGAAGTGGTCTGAATATCACTGAGTCCTACTGCAGCAGTTTTGGTAGCTAAAGTAATAAATGTTTAAAATGTCCACTTGTGTATCAACAAGATGTAAAAGTCACCTCACAGCCTCACTCAGGTGCTTTTAACCAACTGCTGTCAGCAGCTGACAGCTGTTCAGGATGTAAAAGTAATCTGCTGAACAAGCTTATTGTCAGAAAAAAGCTTTGTCTGCTGGCTAAATTTCCTTCAAGTGCAGCTGATAGTCTGAGCAGTAGGTGCTCAGTATTAAGAGCGAGTCAAGCTGTGTTATTTACATGCTTGAGTTAAGGTCCCAAGCTTTTGTAAAGGAAGTTTCCCAAATGCAGCTTGAGAGCTCTAGGACTGCAGAAGTTACTCTTTCAGCATTTAAAGATCACAACTAAAACTGGTCCAGAATTAATGGTTAAATGTAACTTTTGGTTGTCTCTCTGAGACATACTTAATGGCTTAAAAGACTCATCCTGGATCTGGGAGTGGGGATCTTGCTTGGTAGGCCATAGTGAGAGATATGTGGAGTCCTGCTCATTCTGCAGTTCATGTGATGAATTTGGCTGTTCAACTGCTGAGTGACTCAAAAATTAACTAAATTTCAATTCTGATTAGAACTGGATAAATATACATGAAAATCTGGATAAACACATGAAGCTTATTACAGCTGTTAAATTTATTGCTGAAATCTAGGTTTGACTTCAGGAATTTTCAGTTATTTGACTGTATATGACAGTTCTTAGCATTTTGCTTCTCTTTCCCTTCTAGCTTGTTTTTGTTGCTTTTGGAAGATAAAACACCTCTTGGTTTTCTTGCTGCACAAGGTAAGCTGTTACTTGGGTGGTTTTGTTTCCTTCAGGTAGCTGCTTCTGCATTATTTCACAAAAGGTTTTGAAGAAGCGGTGTTCTGTAGGTAAAATAAATACGTTACAGTACTCCACAGCTGAGCAGCTTCTGTGTGTGAAGCTTCCAAGGTGTGAGTTCAGTGCTACATACCTTTCAGCAGTCTGACCAGAATTAGTCTGTAGCCTCTCTTGAAACAAAAACTTGAGTTTTTGAATACATAAAATTGCAGTTTTTGTTAAAAAACAAGTTTTACCTGATGTCGAGTGCTGCAGGAAAAGTTCATCTGATTTGATTTGGACAACACTGCTGGGAATTCTCTCTGCTGAAGATGTTGAGGAACTACTTTCCCATCAGTGTCTTTGTGGTGCCTCATCCACACTTTCTGTACCAGGGTATATCACACAGCTGCAGCTTCTGGTGGCTTCCCTGTGGTAAAGTTTCATCTTGAATCATAGCCCTTGCAAGAACAGGAGGAACAGCAGAGAGCAGCTGGTAGTCTTCACTGTACATGGCTGTGAATGTACATTGAACTGTGGGATGTTACCAAGTTTGCATGGCTTTGGAAGTGTAGGAAATAGCATGGAAGAAAGCACCTTTTGAGGATACAGCATAGGAGAATCCCTTTGACATGAGAAAACAATTTGCTGAGGATGGGCAAGTACTGAAACCTTAAAAAACATTCTTGTGTAAGAGGATAGGAAGAGACACTTCTCACTTGGCAGTTGCTGTGAGGAGAGGAGTGCACTAGGAAGCACATCAGGTTGGCACAGGGGGAGTTTTTCTGTGGAGAGTATGTGACTCTGAGCTCATCACAATTACCTTGGTTCAAGCTGTCTCTAGAACTGGAAAGTGTGGTAGCTCTCAGCTTCTACTGCTAACACTTAAGTATATAGTCAGTTGGGAGGTAGCTTCGAATGCTGTCTCAGAAATAGTAAAATAATAAATGTCTGTTCCAGCACTTGATCAGGTTTTGTCTTTTGCCGTAGACAAAATACCTGGAACCTAGTGCTTAGAAAAAACCCTTCTTCTGCAACCCACAGCTGATAATTATATTAGTTGTGTTACATTTATGAAGGGACAATATTTGCATGGCCTCCAATAGCAATCATTCATTGGAATGGTGATCAATCTAGACTTTGGTGTTCTAAATTTTCAGAAATGTAGTTTGTTTGTATCTTTGCAGATGAGCATGCTCGCACTGCAGCAGCAGTTGTAACTTCTTGGGGATCTCTTGAATTCTTATGGCTGTTTGCTGACCTTCTGATTCCCAAATCCATTATTAAAGTGGACATCTGTGCAACATGGTAGCAAAAGAGGTGAGCTTTGTGTTTCTTCTGAGCTTCAGCATAAGACTACTGGATTTCTTCAGTCTAGTGCTATTTCCACAGCAAGTAATCAGACTAATTTGTGCACTGTATGGTATCTGCACCCAGCAGTGTCTTCCTGATGGGGTGTTCAAAGAGCAGTGCTACAGTATTTCAACAGCTGGCATCGTTGGTTTCCATGCAGATGTGCTGGTTAAACTTGGTATTTCTGTTGAAACAAGTAGATTTAGTGTTTTCTTAGTGGGAGGCTTTTCAAATACAACATCAAAAATCTGCTAAATCAATATAGGATAAAAGTGTAGTTAAACTATTGACCTTGTTCCAAAATGTTTTTTTATCTTAAAGGGGCATTCCTGTGACGTGTGGAACAGAGTGGAAAGCCTCTACTCAAGTGTAAGTATAGAGGAAACAGTTGGTTTTTGTTTTTTTCCTAGGTAGAGGTAGTGTATGAAGGTAAAAGCTCAAGCTTTAAGTTCTTGGCTGCCTTTTGAGAAAAAAAAAAAAAAAGTATTCCATTTTGAAACACAAATCCAAGTTCCAGATGACCACTAGAGAAGATTTCTTTCCAAGTTACCTGGCTAGGCTTGAAAACCAAGCTATTCTAAAGACATTGTGGAGTTTTTATGCCTCGTTCTTCAGCAACTGGACACAACCTGCTGTGTGTCTGAATTGGAAAACGTGGCTAGAAGAGTAACAGGTTTTGCTTTCCTCACTGTACACTTAATTGCAGTGGTGACAATGAGACCTGTAACAAGTTCACTTAGTGGGACAGTTCTGCAAACATACTTAAAAATGCAGCTACTATGAAATCTTAAGATAAATTTGAGTTGATGTGCCTCAATTCTGCATTCTATTCTATGTATTATTTGCAGGTAGAGGAAAAAACACTTCCAGTGCAGAATTCTTGTAGAAGGTTTATTAAAAAGCATATTTTTAAGGTGTCTTAAAATGGTCTCTTCCATGCTTTCTTTGTGAGGTAACTCCCTTAGTAGTTTTACCTTCTGTGGCACAGTGCTCCAGTTTCTTTCAACTGCAGATAGACCTTGCTGGTAGTTGTGTGATAAACTGGGCTGTAGTTTGATTGCAGATTAAATATATTGTTGTGTCATCAGCATTCAGCCAGTGTGACTGGACTGTCTGCCTGGCTTCATACTGAGATAAAAGCACACAAGTCTTGATGAGCTGCTAAAATACTGAGGTGACTTGAAAGTATTACTTAAAAACAACAATTTACTTTCTTTTAGGAAGTGCACCTGAAGTCCAGTCTGAACTAGCAGCTTGGTAAGTTTGTGTGACTGTTTTTTTTACCCTTGGCTGTTTCAGGTCAGCCACCTGTCTTTCACTTGATGAGCTGGTTATACTGCTGCTCCTTTCTTACTCAGAAAATGCAGTGTTGTTCCATAAAACATGAGAGCTTATCTTCCCCAAACTTGAGAATGCTGTGAGAAAATTGTTGTGATGATTGGCAAAATGTTCAACTGCTCTGAAGAGAGTGAGTGAGAAGAGCCTTTCTGAACAAATCTACTCAGTGCTGTTGGAGGTTCTGCTGATTTGTATGCACATACATGCTGGTTTGTAATATTACTTGTTTTTTCTGGTGGCAGGTACTTGGAGAAAGTGAAATAAGAAATGCAGGATGCTGTTTTCACAGAAGTCTGAAGCTGCTTCGAGGGTCAGTGTGACATCTGATGTTCTGCCTATACATTAATGACTGAGCAGCTGAGTTGTCAGTAAGCCAGAAGTCTCTCAGACCAAGCTTATTTGTGAAGGTTTCAGGGGCTGTTTTCAACATTACACCAGTATATCTAAATGGATCATTCATTCTGTTAAGGGAAGAATTTATTGTAACTTTAGTTTGCCCAAGGAATATTCATATAAATTCCTCAGTCATAACTAAGGTGAACAGGTTAAGTGCTTAAACTGATTGTTCTGTGTGGACCAGTAAGTTCCACTTAGTAGGAAATTTATAAGGGAGGATTCTGCAGAGTTCTGTAGTTAAATCCCTTTGATGTTTGCCTCTCAGTTAACTTGTAATTAAAAACTTGCTAATATGAAGGAGGTGCTAGTGTATCATTTACCTTCCTTCCCCCAAATGCCTCGAAACAACATAAAATGACACTTGCTGGGATCTGTACCAGATACCTTTCCTATCTCCTTGATTTTTATTTATCTCTTGTGTTAATTGATAGTACCAGGAGTGTTGAGGTCTATCCCGATGGGATCTTTTCTGTAGGTTCATGTCGTTGGAAACGCCTCACAGAATAAACTTGTGGTTTGGCTTTACCCACTTAACTACCTGTTAGCTCTGTGGGATAAAACTGCAAGACAGATCTTAAGAGTAGAATCCAAGGAATGGGGATGCTCAGTGTTCTCCTTCAGGTGTACTGGAACATGCCTGGAATACAAAACAAGAAGTAATTCAAAAGTGGAAAAGCTTGGTTGGATTCAAAAGTCAGTGTGTTCTGGGACTTCAGGTTCAGCTGAGATTCTGAATTACATGGGCTGCACTTATTCTTTTGCCCAGGTTTTTGTGTAGGCACCTGACTTACAACACAGGTTTTTTGTTTCTTGTTTTCTGGATGGCTTAAAACAGTCTATTCCCCCTTAAATATCATGCAGGAGTGATTTTTTCTTTTTCAGTGGCTATAGGTAAGAAGAGACAGCACTGTGATGTCTGTTAGGAAGTAACTTCATAAACTTGCTGCATTATTTTTTTTTTTTTTTTATCGAGAGCTGCTCCACAGTTTCATGCTGAGCAGCAATATTTGGGTTATTTCTTCAGGTATGGGGTTTAAAGAGTTAGTTTCTGAGCAGCTCAGCCAGTTTATTGCTGTACTGTTGAAATCCTTGGATTCTGTTCTGTAGAATGAAGAGTTCAAAGTAAAAGAAGCAAAGTATTATGGAAAAAGTATGAATCTTCACATAGGAGACTTCTGAAGCTGCTGTTCATGTTAGTCTGTTTCTCCCTCTCAGCTGCATGGCAGTTTTGTGAAGAGTTCCTTTTGCTCCCCGATGCCCACTGGTGCATGCCAGAAGCTCAAATGTAAAATGAGTTGTTGTGGTTGAAGGTCTGTAGCTGTTGCAGGTGTTACAGTACCTGCAGCCAGCAGCCTTTCCTGGTGGAATATTTAAAAAGCAGTGCTACACCAGTGCAGCATTTGGCATCCTTGGTGTTCATTCTGCTATGCTTGTTAAACCTGGTATTTTTGCTGAAACAGCCTTGAATCTGTTAGGGGATTTCAGTGTACTTAATTTCTATTTTCATGTAACAAATGAAAATAGATGTTTGCCTTTGTCTTCATTTTGATTATCTGTGTGAAAGCTGGCTACTGGCCTCTGGAAGTCAGCAAGTGCATTCCATTCTTTCTAACAGGTGCTTCAGGACACAGAAAGAAGTGAACTACCCTGAGTTAAAAAGGAAGCAATCTGTTTGACAGGTAAGCATTCAGTTACTAGTTCCATACTATTTCAGAGTTGGTGTGTTAGCTTTGTGTGACTGTAAACATGGGGACTACTAAACCATTGTAGAACTAAGTGTAGAAATAGCTGTGTAGTACCAGATTACTGGGTAGTGACCACTGCAGATCTTGGCAATATCTGAGCAGATCATTCATATGTGAGTCATTCTTGTGTGTGTATACATACTTGAAATTGCTGTCACAGTTGCGCAGCTGTTTGTAGTTAAATAGACTGCTGCTGGTTGTGAGCAGTTCCTCAGTACTTGGAGCTTGTGCCATATTTCAGGCTTGTATTGGCAGGATTAATTTGTCCTTCACTGGAAAAGACTGGCAGCTGGGTTATTAAGTGAAGTCCCATAACAGTGAGAGGAATATCTGGTCATTACCAAGGCTGCTGGGATGTTCCTGTTTCTGGTGAGCTGTGGACATGACCATAAAGCAAATCCACCAGACTCCTGTGTTGCTGCACAATGTGGCATCAAGTCTGCTGGGAATAAATGTCAAGGACACAATATTCCTTTCTGCTTTTAGGAGTGAGTTCTGCTGAGGTGTAGGGATGAATCCATGGGCACCTTCAATGCTTAAGCTACAAGGGGACAAAAGTTCCAGTTGAGAGATTTGTAGATTGGATTGCAGAGCTCCTGCTGAGAGGATGGTTCTTTGGAACAAGAAGCAGAAAAAGGGAGACAAAGGCTGTTCTGTGCAATTCACACCCAAGGTGCACTTTCCCCCTGTACTAACCAAACCTGACTTTTTAAATCTTTAGGGACTGCCACCAAGTTGCTGCCTGTCAGAGGGATGAGAAATACTACGTGGGAGCTACCAAAGTGCCTGTAAAGGTCAGGGCGCTTACCAAAAAGGCTGATGCTGTAAGAAAATTGAAGGTCACTTCAAAGAGGGTTTGCATGGCTGAAAAACCAGCAGCTCTTAACGCGGTGACCGCATATTGAAATCCTCTGCAGGATGCTGTGGCCACTCCATGTGTGCTATGGTCTATTTGTGAGGAGATAACACCTCGTGTAGTTGGGCCTCCTGGGCTGAAAAAGGGCCTTGTCCTGCTGCCTTTGGGTTATTTGAAACTGTTGTGGAGGAGAGGCTGCTGAGTTCCACTCTGAAGCAAGAACTTGCAGCAGGGGACAGGGTTGCTACAGTTGTGGTTTGAGTAGTTGTGTAGCCCAGTTGCTGCTTGTGTCCAGAGAAGGGCAGTAGAGCTGAGGAAGGCTCTGGAGCACCAGCTGGATGAGCGGCGGGGGCAGGGGATGTTTAGCCTGGAGGAGGAACCTTCTGCTTTGGACAACCACCTTAAAAGGAGCTTGTAGTGAGGTGGAGGTTGTTCTGCCAGTTAACAAACAGGATGAGACATGACATCAAGTTGTGCCAGGAGAAGTTTAGATTGGATATTAGAAAAGTTGTTTTTATTTGGACTGAAAGAGCTAATAAAATATTTTTCCTGTCTTAGATCCTGGTGATGTTGCTGCAAGCCTGCTGCAAAGAACTGCACAGCTGTTCCAAATAAAGAATCTTCTCTAGAGTGTTTATTGCAGTGTTTTGGAATTAAACATTTTAACTTATTACTGCTTTGTCCAGTGCAGTAGTGCATGTTGTGACTCACCTCTTGCGCCCCTGGGAGCTGTGGTGAAGGTGCCTGATGAGTGTTAGTGCAGGCCCAGCTAAACTGAGAGTAGAGGTGACTGGAAGTGGCTTTATCAGTGGCTTTCCCTGTCACTGAACCCAACTGCACCAAAGCCTTGGACAGAT
This sequence comes from Sylvia atricapilla, assembly GCF_009819655.1. Lineage (NCBI taxonomy): Eukaryota > Metazoa > Chordata > Aves > Passeriformes > Sylviidae > Sylvia > Sylvia atricapilla. The sequence continues at coordinate 36,103,720 of NC_089141.1, read as the reverse complement.
GTTTATTCTGTACAGAATATCACAGCATTTAAGTTTGGGGCTCTGGGCTGCAGCTTGGGGATATTTCCTGTTGCTGCACCGAAAAGTCAGCAAAGGGTTGAGGAAATTTTGAGAGCTGTTAAGTCACCTGTGAGTTCCTGGTAGCAGAATGCAGGCTTGGTTTCTGGATACTCAGAGAGGAACAAGAATATTGATATGTATGAGCACCCCTTGCAGAATTGCCATGGTGAAGTTAAGACTCTCCATGCTCGACTGGTCATCCCAGAATTGCAAATGGCCTCCACCTTACTCCATGGAGTTTTCCAAACTGGTTCTGGCTTATGGTTTGCTGCTGCAGTACATGCAACTGCAGCAGACAGAAGGAGATAAGTGAAAAGCAGTGTAGAGTTAATTCATCAAATATAGCTTTGTAAGAGTTCCCATGGAGCAGATTTAGAGGAGGCTGCAAAAATGAGCACAGGACTGGAGCACCTCCTGTGCAGGCGTCAGCCTGGAGCACAGAAGGCTCCAGGGAAGATCTATATAGAGGCTTGAGCACTGATAGGGGATTGGAGCAGAGGATCTTTAAAAATGTCTTCCCCACACCTAACCACTCCATGATTTGCTGGGTGCATTTAAACCAAAATGAGCAGTAATGAAAAGCCCTTGGTACTGCATCTGTTAATAACTAAGTTTACAGCAAAAGTGGACCTTTGAATTTGTCCTGATAATGTGTTTAGCTCAAAAAACGGATAGAAAACGTCTTTAGAAAAAGCAATAGTGTTAAGATTTTTAATTCTCCCAGTAAAGTGCTTTAAGATGTACACAGAAGGCATATTTCTAATCTTAAATCACAGTGCAAAGAACAGATTAAAAACCATCTTTACCAAAGAAATGTCCTGACATCCAAGGATTCAAATAACCTTAGAACTTTATTTGAAAATATTTTTTACATGTATATTACAGAACTTATGACCTCTTTAAAATATTTTAAAAAGGCCTTTCAGGCCAGTAACTCAAATCTGAGACAAACAATGAAGAAAGCAGCACAGTCCATCTGCTGTGGTGGGTTCTGAACAGGGGACTGCAGTGGTTTGAGGTACTCCCTCTTTTCCTACAGCTTTAAGCTGAGTGTTCCCAAGTGGCTTCACAATTGAGCACTGAGGCTGCACCCTCAGTGGCCTGGATGGTACCAATACCACATGTCCTTATTGCTCAGTCTTCTGTCATGGTGCTTTCCAGGTCGTCTTGGCTCGCAGTTTTTCCAGCATTTTCTGCAATTAAAACAAACCCTGAGACTACAGTACTGAGGCTGAAGTGACTGCCCTGGTCTGGGCAGCAGTGAGTGCAGTGCCTCCCCTGTTCCAAACAGCCACAGATTACAGGGAAGAGGGGAAGGTGTGTTAATTTTTCTCTTAAAAGATGGGCTCTGTAAAGCAATGGAACAAGAGCAGCAACTCATTTCACCACTAAGCAGGTGAGGTGGTCAGGGCTAAAGGCAGGAATTAGACCTGGATCCCCCATAGTAGTCAGAGCCTGCCAGGATTATCAAGCATTTCCTTCCTTTCGGTTGCCTCAGGGCCAGCGAGGGAACGAGGGAATTGACAAGTCCACGCCATTGTTCAACCCTGTTCCACAGCAGCTGCCATCAAAACCCCAGCAAGATTCTTGCACCTTTCAAGTCTGGGCATGCGCAGAATCTTACCCTACCTCGAGTAACCAAAGCAGCCCGAAACCACCAAACCCAGAATGTTGCCTTAAAATAGAAATTTGGTCAAGCCTGGACTAATGAAAAGGGTGCCATTCTTTTGCCACAGACTGTCCAGCACCTGGGGCCTTTTTGCTCAAGCTCAGCCTTGAATAGAAAAATTCAGCCTGAGGCAAGACATGCTTTTTAGAGAGAACTTGAGCTCAGTTGTTGACAAGGAAATTCTTACATGGGATGTACCAATGGCATCACTTAACCTCCAGACTGGTTGGAGGGTCTCCATTTCAGCTCCATTCACACCACATCTCAATTACTCTGATTCAAAGCTCAGTGTAATGAGACCAAAGGGCAAGAGGATTCTGTAGCAAAGTATTACCTTTTGAAACTCTTTAGCCTTTTCTCTGTTTTTAGCGTAAGTTTCTTGCCTTGTTTTTTCTTCATTTCGGATTTTTACTTCTGCAAGCTGATTATAAAGCCTGTGAAAACAGAAAAAAAAAAATCAGTGGGCAGGAAGACAGTGGCAAAGAAGGAGAAGGTTAACAAGCTTAAGGGTGTGCCATGGCTCAGCTGCTAGCAATTGGGAAAAGTGACTACAGAGTCACTTCAAATTCTTTTCCAGCTGAATCAAACAAACCCCCTCCCCACTCAGAGCTGCACTTGTTGCCTGTTACTGCTCCTAAGTGCCCAAGTGCAACTGTGAACTTGGCATCGAATTTCCTCCCATGTCAAACATTAAGTGGCACAGCTGCCTCAGCAGGGTGACACCAGCACAGTGACCTTCCTCAGTGCCACCTCTGCAAGGGCATTTCCCAGCAGGTACCTGAATCAGACACACCTGGCTCCTCCCCCACCTGCTCAGTGTTAAGCAGCGCTGGGTCCAGCTGGAAGAACAGACTGAGCAGCAGCTTTCACAAAACACAGATCAACTACTTTTCTGGTTGTTTTTCTTAATTAAACTTCTATCCCTTGTGTTCATGAAATACCTGGATGTACGCTGATGCATTTCAATTTCTCCACACTTCCTATCCTCTGGAGAAGATACTTTCACTTCTCCTACTTTTTTCAACTGATTGAAAAGTGCACCATTTTTTCCTAGGGGAAAAAAAGAAGCCAAACACATCTTAAATTTAAATCTCTAGTTCAGCTACCTCAAAAACATAAGAGATTTTCAAAGATTTTTAAATGACATGACAAAACCCAAAACAAGCTAGCAGAACGGAAGCAATAGAGATGACATTCTGAGTTAAAATAAATCCTCCCAGTCTCACTCTCCAGGTTGCTGCCTGTGCTTTACCCATGGCTCTCCACAGCCAATCTGCAATTCCCCAGGACCGGGCACTAGAGATGTAAACGTGGCTGTTTTGTGAGAAGCAGCTGTTGTTTGCAGAGGCACCTAAGGATGATAAAGGTGGGCCGATTGTGAAATATCAAGAGCTCCTGTAAGGGCCTTTACAACACTGAAGAGGCAGTGGGGGAAACAAAGCTCCCTGATAAAACAAGTTTAAGAATATCCCAGTCTGCAATAGCAAACACGTAGCAAATATAAAATCTATTCTTCGATATAAAACAACAATTGAAGGGATACCTAATGCTATGTTTTGCCCCCAGATAAACCTACCAGAGAGAAGACCAGACTTCTTCTGTCTGCTTCTTAGATTCTCAGATTTTCCTCCTCTAAGCTTTCTTGCTTCCAGCTTTTCGTTTCCTCTCTCCTTATTTTTTATTGCTTCTACTCTTTTCTGAGATTCCTGGATGAAATTCTGCTTTCTTTTTAAAAAAGATTTCTGTAAACTTCCAGGTGTTGCTGCAAATTCCAGCAGCATCACTGTGAAAAAAAAGAAAAAGTCCTCACATTTCTCACTGTTAACAATGAGCAGTAAGTCATGCGTTTCAAGGTACTTTCCCTAAAATGCCAAGTTTGAGCCCTCTTGTAAAAGGCATGAGGACAATGGCCTTGAATGATGATGCAGAACCAGCAGCAGTTCAGACCTATGGAATCCAGTAATGGTCAGCAGGTTTGCCCAGACAGATGCTGTGAGAAATACTCATCAAAAGCATCTGGATGTATCAAAACATATTGAAGACCTGACAAGTCCCTAACAGAATTAAGTTCTGTGAATTCCTCACCTTCACATTACTGCACTTCATCTTGGACAAAAAAAAAAAAAAAGGTCAGCATTTTACTACTCCAGACTATTAAAAAAAAAAAAAAAAAAAAAAAAAAAAAAAGGATAATTTAGTCCCCCAAGTCCTGCAGCCACAGAATTAACAGAAATTGAGAAATTATCAAAGGTACATAAACTATGACAACGAATCAGAAAACAACACATATTTTTTCAAAATAAAATTATTACAACACCAAATTAGTGTAGGGTAGAGATTCTGAAGTTTCATGAGAGAGAATCTGGCCCAGGAAGAGACAAATCAATGTGACACACACTAAACCTTGGTCAAAGGTACTACAGACCAAGCCTGAACAGCAGGATGCACTTGCCTAAGTAAAAGCAGCTCCAAGTTTTCCAAATGAGAGGTGTATTTTGTTGATGATTTTAATACTATAAAACCACTTTCAACTTCAGTGTATTCAAGTAGCACATAATTACCTGCGCTCTGATGTGATGGACAGTGACTCTTGTTGGGACTCTGGGCTTTGGGAGAACTGTCAGACCTTATGCATGCTGAATAATCTGCATCTGGAGCTAGTGGTAAAAATTCTCTCTCCTGTTTCAAAAGGATCAGTGATTGGATTGGAAATGCTTAAAATATAGAACAAATTTGAGCAAAGCAGTACTACTGTACCACTAGCATAGACCCACTGCAAATAAAACACATGCTTTTGCCTTTATGCCTGATGCAAAGAAAAATCAGAAATGCATCTTGGTAATAGGTATGAAAAAGCTTTTTTCCAAAAACATTTTAAAACTTAAAAAAAAACCCAACAAAAAATAACCCTCAAAAAAACCCAGAACATCCGTTAAAGACTTCTTGCCCACCAGATTTCAATTGCGTGTTTTTAATACAAGTCTGCAAATCCAGTTTTTTTTTCCTTTCCTCCTGTTCTTCCCATCACTCTCTTCCTGCTCTGTCTTTTCCCCCCTTTTCCCAGAGGCAGGTGACACCCACTGCAGCACTGCAGCCTCCAGCTGCCAACCTCCCCCTCACCCATGTACCAAATACTTGATAAAAACCCATCCTTAGACATGTTTAGGAATTCTCTAGATGCCTCTTGCAATTAGTGTGATTTAATCTAATCTGTTGATCTAACAGACACAGATTACTTGCTTCTACATGAGTGCTTCAGCAGCCAAACTATTGGCTCATTACAGCCCAGCCCCTCTGCAATTTACGGCCTTTGCTTTATACAAGCAAGCAGCAAAAGGAACACCATGGGTTAATCAAGTATGGTAGTTATGAAGGGCTGATTCATTTTCCCCATAAGCCTCTACTTGCTGTGTCAGCCCGGTATGGCTCAAGCCTCACAAGGTGAGGGGTTTCTTTTTTTTCCTGTTTAGTTTGTAGTTTTCATTTTATTCCATGCTCTCCTTTTGTTCAGTTTTCATCTAATAAGATATAATTCAGTCTTGCAAACATCAGCAAGATGGTTTTGGTTTTTGCAGCAAGTCTTCCCAAACTCTAATAGATCAATATGACAAGGTAGTGATTTTAAGGAATACCCCAAATTTAGAATCTATTTTATCTGTCTAGAAAACACAACATCAAACCAAGATGATCCAAAGCAATTACAAAGCTTGGAGAACCCAACCATCTCGTTTTCCAACAAGTGGATGAACTGCTACAGTGGGGCCTCTCCTTATTGTGATTAATACTAAGTTCAAAACAGTCACATTAGATAATGCTCACCTCAGTAAAAACCTTACATTCAGACTGATCCACACATGCTGAGTTATCCATTGCATCCTCCTTCATTTTCTCTTGGTTAGGAAGTCCAGTGTCTGATTCTACAATACTGATGTCATTGGAGCTTATCAGAGTGAGCTCAGGTTCTTCCATAATACCATTCCCTGACTCAGTCTCCTAGAAAATAAATTATCAAGACATCAGTAAGGAAAAAAAAGTAAAAACTCAGTATTTTCAGCAATAGCAGCAACTGCTGTCAGAAAAAGGAAGCTCTTTTTAACACATAGAAGAAAGAAAACCTTCTCCAAGCAGTAAATGAAATCCAGAAAGAATTTTAATATATCAGAATTCAAAAAACTGAAACAAATAACCCAAAGCAACCACTTACAAAAACTCCCCCTTGCCACAAGTTTAAATAATTTAGTTCTAGGGTAGCTTTTTTTTTTTTTTTTAAGCTACATCAACACTATTTCTTTAAGTTTGCTTATGCTTTGCTTGATTTATTTACTTCCTTCAGACTTCTGTATGTTCAGTGAGGCATCCATGCCATGTAACCCCCTCCATGAGCTCTACCACTTGGTGCTAAGAGAAGGAGATGCAGTAGGGATGCTACAGCTCCTCCAAACATAATGGGAACTCAGCTCATTTAAACTACTGCTACTTACCTCAGTGCTACAATCTGGAAGAAGGAGTAGGGCAAAACTCCAGGAAACAGGAATTAGAATTGTAAAATCAACACTTGCCAAGCTTTCAGATATTAAAGGTCTAAGATAACTTTGTGCAACAACAAAACCCTGCTTTTGGAGATCTGTTCTACTCACCCAGACTGGAATACGACATGAGCTCCTGGGCACAGGATGAGAATGCTTTTCATGTCTTTGGAATAAAGAACTGTTCTGTTGTACAACAGTGTGCAAATGGATGTGTGAGTGTTCCAAGCTGGTTTCTCTGAGAACCCTCAGAGATTCTTGTCCTTCTGGAAAGCTTTGATCTGGGTCCTTTACATCCATATTGCATTCAGAATGCAGCTCCACAGCTTTATTTACTTCATTGACATGAATTGATTTTCCAGGAAGCGTCACATGCTTCTTCTTATCAAAAGCCTCCAAAGGTAATTTTTTAGAAGACATGGTCTCTTTTAAAGTTTCACCCACTCTAACTGGTGCAGGACTTAGCTGATAAAATGATTTTTGCTCTTCCAGGTGAATCAGACTTTCATTCTGCAGATCTTCCACTGAACACTGGAGACTAATACATCCCATACTTCTTGACAGCTCTTCATATCCACTTGCAGGTGAAATACAGTTCTCATTGCCTCTGTTTTTAATTCCAGGGGTTTGTTCAAAAGGTCTCTGTGACACAGTGTTAAGATCCCCTGGCTGATCAGCATTCTGACAGTCATCACTCAGAGTCGAGTCTAATTGCAGTGGGTGAAAAGATTCTTCAGATCCTGTCTCAAAAATTGTCAGAAGTCAAACTCCTTGTTAACAAGACAATTTCCACCTTAAGTCTCTCTCTAAGGAGACTTTTCAGTAATGCATAACAAGAAGTCTAGTAAATAGGAAGAAACATTTTGTTTCAAAAACTGCTTAAGTTTCCTCCAACATAATACCATTAACATTACAGAAAATTATTCCATCACTGTACACAAAACTTCAAGAAACAACACTTTTTGCTGCTTCTTAGAATGTTTAGGAATGAACTTTGTGGTGGTGCTGACACAACTAACTACAATGGAAGTCACAACATTTTACAGCTTACACTCTGTAAACGGAAGTCCTCTGAGTCTCTTTTGGGCCTGCAACAAAGTGTCTAAACTGGACAGAAAACAGTCAAAAATACCATTACTTGGCCAGAAAAATCTTCAAAGTAGAAAGAATGGCAACAGAGACTACTGTTCCTACACAGTACAGTGTTGCACCCTAAATTATCTTTCTTTATCTGAGCATAGAAGTCAAGATACCATTTTTCCCCAGAAGAGGCTGGGCAAAGAGAAAGACTGGGTAGCAACATTAATTACTGAGGAGGCATTTCAGTGGAATAGCATCTGCCAAACAGACAACAGCGTTGTTTAAATTACTGTTTAATTTTTGGAATATCCTTACCTTACTCAAACTACAAAGTAACGGATATGCATTAACAAATACTTGAAAAAGGACAGTTTCAGCCGGAGTTGATATTTCTTTGCTAACCAAATCACTGCAGAAGGAGTAAGTAACATAATATCCATTACAGCAACTTGAATATGCTGCTCTGCTTTTGTATCACAGTCCTAACTGCTGAATGAATGAACTTCAAAAAATTTAGTTCTACCATTAAAAGGTGGTGGAGGAGACTGTGTGTGGCAGTACAGCAGAGTTAAGACATTTCTAAGCAGGTCTGAGAGAAGCCACATCTGTCCCCACTTCAACACAGCAAACCCACACTAAGGGCTGGTATTTATTTATACACTGACACAAAGCTGACTTTGAAAACACTGATGTGACTACACTGAACATACCTGGAGTAGCATTTTCTCTAGCAGACCCTTCTCCTGATGTAATGTTTTGCCCATTCATTCCAGGACTAGAAGGCAGACTGCTTCTTTGTCTGTTCAGACTGGAGTTTTTTGCTTCTAGAAATGTAGACATGTCTGGACTTTCCGTTGAAAATTCTGAAGTCTAGTGGCATAAAAAATAATTTTGGTTTAAGATTAATTTTCTCAGAAATATGAAGGATAAAAAGGAAAAGGTAGTTTTTAATTTTTGGATCACATTTCTGCTACAATCAGCAATCTACGTATATAAAAAATATTGCTGTGTTTTTTCTAAATAGTATAAGGATTATCCATTTAAATCTTACGAAAACCTTCAACCAAAGCCTTTTCTCCACTAGAGTTTTTACTGCAGTACCTTGCTAAATTCTCTACTGTGTTGGGAAATTCTGTATTGAGAACAGGATGATGATGATGATGTATCTAAGTCAACACTTGGTTCCAAAGGCTGAAAGATCTGGTGATGGAAGTTTGGAAAATGTCTCTCCATTTCAGGACAATAGAGTTCAATTGCTAGAGCTATAAGAAAAGAGGTAATTTTAAAAACAAACTAACATCACTCACACCCCCAAAAACAACCCTCCATAAAAATAAAAACAACAACAAAACCCCCAAACCACGGACATATCACAAGTTGTTTCTATATGCAGTAAATAAAGCCTATAAAATTCTGCAGATATACAAATACCTTTTGCATTGTCTCTTTAATTGTCTCCTGTCAACGCTCCTACAAACCCTACCACACATTTTCACAAATCCAAGTTGCTAATATCTAATTAGGGAGCAGTCAGTACATAGCACTTTCACAGCTTAGCACTTTCACAGAACGTAGACTTAGGAAATAATGAAATTATAAAATCAGAGAAGAATTAATACTTCTGTTTTATGCTAACTAGCACATCTTTACCTCCTACTGCATATAAATGTGTCAATCCTTTCATGTGATCTTGAATATCTTTATGACACCCCACAGTGGTTTTATTCGTGCTCAAACAGAAATTGCTTTATACCAACACTAGAAATCTGAGGGATTAAGACAACCAAAATCATGTTCCTAAACAATACACCAACCCTTCTTTATTCATAAGCTTACAGAAGAATTGCACAAAGCTACCAGAAAAGGTCATTACTAAGCACTGAGTGTATGGCAAAGATACAGCTAGACTTGAAAAAATTATTCAGTCAAATAAGAAAACTTCTCTTTCACAGCTAAAAAACAAGAGAGAAGAAAAACTACAAGAAAATGATCTTCGAAATGGCTTTAGCTTTCTTACATCAATAAAACACAGATATGTCTTCTGAGTTATAAAGTTTACTACTAAACATCTGTTTGAAACATTAGGGTTAAAATGAGCCATTTAAATCTCAGGCTGTAAAAACTGTAATCTTCAAAAATTGATTTATAGACATGGAATAACACACATACATATGTTTCTTAAGAAATCAGATGCATATCAGAATAACAGAATATTAAGCTTCAAAGGAAGTAAATCCAAGGGCCACTATCTGATCGATTTCAAACTCACTTCCATGATCACAAGTAATAATGTCAGGAAGGAGCACTTATGTATTGATTATAAAGGAATTGGGTTTGATTTTATGAAAAACTAACAACATTGAGAGGCAGACTACAGACAAAAAACAGTAAGAACACATATTTCCCAAAGAGCTACTAAAAGTCAATATGGCATGCAACTGACATTTTCACAAATAAGTCATTAAGAATTACTGTGGTGACAAGCAGATACTGGAACAAGTATCTTAACAGCAAGACAATCATAGCTCTGCAATAATCTATGATACATATTGATCTGGAAACTTTTATCAAGGTATCATTTGAACATAATTTTTAAAACAAAAAATGCCACTTGGAAGCTGCTAGTGTTACAACTGCAAAATAAAACTCAAAATAGCCTTTGCCAAAGCAGATGTATAATAGTATTACTATAAAAGTAAAAAATCATGAGCACCTAAGGAAACATTCTGGTTATACTCAACTCTGTAAGACGTATTAATCAACCTTCAGTGAAGTCTGACAGAAGCTCATTTCAGAACATAGGTTCAGTGAGTTAGACCCATTCTGCCCTAAAATTAAACAACAATTTTCCTTTTACAAGAACAACAAAATCTGAACTCACCACTGTCAACAGGGCTTGCATTCAATGTTTCCCTGGTTGAAAAGCTGCCAGTGGAAACTGTTGAAGTTACATCACAGGGTATTCGTTGCATGAAAGCCTCTGAACCTGGTACTTCCTAGGATAAAGTAACACACCTATTACCATGTATTCACATGTTCAAAGTAAAACTTTAAATCCAGACATTTCATCCTGAGCTCAGTTCAAGTGTAGCAGCCTTCATGTTTTGCACAGTCAGGCAAATACTGATTCATCCTTGCTCAGTACAACACACTCACACCCCATGTCCCAGGCACATCACTCCCCAACACGACCCCTCCCCTCTCTCTCTCATACAGACACACACTCACTCTCATACAAAGCCTCTCAGAACTGCATACAAATCATGACACCAGGAAGATTGTTTTATCTTCTGGTGGTCAGATTTGGCTATTTCTCATCACAGACCCACTTCAGTAGAATTGTGGATCTCAGAGGGACATATATGTAAAACATTAAAAACTCATGAACTTTATAAGTACTTCCAATATTGAGCTTTTTGCTTACAGAAGACTTAAAATCTACTTCTATGAAATTAAACTAAAATACACAAAATCTTCTAAAGCATTATCTTCTTTAATTTCAAGGTAAGCTCTACAAAGTCATGAAGCGTATAATGAGGGTTCTTGCACTTCAAGATTTTGAAGAATTAGATGTGAACAGTTCTTCTCAAACTCTGACTTAAAATATGCCCTAATAAAATAAAAAATCTAGGAAACCCTTCTGCTACATTTTTCATTATGTACTACTATATACATACATAAATATATATATATGTATATTTAACATACACATATAAAACATTTACATCCTAAGGTACTTATATATATCCATGTAATACACAGCACATTTTAAATACTGTTTTTATCTGCCAGCAAAATGATGGAACCTTTGACTGGGAGAAAGGAGGGAGACTGGTGCTAGTTTTGGCTTTTAACACTCTCACAATATTCTATGATCCCAGTTTGGATGTTGCAACCTGCATGGATGGACAGTAAGAAGGGTAAAAACCTGGCTGGATAATCAGGCTCAGAAGTCAGTGACTGAAGGGTTATAACCTCTGTGAAGGTGAGGAACAAACAGACAGGGGTCTGTCCTTGGCAATGACCTAGAGGAGGTGACACTTCACTTTTATCAAATCTGCAGATACATTAAGACAGGAAGAGCATCCCATGCAGTGAACAGCAGGGCTGGAATCCAAAAGTACCTCTAAGGCTGCCTCTACAGGAATGGTATGAAACTCAGCAAGGGCAAAGTCCAGCACCTGGGAAGGAAGAAGCCAGAGCACCAGTCCCAGCTGGGTGTGCCTGGGGAGCAGCACTGTGAAAAAGGAGTCTCAGCAAGCTGAGTGTAAGCTCACAGTGTGCCCTGACAGAGGGGCAACAGCATCCCATGCTGAATGAACAGGAACAGAGCCACCAGATGCATCACAGTGATTACTTACCTCTTTACTTGGTGCTTGTATTACTGCTGCATCTAAAATAGTGCCCCCACTCTTCACTACCCAAAATGAGAAAGATGGATTCATCACAAAATAAAAAATTACTTATATGACTATTTTGATATGACCAACCGTATTATTAAGCCTGAATGATAGTCCAGAACTTGTTCTAAGTCTCTCTCCACCTTCAGCAGCAACAACTGGTGAATCTTCAGACACTTGAGAATCCTGGGACTGGGCTGAACATAAAAGTAACAGAAGCAATAAGGAACAAAAAGCCATTTTCGAGTTCCTAGTGAGCAATGCACAGCAGAGGGCAGTGTCACTCCACTGCTGCTGGCCTCACTCTTTGGGCACTGATTCTGCCCATCCTTAACAACTTTCTTCTCACCTACACAACAGCTTTTGCTCCACCGTAACACCAGTTTCATCAGCAACCTGTGGTCCTTGACACGCCTCCCTAAAATGTGTAACTACCCTGAGTGCTGTCCACAGAACAGGCAGGAAGAGCTCGAAAGTCATGTTTTGGCTTAGCAGAATGAAACGTGGCTTTGCCAGTGTTACAGCAATCATTTCACTGGAGTGAGGGGAATCCTTTACAATCTACCACTACAATGATCACAAAGAAAAGCAGACATTCCAAGTGAATCAGAGAAACCAGAAACACTGAACTGCTTAACTACAGCATGACTACTACCATGGAACTGAGTCACTTTTGCCATAATGCTCTTACACATAAAAGTAAGATCAGTATCTGTGCAAAAAAACTACTACAGCAGCACCCAAAAAATGCAATTTCTGTATTCAGTGCTGATAAGCACCTTCAAAGTTTGACAATTCTATGATTATAAATAAATTGTCACAAACAAATACATATTCTTACTTCCAGTATAGTTACCAAGAAAGAAGTGCCAAGTATGAAACTGAAATGAAACACAAGTGAAGTAGGTGTGTTTTCTCCCAATTCTAAAAAGGCTGCTAATAACAGACATTTCAAATCCCCAGCTTTTATAAGACTCTCTATTTAGGCAGATCTAACTTCTTCTGAATCCTAACTCTAGTTTGTACTTCGTATATGCTGAAACTCAGTTTCTTACCAGATGGCAAACTCTGATTGTTCTAATTCATACTACAATAAAAAGGGAGATGTTTCCTCTGTAAAGCAACAACAGTAATGGATTGATAAGATGTCATAATAATAAAGATTGTGTTCTCAATAAATGTGAATCATTTTGAAAATCATTTCAGAGAGAGGAAAAAATTCCAAGATTTCTTACAGCCACTATTACCCAGTAGACATCTAGGAGAAAGTACAAAACATGAAAAGAATTGCATCCAAAAAACATCCATTTAGAGACCAAGTACTCTGCTCAAGTCTCCCCTCTTCCTTGGAGCAGGATACAGAGGATGCTGAAAATTAGCAAGGCCTTCAAGAAAATTCCTTGAAGTATGAAAACTGTGATCATCTAATCAATTGCTATTTAATTATCTCCATAGGAGAAAAAGCGCATAGTACAAAAGATTGATAAACCTAAAGTAATAGCAAGAAGCAGTGTCTAGAAATGGCTGTCAGACGTTCAGAAACAAGAAATAGACTATATATTCTAAATTTTAATAAAAAAGTAAATGCTGGAACAAGCTACCACATAATTCTCCATTTCCTGATACCTTTCCATCAACATTAGAGATATTTTTCTAAAGGAAGTATTTTGTTTTCTCTAGAATATCACCATGACAGGCAGTAATTCAGGATACACTAGAGATGAGATTCAAGCATTTAAGAATCTCCTGTATATAAATTCTATGGACAGCTATGTTACAAATGTTTCATTACTGAACTGTAATAACCTGCATTGTTCCTGTGATATTAATACCAGGGATGAACAGTATCCATTTCATGCTACAAACCAAATTTTTTAATGAAAAATCCATGCTTATATCCCATGACTTTATGATATTAGTATCCTTAAAAATCCTGTACTTGGTGATTCATAAAGGAGGGTTTTTCAGTCTTCTCTCCCTCCTCTAAAATCATAGTGCGAGGTTCTTGTTCCTCACAGCATCCTGACATCAACATGGGACTTCCATGTTTTAACTTCCTGGCCACCATAATGTCATGAAGAATTTATGTTTAAAAGCTGAATCTGTAATATCCCAAATGCTTTTTTATTCTCCCAACAGAAATGGCACTAAAATAGCAACAAGTATTTTAGAGTGCAATTTGAAAGACAAATGACTGAAAAACCAACCACTCAGTGAAGACAACATATAAACAGGGATTAGTCCAAATCCAGCCATGTAGACAAACAAACAAACTCAAGCTAAACTGGTAATGGAAAAGACGGTCTGCTGAAATGCTGAATTATGAACAACTATTTGTGATTACTGAAAATAAATTGAAATCTTAAGTTAGCTTGAATCACAAAAAAACCTCATGCTTGGAATAACATCCCTGTACAGAGTAGCAACACATGAAGATAATCACATCTGGAACACTGTTCAAGGGAACCACTGCGGATGAATGCAGAGAGACAAGCCTGTTGATATGTCCTCAAGGAGAACTGTGGAAGAGGTGCATGTATCAAACCTAGTCACTAGTTCCAGGCTGCCTTTCTCAGGAAATTAGATTTATGGCATCAAACTGCCTGTCTCACCTGCAGGGTTACTCTGCAATTCCCTATTAACAGTTTTAATTCTATTAGCTCATTCTAACAAAATAGGATTAGAAAGAACATAAGTGTCCAAAGTTCCCAACTCATCCTATCAATGCATCAGTAACATGTAAAAGAGAACTCAGATTTAAGGCTTGCTGGTGGCACCCAATGCAACATCACTTCAGCAGTTACCCATCCTCTGACTGCAACCAGCTGATCAGTTTGAGTAGCTCTTGCAACCACTCAATACTGAGCACAGGGATTCACCCCCCTAACCACAAACAGTCCTTAAGACCCATTTTAGAGACACTGGAGGCAGCTAAATTTTAGAGGCAGCTAATTATAGACTTCTAAAAAATTTGCCTGCTACCCAAGGCAACTCCCCTATCAAAGAAAACTCACCTTTGTTGATAAAGCATCTGCATATATGAAGCAGATTTTCCAACTTTCTCTTTTCATCTTTTATGTCTGATTTGAAAAAGCATGTGAGCTGTGACTAAGGATTTGTACACATCTAGTGGTTCTGCAATCATGAAAGCAGCACAACTTGTGAATTGTAGAGACTTACACTATTTGGTCAAAGGTTCAAATGACCAAGACTAACTTCAAAGAACAAGGTCAAGGATCACACAAAGTACTCATGTGCTCTTACCTGTAGAGATATAATTGTATCTTGAAAACATGAGAAAAATGCAAACATGTTCTGGTAAGAATCAAGTAGAAAAGAAATTTAAAAACTAAATTAAATAAAAAATCATAAGCAACAACCTAAAATGAACCTTAAATTTTCCCTTCATAAACTTTGTATTTAAAGTGCAAGGGACTGTAGATTTTCTTGCTGAAATACCACACTAGTTACTGAAAGTACCAGAGAGCCTCACAGCCTAGACATTATCAAGATTATTGCTGGCACTTTTGGTAGCTGATCTGCTCAAGAGGGCAATCCTCTTAAACACATAATCACAGAATTTTGGGTTTTGGGTTTTTTTTCTTTTAATATAGATGGTTCACAT
The DNA here is from genome assembly GCF_009819655.1 of Sylvia atricapilla. Taxonomy (NCBI): domain Eukaryota; kingdom Metazoa; phylum Chordata; class Aves; order Passeriformes; family Sylviidae; genus Sylvia; species Sylvia atricapilla. The sequence goes on along the minus strand of NC_089141.1, from coordinate 36,088,360 downwards.
GAAGTTTCCTAATCCTCTTACATAAACTATTGCACTGTTCATATATAATATTCTATAGCACAAAAAGACACTACACCAAGATATATTAATTTGGTAACTGCTGCTCTAGCAGTGATTCTACAACTTACTCAGAAAAATACAAGTCTTTTCTTCAAATATTGTTAAAAGAAGAAGTGTTTTCATGATATTAGAAGTTCAAAGATAGATACACTTCAAAAGGGGCATTCTGAGAAATAAAGAAATGGCTGAAGGAAAACGAGCTTATATGTACTTATTCAAAACAACTCCAAATCCAAGTAAATCTGGTTGAATTGGAAATGATGTCTCAGTGCAAATTACATGAAAAATTAAAGCTTAGGGCCAGTGGTGAAACTTTTAGCAGAACCAGGAGATGTGTACTACATAGTTGTATTGCTTTTAACAATGGGCATACAAAACCTGCCAACTTTCTGAGAACTCCTCTGCAGCTCCAATAATATTTTAGATGGATCCTGAAAACTGTACTGGACCATTCAATCCTGTCATCTTATAATAAGCTTCAAATTGCCTTAGTGAATGTTTTACAAACTAGTAATCTTTGTTCTTTTATAAAGCCAGTCAAGTTACCCATAACATGTTTAGTAGGTTTCAATGTCCCTGTAACAAAATTATTTTGAACATTCACAAAATTTTGTAACAAAAACTTTTCTTGATAACGAAAACAACTTGTTTTATTTTATGGAATCAGAGTAACTGCCACCTATGAACATGGCCTATCCTCAAAGCTGTTCTTGTTCAATAAAAGCTCTTCACAGACAGACAAGAATAAAGCTAAAGCAGTCCTTACAATCAATATTGCACTGTTGTTCCTTTTGACATATTCAGTGGAGCATGTGAAAAGCCTATGATGGCTACTAGAAAAGGTCAAAGTAGAATGGACCTCTCTTGAATACTGGCTACACATGGACTTTTCCTAGTCAGGAGAGCTGTCACAGCTGCTTGAAAATTCCCGGTGTCTGGCTCAACTCTAGCATTGTGTTAGTCTCACAAGCTGAGAGTCAAGGCTAATGCACTGTGAGCTGATAGTCACAACTTCTTAATTACATAGAAATTGCAGATACAAAATAATTACTTGACACTAAACAAGGCAATGGGTCACAAGGAAATGGAATGCAGCTGCATTAGGGCAAGCTCAGATTGGACATTAGGAAAAGGTGTTTCACTGAGAGGGTGGTCAGTCACTGGGACACATTTCCCAGGGAAGTGATCATAACACCGAGGCCATCAGAGTTCAAGGAGCAACTGGGCAATGGTTTAGTTTTAGGTAATCCTGGGAGAAGTTTGACTTAATGATCCTTATAGGTCTTTAAATTTGAAACATTCTACAATTCTCAATTTTCGTGTCTGCCACATGATTCTTTCAAAGTTTTTTTGAGCTGACAATGACCTCAGCCTTCTATTTTTTGTCTCAACCATATTTTTAAGTCATTTCTTATACACACTGATCTTTCAGTGGACGTCTACATCTACACATTAACACTCCAGAGGTCTTTTTAAGCACTGATCTCCTTTGTATCAATACAAGAGCCATTGGGTACTAAATCAGGAACATCACTGGTCTGCCCAAAACAGGTTCCCACCTGGAATACCTGCAAACCTGTATAGTTCTAGAGGTTACAGACGAAAAGCACATGCCCTGGACAAGAAACTCTTGACCAGCAGTGAAGTGTACTGCAGTGTGGACTTGTTACCAGAATGGTAATGGATCACAAAAACCAAAAAGATAAAAACTCATTCATTCTGAAACAAGCGCTTATTGAAACACCCTTTTTTACACTCAAAATTCAATAGCATTAAATAGCACTGCATGTTCTTTGACAAGTCAGGTCATATTATACAAACAAACAGCAGCAAAATCAGCAATGCTGAATGGTGCTCTTGAAGGAACAGGATTTCCTCACCTGACTCATATGAAGTTTCAGCAGCCATCATCAGCAATTCTTCTAATAATCTCCCAGATGGACTAGTTTGCCTTGGACTTCCATGGGAGGCTTTTCCTTCAGAGTGTGTTATGCCCAAAGGAAAGGAGCCTTCATGAGGAGCATGACCGTGATGTTTCACACATGCAAACTTCCCAGAGGTTGAAATCAGAGAAGTTTCTGCAGTACCATCATCTGTTTTATCTGAATTTGAAACATCTGTAATCAGTTTAGGTATAAAAAGGAAGTGTTTTGCACTTCATGAGGAACATTAAGATGCACATTCTATTCTACGGAAGTAAACTGCTCAGTTTGTATGGTCTCTATTTTAATGTTATGGCTAACCACATCACATCACTCTATGCATTATAAAGGCTAAAGGATTATACAGATGATGGACTTCACAAAAACTAATTCCTAGCTCCTCCACCAAAGCATTTCTTAAAAAAAACACTCAAATTTTTTCACACAGCAAATCCAAGAAAACTTGCAGTAACTTCTCCAGATCCAGAGGTAATACAACTTCTCTGCTCTGGTTTAAAGATTTTTTCTTTACAACCCAGCCCTTTTTGGCTATTCAATCCAATAAAAATCTCAAGTTTTGACTACCTACATGACCAATGATTTGATAATATAGGAATAAATCACCTGTGGATCATAATAGTATTATACAGCTAAGTGAAAGTTACTAAGCCAAGTGCTTTTGAGAACAAATATATTCTTCCATCAAGACCTTCCCCAACAGAACTTGCTGTCTAATCAGGATATCAAATTGGTCCAACAAGAATTTTTCTGCATAAACTGATGCTGACTAGCATTAATTACTTTTCTTTAATAGAAGGATGTCCCATATCAGCTGTTTCATTATTTTGCAATGAATGCCAGCCTGATGGGCCTATAATTACATACATTGTTCTGCTGAGCCTTTTTAAGAACACAACATAAAAACTTTGTAAAATACGCATTACATTTTAGATATGATGAGACATTGAAAAAAATTAAATGTTTACCTTCGGGAAACATGACTTTGTTGTACTTGTTAAATAATATTCCTTATAGAGAATTACAAAGCATTGCTTGCAGATGGTAACAAATGTATTTATAAAATTTTTATTGCTCTCCAAATTCTTTTTGCAGCAAGTGCTTTTTAACTAGAAAAAATAACCTAAAAAGATGGTCTAGAAGTTTCTGTAGAAGCTGGATATTAACACCTTACTTGAAAGATTTCAAAGTCACTTTCTTGGTATGATCAAAAGGTAAACCTTAAAACAAAATCTACCAACTTCTCTTTAGAATTACAACTGCCTATTAACACAGGTCCTACCCAAAAGAAAAATCAACAGGGAACTAAGGTCATGGAGTAACTGAATTTTCTTTTCCCGGTGAAATTTTAAGTTACATTTTTCTAGACAGACACTCACAGAATAAACTTTTCTGAACTACAACTTTGCTAGTATATAAGTTAAACTTTAAGAAAGGCAACAGCACCAGCTATTATTTCCTAATAATCTCAAAGATGCCTCAGAAAAGATTATATTCCTCCAATCTACTACTCATAACAGCACTTATTATATATTTTATACATTACCTGCCAAAGAGAGGCTGCAACTCTTCGGTGTGTCTACCTCTGGTATAACACTAAGTTCATGTTGCTCCAAACCAAGCCCTAACTTGACTTTTGTCACTGGTGGTTTGGAAGACCTCCATTTCTGCTCTCTACAGAGAACTTTCTCAGGCTGCTCTGCAAAACAAAGTTTAGTATGATGCAATAATATGTGTACACACACACGTATCTCAAATTAACTTGGAGAGATAAAGAGAACTCCATCTCAGCTGTAAAGCAGTAAAAATTGTAATGAAAAGTAACATAACAGCCTTACCAGTTTGCTCAACTGGACCAATGCACCGTGAAATTGTTTCACTTCCATGAGATTTATTCCTGCCACTCTCTTGGTGGTAGTTTTCTGAGACTTGAAAGAAGTCAGTTCTCTCAATCATGACAGGTTTTTGTGCCTTTGTCATCTCTTCATTTGGGTACATATGTCTCACCTTAAAAGGGGGAAAGCAGCCTTATATAAGATTATATTTAAACTCATTTATCAAAAGAGTATTTTCTCATGTGTGCATTCCATGCAGGATAATATTGAGCAAGTTGAAAAAGTAGTTCAATTATGCACAATACCAGACAGATCTGGCTAGCTCACAAAAACACTTGGACATGAAGGTATTTTATTGAGCTCTACAAATCTAATGTGCTAAACCACAATTAGACATTTTCAAGGCCTTTGTGAGATTTGATCAAGACTACTCATCATTTTTAACAGGAACAATTCCTGAAAAATCTGCTTTTAGTTTTTCAGCTCCTGAATTCAAGAATTTTAGCTGCTTGGAGGCTGCAAAATCAAAAGACAGGAACTACAGGGAACAGTTATTCTTCTATGATGGCTTCTGTTAAAAAAAAAAAAAAAACACCAAAAAAACACAAGGAGAGGAAAAAGGAGGCTCTTTAGAAGCTCAAAAATAAACTTGGATTTTTCTTCTGTTACTGAGAAACAAGCAAATTACAGCTCAAGACTGTAGCTGCCAAACCAGTTTCCTAGTGGGTACACACAAATAGATAAGCTTTAAAAATTATCTATTCAAGATGCCTATGATATCCTTTCAGGTATTACTTAAATATTTTTAATACAATGGCTGTTCTACACATAGAGCTGCATTTATAGATATGAAGACAACCCTATCTACACATATTTCAGACCACATAAACAATTTCAATAGGCATTATGTTCAGAGACCAAACACAGACCTTCCCAGTATTTTTGTTACACTTAACAAAACTGTGCTCTTAGAGCTTTACAGAGGAAAAGTACTGATTACAAGTTAGAAGTCCTAATTAAAACCTTCAATATGGCAAATCACCTAAAACTATCAACATTCCATGGTGTAAACCACTGACTTCAATTTTGATCACCTACTAGAAGATTACCCATCCAAAGTGTTTATAAAGCTTACCTGCTTGTTTAGCAATTCTTTCAAAGCCTCTTGCTGTCTCTGCATCTGTTCCTTCAATTTATCTTGCTTCTGTAAAAGTAGTTTTTCTTGTATTCTCTGTTTAAAAAGAAGAGCTTCTCTTTGTGCATCTAGCTGCTCTTGCAATTCTTTCAAATACTTCTGCTGAGCTTGGATGCTTTCTGATGAGGCCAACACTTTGTCCCTTAAACTCAGTATATTAGAATAATCTAACAAAGATGCATTTCCTGCTTTTGATATCAAGAACTCCTCAACATTCTGGGCTTTAGATTCTTCACGTACTAGAATTGTGGGTTCAGAAAGACTGAGGATTTGATCAGGGCTTGTTTTGATGCTGCTCTCTACAGATCTCTGCTGACAGACCAAATGATCAGCTGAGGCTGATCTCTTTGTTGCTGGCATGAGGGATGTCTTAAATGGATGCTCCTCCCCAGCTTCTGTCTTGGTTTGATTGTTAGGTATCTTCTGAGATAACTCTTTAGAGTGTACTGTTTCTGAAGACTCAGAAGAACTTTCTGCAGGCAAAATAAATCTAACATGTTGCTGGCGTGCTTCTGGTTGTGTTCTTACTGCAGTCACTTCTTTCCTGACTGACCCTGACAGTAAATGGGACTGGAATGGCTCTCTCATGTGATTATTTGCAGTTTCAAACATTCCCACTTGTTCCTGTGAAGGGTAGCCACAGGGCAAGTGAAACTCTCCATGCTTCAATTCTGATGCTTCTGAAAACTGCACTGATTTTCCAGCACAAATATTAAGCACCACTTGCTCTTCCTGCCTCGGAGAGGATGGCTTTTCCAACATACCCAATGTTCCTGAAAACGCAGGTAACGACCACACATGTTCCTGGGCATGAACCTGTTCCGATGCCTGGTGCTGTGTGGGCTGTGCTCCTCGCACCTGTGGGAGCAGCTCTGAGACAGGCTCTGAATTAATGGACTTTGTTTCCCCTGTGCTCAAAGGTATTTCAGAAGTAGACAAGTACCTTTGCTTCAGTGTATTCTGATACTTCTGCAGATTCTTTCTAGCTTCTGCAATTGTTTGTTTGTGCAACCTTCATGACAATGAACAGAGCACAAACATGAATTTTTTCAGAGCGATGCAAAAAGAAACATCAATTTCAATAATCAAGGCAATTCAAATTACTTGGAAGAGGAATCCCATAAAGACACTTTACATTTCATAAAGACACTTACCTTTTTTGCTGCAGAAGGCGTTGCTGAAAATTATGTATCATCTGTCTGTGACTGTCTTCTCTTGGACTCCTGGTTTCTGATACATTTCCAGTCTAATCAAAATAAAGTAATTTTAATTGCACATATACAACTAACTCACAGAAAAGTGTTATGGCAGCGACCTTAAGCTGTGTGCTCTTCTGCCTAAGTTTACAGAAGCCGCTGGGTACCACATTTGAAGTCTGTGAGAATTCAGCCGGAGGCAATGAAGCTAAAGGAGTTTCTAGAACAGATGGCCCACAGCTACAGCCTCTCTCTGCACATACCATCAAAGTCAGTGGTGCTTACAGCAGCTCAGCCTAAAGAGGTAAATACACCCTGCAAATTCAGGGAACAATAAGCCAATGTAGCTGCACTTCCAAGGCAATCACTCTCAAAGTAGTACCAGTTGTGCAAATGAAACAAGATTTTACATATAAAAAACCATCCTTCAACATCCTCCATAAATTTCTCTTCTTTGAGCAGCTGTTTGAGATTTAACAAAGACAGAGGCAGATTTTGTCTTTTTTTTCCCCACTATTTCTTTTTTCCTTCTTGAGAAGGGGCTATATCTACATGCACAATCATTATCTGACTACAATCCGATTTTACTTAACAGGTATTATAAACAGATGTGCTGCCCCTCAGACTATAGAGAGACAATACAACAGCAAAAGTCACAATCATAAAATCACAGAATATCTCAGTTGAAATGGACGCTGGTCCAACACAGGACCATCCCCAAGAGTCACAGCATGTACCTGAGAGAGCACTGTTCAAACACCTCTTGAACTCAGAGAGGCTTGGTGCTGTGACCACTTCTCTGGGAGCTGTTCCAGTGCCCAACCATCCTCTTAGTTAACAACCTTTTTTTTCATAGTTTTCATAGTTCATAAATCTCCCCTGACACAGATTCATGCCACCCCTTTGGATCCAGTGATGCTATGTGAAATAGAAGCTTGAACACTAGAAAAGGAAGCTTTAATACATACAAATTTCTATTTCACAGGCTAAGAAATAAAAATTGTCTTAATTGATATAGTTTAGAATTGGTAAATGGTGTACTTTAGTTTTATTATAATTGTAAATAAAAACCTACACACAATTTTCTGTAATTCTTCACCTCATGTTCCATTTGGTCCTGTTGATCTGTGGAAGGGAGCCTGTGGCTTTGCACAAGCTGACCTTGCTCTTCCTCTTCTTTTTTTTTCTTAGCCTCCTCCAAACAGGTTTGCATTTGGATCTTCAGATAATCAGCCTCTAAAAGAGCTTTCTCTTCCTCAATTCTTTTAATCAAGGCCAGCTGCTCCTGTTTCTGTTTCTCTATTTCCTTATTCTATCAAAAAGAAAAATGAGGGGGAATCTCTAGAACTGAATGACAAAGAAACCAGACTGCTTGCACACACCACCACACACAAACCTTTGTTCTAAATTACAGAAGAAATTCTATTGTTATTCTACAGGGACAGGTATTTCTAAACTGCAATAGGCCTTTAAAAGTAGTTCCAAAATCTACAGGAATAACTTTGTTTTGCTAGCTCAATATTTCTACCAATCCCTGAATCCATTTACTATTGCATTATCATCTGTTCTCAAATTAATAAAATGGATAAAATCATAATCCACTCAAGATATGTTGTCATTTTCTACAGACTGCAAAAGAAATCCTTTCTTGAACTTACCTAAAAAATCTATTTTGCATTTTACTCAGTTTTTCATCAGAGTCCAACACATCTGAACATTAATTCAAGCTTTACAAAGGCTTCTGAAATAGCTAATGTATAACTGCTTTGAGAGCAGTCCATAAACCTTTGAAGTAGTCTGTTTATTTTTCTTCTCTTTCCATGTACCTATCAGCTACAATTCACTTAGATCCACACTTATCGACAGCATGTGTGCTTTTAGAATGAAAGCAAAGAAAAATTTCCAAGTACTGGCAAAGATGAAGTGGACAACAGCCTCTAATGACAGTCTGAATGTGGATGTCAGGAAAAGCAACCCGACACAACGCCAGACCTGAGAACAGTCAATGTGGACACAGAAGTACACACACCTGGCCAGGTGCAAAGTGGGAGGAAATGAAAGTTCAAATGTTACAAGTTTTCAGGCCCAAAAGCATAAACGACAGTGGACTGAAGAGAGAAAACAAGAAGGAACAGGTTTCATAACCTGAAGCTGTAATTGGACAATTAAACCCTAATATGCAAATGGACCAAAACTTATAAAAGTGTGAGAGAGACCTTGTGGCTGGTTGTCCATTTTGTGACTATTTTGGGTCCACCTTGGGTGTAGCCCCAGCCAGGCTCTTGTACTGCCCAAGGTGTATCCTTAAAGGCCCTTTAATAAATATCTACTTTATTCTCTTAGCTCTGTCCAGTCTCTGTTCCAGGTCAGCCTTCCCAAGGCATCAAAAGAAAGTAGCCACACTTTCATAAAGGATCTGTTGCTTTTATTTTTCTTTAGAATATTACTATTTCATCAGTTTTTGTTTCCTTTATTTCTGAATTTAAACTCTACAACTGGAGGCTGCACTTAGATCCAAATTTCAAGTTCTTTTTTAAAATTGGTAATCCACCACATAACAGCTGGTAGGTCTCTAGGGATACAACAAAAATTAAAATACAACGAAACAAATACACAATAGATATAATGAAATAATGCATAAAGTTATTATTTTCTAAATGTAATAAATATAGCATTCCCAGAGACACAAAGAACTTTCTGCATTTGCTTCCTAGATAACCTTCCTAGATAATCAAAATAAGAAAATTACTCAAAGTTCGTATGCTTTTCCTCTCACTCTAAACACAATCCCATAGACTTTCCTACATTATTACACAGGGTTAATAAAGTTTTCAGAGTTGTGTACTGCTGACTATATCCTTCCTTTATAAGAAAAAGGTATTAATGTACAACTGGGACTCTCATTTGACCATGATCACCCTTGCCTACAGGACTTGTTAGATTTGAAGAAACTGGGGGTTTCCACTCCATTCTAAATCCCAGCTACATCTTCATCATTTTTGAGAAGTATAGAAAATGTTACAGTAAAAGTTTAAATGTTAAGAGCACTTATAGCTCCTGTACAACCTGAAACATTTTCAAATCTTCTGTAAATCACTTTTTTACACCACAACTGAGATAAGAATAAATACAAACACACTTACCCGCTTCTGTCTCTCCTCTTCTATTCTGATTTTAGCTGCCTCTTCCATTCTGATTTTAGCTGCTTGTTGTTGAGGATGGATTTGAGCTGATTTTTCATTTGTAGCTGTATTTTCTAGCATTTTCATTTGGTCTACAATATACATGTTATTTAGCTGTAAGTGCTGTCAGAGTCAGCCTTGGATCTTCTTTACATCTTGCTTTACAGATTCCCAATATCTCTCAACAAAATGCATAAGCCGCTCTTAGAAAGATCTATATCCTACTACTCGGCTGGTCTCCATAAGCCAGAAAATCAGGTTTTTATTATCATTTAAGTCTTTATAGTTCCTTATTGTGTGTCTTTCTTGAACTTACTGTAATGACCCAGCTTCAATGGGACTGAAAATTACTTCTAATATTACTGAGGAGCCCAAGAGCAAGTTCATCCTAAGAATCAAAAGCTACACATTACCTCTTGGAACAAAGAGGGTCTAAAACTGGCAGTACTGGGCAAATGATCTAACATTTGGCTATTGCACAAAAAGCAAGTCTCAGTGCTGTACTGTTAGCTACAAATAGCAGCACATTTTCCCCAAGGCATGGTTTCACTCATGCTGCACGCTCCAATCCCCAGGCATTATGTTGGCATAGTCCTGTACAAGATGGGACTAAATCACTTGATCTTGTTTAAAAAAACAAGCACCCTATGAAAGCAAATAACCCAAAAGCAAAAAACCCAAACAACCAAAACACATCCCACGACTTCATCACTTTAAAACTTCAGAAATCCCACACAGCATACAAGATCACAAATTCAGCATTAGCCTAACCAGAAGGGCACCAAGGACAGACATGGGAAGTCACCCCAAAATGATTAGGCTATCAAACAAATTGCAATGTTCAATTGCCATAAATTCCAATTTTACAAAAAGGCTTTTCAGAATGGTGCCTAAAAGCAGAAAAAAAAAATCTCATCAGTTTATGCTTGTCCTGGGCATTTATAGCTGTGAATCTCCAAAGGAAGTGGCTTTTCCAGTTCAACAGGTACAGAACTTCAGTGCTGACCTCTGCACTGAGAACTCTATCCCTGGAGGCAAACACCTATTGAAGTACAGCAACACCAAGTGTGACAACAACTTGAGTGAGATTTAAAACATAGAAAGGCATTTTGAACATCTGTTCCTCTCAAGATCTTAATGGACAAGTTGGACATAGGAGCAAAAACCTCTCCTATTTGTGGTTTCAACAAACCCACAATGCCTTGTTGGCACAGATAGGACACTGTACTTTCATTCAACCTGACAAAACATTTAACACTGAAAGTTCTTTAAACAGTTTTGTCACAGTTACTGTCATAGTCCCACTGTACAAGTCTTTTTGCTCCTACACAACAAACTTTGATACAAGTATGTACTGAGTACCTTTGGCTTCAGACACTGTATTCTTCTGCTGCTCCTCGTTAAGTTCCAGATCACATAATGGTCTCTTTTCACTAGGAAGTGTGCCTGATTCAATGGTATCAAATTCACTTTGACTCTCTTTCTCACTTTTTGATGTCCACTCCTCTTTTTGGCTTCTAATTTTGTTCAACAATTTCTTTAAGGCAAGTTTTGATCGAGGTTGGCAAGTCTTTCCTTCTTCATGCCCTATAAAGAATATATACTGTTAAAGAGTTTTGTGTAATGAATATCTTCATATCATAAAAAAAAATACCTCTGTTTTTTTATTGCTTACAGAGTTGGACAAATAGCTCAGGTGTA